>NC_142201.1:112547729-112858124 GCF_049639895.1 Pseudopodoces humilis
ACACATCAAAGAAAGCAGCATTTTTAACCCATGTTTTATGCAAATATTGGGGTTGCATTGCCTAAATATAATGGATGTGTGATGTGGTTTGTACCTGCATTTTCTCATGTAAAAAAGCTTCTCTGTGTGAATATACATGTGAGGGAAACAATTACAGTGTCTTCACCTATGTCTGCCTGAGCTCTGCATCTGTCCCCAGGTTCCTCTTCACTGAAATTTATTTAAACACCAGCACAACTCTGGTTGGGAAGCATTTCCTCACTCTTACCAGTATTATAATTTTCTGAAATCCCATATGATTTACCTATAATGGAAAACAAAATTTCCTGCATAATAGCAATCAGGTTAGGAGGGTGTCCTGGACTAATAAAATCAGTTTACTATATAGGGTAGTACTGCAAATATCAACAGTAAAAGGTTATCAATGCCACAATATTGATTGGAGCCTGCAGGCCTTATTAAAAACAAACAAACCCAAAAAATTATATTTATACCTGTACATTTTAATATATAGGCATTTCTATAGGAAGGTGTGCTGCCTGAGAAAAGCAAAAAGAGTGGGAGAAGGCAAAAATAAGCCTTGATTTAAACATTCATTAAAAATAAAATATTTTTTTATTTACTGTAAAGAGCAGTGTCAGAATACACAATGGAGCTTTGGGATTAAATTCAGTGTTCATTGGAGCATCAGCAAAATTCATCATTGCCTTGCTGCTTGTAAATAAAATGTGGAGAAAAGAAATAACACACCTTTAGAATTTTTTTCTTTAAGGTAATCCTTTAGGCTTTATATTCATACTTATATTTTCCTTAAATCTACTGAGTGTACATATCACAGTTATTGGAGAGTTTCCCTCAGAATTGTGAATTGGCTAGGAAATAACAGATCTTATCAACAATTGAATTTTTAAAATAATGTTTAATGTTCACTATATCTTTCTTCAATAAAATAGATATTTCTTACAAATAACTGCAGTAAATTTGGGATGCATTTGTGAGTGGTTCTGAGGTGATTTTTAATCTCTGCCTAGTGCAGAAAGGTGTTGCATATGAAAGTCAGCATATAAAAATTCAAAACTGGATGTTTTTTCTTTCATCTGAAGAATGAAAACTATATGAAGCTTTTGTAATTACTGGACAGAACAAAATGTTGAAGCTCAGAATTAAATATTAACTTTTGTTTATAAAATTTGCCACAATCTATGCTTTGAAACTGTACATGTGAAATAGCAAGGTAACTCCAAGCTAATTTTTAAGCTGGTTTGCCTGATTTTAACATTTTTAATATCTAATATTTCAGTAGGTGGTGCCATAAATCCACGTACAGTTCCGCTAAGGCAAAATTCAGTGTAGTAAAAAGTAATGACATATAATTTCAGGAATGGCAACATTCAATCCAAATTTATTGTGTTCATGAAAAAGCAAGTCCACAGAGTCAATTTTCAGAGTTTTGAGTCTTGATACAAAGAAACTGCAGAACCTTGTAGGGAGCTGGTCATTAGCCTGAAGTTTTACATAAATGTTTCTGAATTCTGCTGACTGTGCCTGGAAGTGCTCATTTGCTGAGTAAAGTCATTAGCCCTCAGCAGGCTCAGCATTTCCTTTAAAAGGTGCTGACTCAGAAGTCTAAAAGGCTTTGAACACAGAACATTCTTCATTGCAAAATATGTGCAGGGAAACCACATGGTATTTTACACATGGAAATAGAAGAAAATGGTAGGATGGCACTGTTGAAGCAGCAATAATACTGTATTTAAAAGGCAATGAAAATCAGCAGGGGAATGGGATAAACTTAGGGCTTTCAGAAGCTGCAGAAAAAACAAGGTGAATACAGGACAAATGCAGTACATGGATTTACTTGGACACGTTATCGAAAGATTTGGAGTTGATTTTAGCAGGTCCACAGGCTTGCTGGGTGCTGGGTACCTTTGAAAATAAAACTTCAGATGAAAAACAAATTACATTTCCATGGCTTCACTAATCCTGGAACCTATTATCTTGGATTTTACTAAATCCACCCAACTATATATCTCCCTATATTTATGAGCAGGTATATATATATATTTAAAAAAATATAGATGGATGGATGGATGGATGGATGGATGGATGGATGGATGGATGGATGGATGGATGGATGGATGGATGGATGGATGGATGGATGGATGGATGGATGGATGGATGGATACACTCAGAGGTGTTTTTTGGGCTGCAAAACATCCCTCTCATATTGTAGAAACTGCTTCATCTTCCTGCTGGGCCAGTGCCTCCATGCTGGAGAAGACTCCGAGTCAGTGTCTGGACGGGGTTTCTGAACACAGCATTTTAGGGCAAGCTTCCCAGCAAGCACCACTTTGTAGGATTTGTGCATGTGGCCCAAAAGAGCATCAGTGAGAGCACAAAATGGAGGTGTTAAGGGATTTCTGCTCTATGTTTTGGCCTTTCAAGCTGATGTCTGGGGTCTGTGAGGCAAATCTGTGGATTTTGCTTTGACCTTTACTAGTTAACTGCAGGTTACAGTGGAGGCCTCACTAGTTCAGTACCCTGAAGAGGTGAGTGGAGAGTGTGCAATTATCTTTACAGCTTCAGGATGACAAAAACAGGTCCTCCTGCAGATTTGTTCTCATCCTCCTCAGAGGCTAAATCTGCTGGGAAAGATCTGAATCCCATTTTCATGCGTGTTTTCGTAGGTCCTCTGGCCATGGCAGGCATGCAAGCAGAGCTCCTGTGTGTTCCTGTGTATATTTGAGGCATGGAGGGGAGGTGAAATAATTTACACGGACTCTGGCAAATCAATGTAAAAGCTGTGCAAGGCCAAGTATCCAGGTGCTGGCTGCCAGGGCAAAGGATGTAGCACATCAGAGACTTCTTGAAGTCTCTTTATTTTTCTTTTGAAGCAATTGGTTCATTACAAAATATCTATAGGCTTGATTTAAAGAAAAAGCCAATTTTGAAATTGCCAGGAAGAAAATTAACTGGATTTTTTTCCAATCCAAAAGTACTAAAAGAGTCCTTTCCTTAGAAAATTTGAAAACTCTGATGCTGGTCCAACTGAAAAGTATTTTCTTTCTGTTTGCTGAGAACTGCCAGTGAATCGAGTACACGTGTCAGAGCTTTGGATTTTTAAACAGTGGATACATGCCTGAAACAGAAACAAACTTAGCAGCTAATAAGATTACACAGACATAAAAATGGCAAAATAGAAAAATTCAGCCACAGCCTGAGGCTGTTCCCTCTCCTCCTGTCCCTGTTCCCTGCCAGCAGAGCCTGACCCCCCCCAGCTGTCCCCTCCTGGCAGGGAGTTGTGCAGAGCCAGAAGGGCCCCCTGAGCCTCCTTTTCTCCAGGCTGAGCCCCTTTCCCAGCTCCCTCAGCCCATCCTGGGGCTCCAGACCCTTCCCCAGCTCCGTTCCCTGCCCTGGACATGCTCTAGCCCCTCTATGTCCTTCTTGCACGTCCTGCAAGAGCCTCAGAAAAAAAGGCTCTTCCTGGTGAAGGATTAATGATGACTGAAGAGAAGGAAATCTCTAATGACTTAGTTCTTGTGTTGCTATTTGCCTTTAAATTCATCCTCTTAGCTTGAAGTAGGAGGAACACCATCCCTGAAGCATAATGAGGCTGGTCCTTGGTGTGGTTGTAACCAAATTTCCTTCTGCCAGTTGTCACTGAGGCCATGCTGGTGTGATGGCAGCCTTTTGTCCTTTCTGTAATGTGATCTGTACATGGGCATTTTATTACATATGGTGAAAGCATGTGTTTTTCTGTCCTAGCAGGCGTAAAATCCACATTGTAAGAGTGCTAACAGCAAATTGCTTGGATTTGCCCAGGCATGTGCCTCTGACTCAGCCCAAACTTTGACAGCAACAAAGCTGTAATCGTTTGCAGGCTTCACTTCTGAGCAGAGGAAATCCCACTCTTTTGACTCTGAAATGTGATTCCACTGGACTCCAGAGCTCAGAGTGAAAATACACCTCATTCTAAGGGTGTTCAGCTGGAAAAAGCCCATACCTGTGCGCTGGTTTGACAGGGAATTGGGAAAAGAGCTGCTCCTTTGCATGGAGAATGCTCTCTGCTGCTCACATGGATGCTCCTTAGCAGCTCTTTAAGACATAGAAAAATAAATCATTAGTTAATTAAACAAATACAGCTTACACAAATATATCCAACTCTTCCTTTCCCAAGGGGAAAAAATCCCCAAATCTTATGTATTCCATGCTGCCACTAAAAGAATAGTGGTAAATTTTATGTATTAAGTGTAAGGAACAAATCTCATTTTTAGGAATATTTATGCAGTTTGCTTGTGCAGTCCAAGCTTGTTATCCAAATATCTGGTACCTGTTTATGAAATATTCTCATTTTCTAGGCAAGCATACAAAGCAAAATTCAAATTGGTACTGATGAAAAGTGGATGATCGATAACTTCTGTGCTCCAATAGCTGCTGTGAGCACATGTGATAGCTGGAATTTCATCACAGCTTGAGATTAAAGAATTGCTGTCATTTGCTATATATCTAAACTATGTGAACATCAGTTATTTAACCTTTTTTTATCATGAAGAATTATTACACTAAAAATATCAAAATGTAGTAAATTTTGGGAACTGTCTCCAAGTCAACTCTCACAGGGAGGCATAAACCATCTTAGGAAGGCCATGACATCTAATTTTGAATAAAACTCTTTTATTTAATACTCTGAGAAATTCTCTTTACAAATAACTGGGGTAATATGTTCATAAGTCACTATTTACTGATAATTCTGTGACTGTGGATTAGGATTTTAAAAGAAAGATAAGAAACTTTGACTCCTGTTCAACCAGAGTGGAAGTTAGGCAGCAGGATAGCTTGTTCCCATCGGAAAGCTGAGTGATAATCCCCATGTTCAAATGCCTCTGAGTCACTACTTTCACATCCAGTGCTCTGTTATAATAGAAATTAATGTGTCAATATTCTTCCTGGCTCAGCAAGACTTCCTGGAAAATGTGGTTAAATTGTGTCTTTTCTGTTTCTTGCCCATTGGGTTGTTGATCCAGGTGTTTTCCTTTCTTTTCTTCCTTATGTTTAATTCATGAAAATTAGCTTTATAGAAGAAAAAAAAAAAAAAAAAGTGGGAAGCAAGAATTTTGCAAAGCTAGATTTTAACTTGAACTCCAACAAGTGGTAGAGAAACAAGGTTGCTTTTTCCAGCAGTCTGGAGGGAGCATGGCCATGACCTGGAGATTATTTTATGCCATCTCATGTCAGTTTTGGGGATGGGGAAGTGGCCCCTGACAGGTTGTGTAATGTGATAAGCAATTCTGTGAATTGTTCACCTCTCATAAGAGAAAAATAAATAAATAAATAGATAAATAAATAGATTAAAAAAATAAATAAATAAGTAAATAAATAAAATAACTAAGTAAATAGATAAATAAGTAAATAAGTAAATAATGTTTTGCATTTAAGAAGTTTGTTGCAACTTGTACTATACATTTTTAAGTTCTCAAAATCCGCACCCAGAGAAAGAGAAAGAACAAGAACAGAAAGGAAGATTTTCTGTGACTGCAAATTGTGACTGGTAGAATTAGTAAAGTCTCAATGTGACTTTAGAAATCAGAAAAATTGAAATCTATGCACAGAACTCAGGATATTATTTTTTCCTGGTCCCAGAAGGGTCAAGATTCATCTCATTTGACCTTGGCTGCTTATCAAGTAGAGTCAACATCCTAACCAGGAATCCCAGCCTCATTTAACTGTCAGAGGACAACATGAGGATATTTTAGGATTTTCCTGACCTATTCTAGATGCTTACTACAGGATGAGATGTGCAGTGGCCTATATACCATTGACTGGGTGAAGTCAGAGTGAATCAAACTACCTTCCCCTTAAACCTGCTCAGCAGGGCAGGGCATAACACAGAGAGATTGATTATTATTTGCTGAACTTACTGATCTTAGCTGGAAGCAAGAAATCTGGAGATTTCATCTGCTGATGATAGCCAAATATCATTGCTTCAATATGAACTTGTCAAGCCTTTGGGCTTCACCTGTGTCACCAACAAAATAAGAGTGCCTTTTGGAAAGTTAAAAAGTGATGAGTGAGGTTGTGACACTGAGGCAGAGTTCAGGGTGCCTGCAGAGGGTGATGTAGATCCTGAGCCATGCAGGACCAGGAAAGAGCAAAAAAATGTCATTTTGCATAACTGCCATGCCCACTAATTCTGGCTAAAGGGCAGCAACTTGTAAGTTAAAACAAGTTTGGCTTCAGGGAAGAAAATCTTAGTACACCAATTTGTGCTGCAATATCTTTGCATGGATATTGGTTTTAAACATGTACATAAACTGTTTTCAACAGAGTGTTAGGGACACCCCTGTAATGCACTTACACATTGATCTTGTTTCACCTCAGTTTATTAGTGAGCTGGGACATAGCAGAACATAGGCAGGGGAATGAAAACACTACTGACCAAGCAGTACCTTGGTATTTGTTCTCTGTAATTTGTTTTTATTGCATACTTTTGGACTCCTATTTTTTCCTTTTAAGTATGTATCTTTTTTAGAGGAACAGCAGTAAACTTGGTTTTTTCCACTTATACTTTAAAGCTCTCTGTGTTTAGTAAGAAATGGTCATTAATTCTTCTCTGACTAACACTGTGGTCCCTTGACTTCCTGTAAAGCGCAAATAAAACCCTTGGGCCAAATTGTAAAGTATTTAATTTCATTGGAGACATCATTTTAGTGTAACTCAGGGCAAGGTTTAGTCTGTTGAAAGAGTAAACCTCTGGTTTTCTGGTCTCTGCCTGACTGCCCTGGTTTCAAAGCTATGGCTTGTAGCTCTTGTGAGAGCTGAGTTGAGTTGTTCTCATGTCAGGGACTGAAGTCTCACCAAGTTTTCTCAGTCCTTTAACCCTTTCCAAGGGAGGACACACTAATCTGGGATAGCCATGAAGCAGCTGTTACGGAGTGTAATATTTCAGTACCCACTATCATCTGTAGTACTGCTGGTATCAGAGAAGGAGCTGAGGGAAAGCCACAGGTTTTTTAAGTGTTGCTGACTTTTGATGTTCCAGTAAACTCACAGGGATCTTCCCATTTGAACTACCACCTGTATGTTAAGCTAATCTGTAAATTGTAGTTGCCTTAAATTTACAAATTAAATAGTTCTTAAGTTGCTCTGTCCATCTTAGAGCTGATGAGTTTCTCTGACGAGCAAGTGTACACAAGGAAAGAGACATGAAACAATATCTGTACGCACTTGTAAAAAAACGAAGCAAAACAAACCAAACTAAACCAACCCAAATAAATGGATGATGTACTATAAATTAAGCATTAGGATGTAATCTTTATTCCAACAAAGTTTCATCAGATGGCAGGTCCTCTTAGCTCATGAGCAGGCCATTGTATAGACAGTTGCTTAGAGTATTTCTATCTTGTGGTCCTGGCTCATTTCCAAAGGAAGTGGATGTTTACAGCCTGGCATGAAAGGACAATTATTGTCACTTTTAACCCTTTTCTCTCTAATGGCATTGCATTATTGTATGAACAAAGAAGATAAAATATAAGTCGGAAAATTCTGGCTTATTGGCTTTTCTTTTTGTTTCTCACCTCACTCCTGTTCCCTTTATCTTTCAGATCTCTCAACATCTTTTTCAGCTGTCTCATATCAGCCTGTCAGCTCAGCACAAGATGAAAATTGTGGTTGGGTTTTCCAGGTCTCACCCACACTCACCCATCCCTCTGGGCTGTGAGCATCTCCCCAGGGTGACACCTTCCATGGAGGCACAGCTCTGCTGTAAGCCCTGTACAATTCTGTCCCCCAGTCCCTGCAGATTCCCACAGATGCCCACAGACTCAAGTGTTTCCTGCTTGACCCTAAGTGTGAGCACACCCCAAAATTACGCTGGTGCAACTGAAACCAGATTTCCTCTGCTATCTCCCAAGAAGGCTCCTACCCTGAAATAAACAAGTCTCTTTTATGAGAGATTTTTGCTTTAATAAAGAAAATCAACCCAAGAGCTAATTCAGTCCTCGCTAATGCTGTTAAATTGAGAAATTAATAGATAAGACAATTTGTGAGTCTGGCAGAAGACAACACAATTGTGTCCATTTAGGTAGCTGCAGGTGGCTGTGTCTGTCCCTGTCTAGCAGGAAACTCTGCTGACCATTTGTTTTTCAGAATCCTTCTTGCAGGCTTGTTCTGTGGCTGCAGACTGAAACATTTTTTTAAATTGGTTGATTTTTCTCTGGAGCTTGCAAGCATCACATGGAGCAGATGAGCAAGAGTGGAGTCATGGCCTCACCATCCTTACCAGTGCTGGGGTTGATCATGTCACAGATCTGTCATGGGCCACTTTGAAACCCTGGCACTTCTCTTCTGCTCCTCAGGCAGGAACAAAGAATTTAGAGAGAATGTTAGAGCCCTGCAAGATGCAAAGTTAAATCAAACCAATTGCATTGCCTATAAGAGATTGCTTTTTCCTAAATGCTTACATCTATGTATAAATAATTAAAACCATGCTAGATCACATGCAGACTCCTCTACAATCAGCTGGAAAACCTTGTAGTGAATATTAATGGGTAGAAACTGCTTTTTCAATCAGTGTTGTTTTTTTCTTTTACATTAATAAGACATTTCTGTAAATATTGACACAAAATAAAGGCCATTATTGACATTTGGTTTTACCCACATAAATCTGCCTTACTGTTTTCCCAAAATGGACAGCTTCTTAACTTATTCCTGAGAACCAAATACATTTGACGTAAAAAGTCATTAAGTGTGACGCAGATTATGCATTAACAGAAAACTTGAAAGGACCATTTGGCACTCAAATTTATCCCAAAATAATCAAAGGACTGGTGAGACAGAGACACTTTCTTGCCCCAAAAAGCACCAGTGACCAATGTGAAACCCCAACTGCTATGCTGAAATATTTCAGTTTTATTTAACTTAAGGACTTGTGCTTTGGAGGTCACTCAGTTTCAACTCGCTCTGCAGTTCCTAGGTATAAAGTACAACTGTGCTCCCCTTAAAGATCCTGGGAAGGCACATGGCAAAGTAAAATAAAAAAGCTGAAGGAGGAGTCATTCTTACAGGCATCATTAATTAATTCAGCATCTAGGTTTGACTTGTGACAGTTTCAAAATATAAAATTGAAGTAATTTGTACAGTCTTGGATAGGCATTCAACAATTTTGATCACACTGAAATAAGGAATATCCTTTTTCTGCTCTTCCTTTATTTTCACTGGAACAGTGCAGAAGGGTGATTGAAGATTTTACAATGCTTTTTTTATGATGATTGTTCCCACTCAGAGGTTCCCAGCTGACAGGAAATATTTATTAGCTATTGGGCATTTTGTGCAGAGATGAAGGAAAAAACCCAACTCACAAACCTCAATTATGACCTTGTATTTTAAGAATAAAATGTATTTATCTCTCTAGCTGATATCTGTATTTCAGGACATTGGCAGCCATGGGTATTGGAAGTGGGAGCATCTGCATGTGAATGTATCACATCAGCCAGCATTGATATTGAAGCTTTGGTTCTTTCTTTGACCTCCTCTGCAGCACCCAGATGAATCCATGACCTCCCACAACCTGCAGATAGAAAGGAGAACTGGCTTGAGAAAGTCTGCCTGATGAATGACAGTTTTGGCACCTCTGCTGAGAGAACTCACAATTTCCCTCCAGCCCATCCTCTCAATTAAAGAAATTCAGCTTAAAAAATAGAGCTTAAAAAATATCTGAACTCTCTTTTTCACGTGGAGCCAGGCTCAGGAAGCCAAGCTTTATGGAGAGGAAAGGATCCCTAAGTAACTCAGCAGAGTCTTCTCTGCATTCAGCAGCCAAGAAGCTCAGGGATCACAAATGTGTGCTCATACTTTGAACATCTGCAGTGGCTGGGAACTTCACAGGGGTTGAGTTTGCAAGAATAGTTTGCATTTTTCTTTTCTAGCCTGGTTGCTGATCAAACTGTGCTGTTGTCTGCCTTGTTGCTTCCAGCAATGAAAATTTTCCATGGATCCAAAAGGAAGATGAGCAGCTCTCTGACTGTGACTCTGGCTTGAGTCAGAGCTCAGGAAAATAAATGCAAAATGCTTCATTAGCAGCAGCAGGGTTTAGAACAGACCCACTGTCTACTTACTCAATTATGCAGTGGGATTAGGAGAAAAATTGCTTCCTGGCCTCCCTTGTAGGTAAAATTTAAGCATGAGGCTTTAGTCTCCCATTTTACCATAATCTGCATAGCTTGCATTACTTTTTATTATTGTTTTCCAAGCATTCCAATCCAGCTATTCAAAACCACTGCTTAAATAGTAATGTCCCTGAACTAGTGGCTTCCAGGTTATGCAGTGCACAAAATAATCTGTATTTCATTAGAGCACATTTGCCAGGTGCTTTTTTGCTCTCATTCTGGAATTAAAAAAAAAAAAAAAAAGGAAGAACATTTATCAATATTTTGTTGTTCTACATAATTCAAATTTGGAAAAAAAAATGTTTCTAACTAATCCACCTGCCTGAATTTACAAGAATTTTATATAAATGTATATGAGGTTTAACTTGCCTGGTTAAGGAAGCTACATGACAGTGTAATATGACATTGCATGAGAGAAAGGACAGGATTTTTAAGTGATGTCATTGCCAGTCAATTTACAGGAAAAAAAAACCAAAACAATAAACCTCTGGCAAAACTAAGCAAACAAAAGAAAAAAGTATGTGGGATGTGAACATGATCCTGCAACTCTTACATCTTAAAATAATCAGTTTATGTTTTTCTTTCCTGTTGCTCATTTGCCTATAGCCAGTTCTTTTTTCCAATAGAGTCTCCTCATGGAAGTTGCACATATGATCATCTGTTTTGACCAATTCTGTTACAATAATGCTGTGTATAGAAGTATTCTTAGTTCCCCCTCCTTTTTAATCCCCTTTGCATAGTTTTTAATAGCACTATGAGAGTTTTTAAATAGTTTTTAAATAAGAAATCTTATCCTTATCTATGAGCCACCTGGCATTTATTTTTTGGCTTTCAGTGGGCTGTGGAAATGACAGACCAATGTGAGAATAAATATTTCAAAGATGAGATGACACTGATAGATTTGGGTGCCCCTGTCTATCCCTCTCCCACAGGCCCATGAACTGCTGCAATCAGCCTGCATTTTTCCAGAGCAGTGGATACAAGGATGAGATGGAGAGCGACACAAGGATGTGCCTGAAGATGGCAGGAGAGCTGAGGAAGACCCATCAAGGGAGGTCTCTCCAAGGGTTATTGTCTGCTGTAGCCACCGGCTTGTCCTTGTCCCAGCCACCCTCATGACTGTACAAGGCAAACAAGAACAATGTCGAGGAGGAAAGTGGACAGGCAGAAGCTTTCTCCCACTTCAGCTCATATTTATTTTTCACTGATAGCTCTGGAAAAATAATTTCTGGCCCACATACAGCGTGAACCACAGAGGTATCAGCCGTAACACGTCCCCAGTCAGGCCTGGTGCACTGATGACAGTTCCTTGGCACCACAGGAGACCCCACAGAAACGTGCATTGGCAGCTCATGTTTTGTGTTACTACCATCCTCAGTATCCTGTGGTTTGCAATTCCTTTTAAAACTCTCAGCAGAGTATTGCTGTGCTGTGATGTAGAACATCTCACGTGTATTATTCTGGAAGAATTTAAGAGCCCAATCAGCCAGCACTATGTCTAATTTCTAATTTCCCTAAAATATGTGAATACTAATTAAGCTTATTTTGTTAATGGATTCATCTTCAAAGAGAACACAGGAATTTTGCCTGTTTCCTTCTGAGCTATCTCACCATGGGTTTTACTGTCTCCCTATATTGACACTGCTTCACACTCTTATGGAAAGTTTTTTTCCAAGGCAGCATGGCTTGCTGCTTAGCAGTACTATCAGATGGTAGAAAAAAAAATTAAATCCAAAAATAAAATGATAAAGAGCTAAAGGAGTAAAATAGAGATCTAGCTTTGAAAATATTTGCCTTCCCTTAGAGATATGAGTAAGTCAGACTTTTGTGTGCAGCTTACAGCAGTGACTCAAAAAATAGAGTGGATAAATATGGTGACCAAAGTAGTAGCAAAAAGACAGAACTGTAAACAATTTTGAGAACAGACAATAAATCAAATCAATTTAGGCTGTGTGTATTTTTCACACTTAAGTACACTGAGTATATTACAAAAGTTTAAAAATCTCAGGCCTAATTCTTGTCAAAATGAGACCTTATTAAGCTATTTTAGTGGGGTAAAGATTCTTAAACTGGAAATTAATTATGATTATGTCTATCTTCTACTTGACCTGAAGTGTACATAAGAGCTCAGGTATGTATGACTAAAGACTGTGAAATAAAGGTTGCACATTTCAGAAAGCATTTGCTAATTTTAAATAACATTGCAGAGAACTCAGTGCTCCTTTGGTGTGAGGCCTTTGAAAAACCTGTCAGGAACAAATTTATAGTAAACTCAAATGTGTATTGGCAGCCTTGGTTTCATTTAAAAATGTCAGATCCTTCTCCAGAACAGGTGGCACTAAGAAATTTGGTTATGGAAAATGAATCCTGCTTACAAGGAAAATATCCACTTTCACAGTTTTGGAATAAAAACCATTGCACAGCTGATCTGTGAACTAGCAGTGCCTTTAATGTGTTTTCCTTAAAATTGCTTTGAGAAGTTCATGGCCAAACCTTCCCTTTTTACTGCTTTGGTTTTAGGTTTCTTTTATTCGATAGTTCAGTGTAGTGAAGCTTAGTAAGTGAGACCTGAGCCATCAAAGAGTCTTTATGTATGATCTTGGCACTTGGACTGGTGATGGGAACACTTTTCTGCTGCTGCGCCCCCATAAATCACAAAGGAGTTACTGTGGCTTCAGACTGGAACAAACACAGCCAGGATGGGGTCTGCAGTCATGCAGCACTCACAACAAATTATTTACCTGGTGGTTCCCATCACACACCTCCCCTGCACTTGTTCTTCCCATTATTTTATGTGAGTAGCATATGAACAGTAAAGGACTGATCACTGAGTTTTATTCAAATCCTTCTCCAGCAACAATGGTTTGCCTTAAAACTGAATAAGGTGAATCATGTCCACAGATTTCATCATGTTTTATTTTTAGTGGCAATTTACCAACATGGCACTAACATGTTGTTAAGGTCAGAGGAGTGCTGTGTCCCCAGCATGCCTCAGCTGACAGCACAGCCCCTTGGTATTATGTTCTCCAGGCTGTGTACAAAATGTACTTCAGTGGACACAGGTAAATAAAATAGAAAGAAACACACGAATACAATAAATGAGAAAACCATTCACTGTTTTTCCATTTTTTGGTACTGCTATGGAATATATGAGTTGCACTTCCCTAGCAAAGCACAGCTGCTTAGCCAAGATGAGCCTGCCTTTGTATGAGTGAAAAAATGACAAAAGCTTTACAAGAGTCCTTAGTGTATTAATTCCTGAAAAACTGGCCACACATTTCCCTGGTAAAACAGGCCTGTTCTGTCTTTCCAACTCAGAATCCCTTACTCCCTTGGCATGTGGGGGACATTGCCGCTGGTACAAACAAGAAATCGTGGTATCAGAATTGACTGGGTTCTTTTCTAGCATCCCAACATTTCCCTTATGAGTCAGAGGTGCCTTTCAGAAGATGAGTGGCCAGGAATTAAGAGAGGGTAACTCCTAATTACTTTAATAATTTCTCTATCCCATCCCCACATTTTTCATGGGAATACTACTTAGTACCAGAGCATGTGACTCATACAGAGCACCACAAATAAATTTGTGATATATGTAGTGATCTTTTGCAGCATGAAGCAGGAGGACTTCTAAATGTTTAGATATTTAAATTATTCTTATTCTCTCTCTTTCTTACCTGGAAAAAAAAAATTCTTCAATTGATTCAGCTTTATTCACTTGTCACAGCAATTAGAGAGCAGCTCAGAGTTACAGGCAAAGCATATTCCTCATGCTTTGCTTGTTCCAGTTCCACATGGCTGGCAAGGAGTCTTGCTAATTGAAACAGAGTCATGTAGGCAGTTTGGCACCTTCCTTTCCTTCCTTCCTCTGTGTCCTCTGAGGGAGATATGACATCTGGGGTGTGGGTTCTGTGTCACTGCTGGCACCATGCTACAGCCTACAGGGTTTAACCTTTATCAGGTGCTGTGCTTGAGGTTAAGAACAATAAAAAATGGGAGCACTGGGGAAGCATGCATATAATAAACCTCAAAACACTCACCATGGGCAAAGCTCAGGAAATTCCTGACCTTAATAATGTCCTTCCCAGTTTCATGTAAAGAAAGTAAGAAAAAAAAATGTCATTCTCTCCCAGGAATTAAAATCAAGATTAATAAATTTAAGAGTAGATTGAGTTCTTTCCTTGCATTCAGTTGCCTTTGTTGAGTAGTGATATATTCTGGCTCCTAGCAGCACAGAACTGTTTATGCTGGTTACTAAAGGAATAAATTGTTCTGAGGACACAGATGTCCAAGCAGTTAACATTACAGCCCCCAGATATTGCCAAGGAAGTAGGAAAACCTGAGTTACTCTCCTGCAGAACCACTTTGTTGAGCTATGTTTCTTAGCTCTCTCCCTTTAGGCAACATCCCTGGGTGATGCTGGTGGGTGCAGAACCCTGTGCCCAAAGTAACCAGTGATAGAGATTTTGTGAGATTTTTTGAGTCTAGAATGTGGGCAGAAGTGATGGTGCCTGTAGAGACCTCCATTTTTATTTGCCCACCTCCAGCACCCCAAAACCAGCCAGATTTTAAGCCTAGGACAGCCTGAGCACCCGGAGCAGCATTTCTGTTGAAAATCGCTGAAGGTCACATAAAATAATGTGTAAAATTACATCTCATGAAGATCACCTCTCTATTTCAATGCTTTATTTATAGACTTCTGCCCTCAATAGTTATATCTATATTAAAGTTGCTAATATCTGGTATTTCTGTGTCTTTTAAACTTTTCCAGTGAATAATTTTGTTGTTGTTTATAGAGATAGGTATGCTGTTAAGAAACATACCAAAAAAAGATTCCAGTTGAGGATATTTCACTGATTTCTTAGGAAGTTTGGGGGAATAAGAGTGGAAAGGAGATGCAATATATTGACATTATCTAGATTTTTCTCATGTTAATTCATCTGGCTAAGAACAACCATCAGTGGTTGCTAATTAAAAAGTTAAATTAAAAATCTGCTCTAATTTTTCTAATTTTTCTTTTTAACACAAGAACTTGCAAGGACTTTGTGGATACCTTCATATTTTTACTCTATACATTACGTATATATTTATATATATATGTATATATAAAACACAAGGTATTTTAGCTGAAGTTTTGTCTGGTACAAAATACTGGAAAGGCAGGAAATTTAAAGTTGAGTCTAAAGGTAATATAAACAATCAAAAAGAAAATACAGGTTTGGGTCTCTGTGAAGTCTATGCACTATTAGAAATGAGCTATGGAAGGAGATTTGATTCATTTTTATACTATCAGAACCAGAAATGGTCTTGGTGTAACACTGGCAATGAAACAAAAAAATGGGATGAAAACATAAAAAAATTATAGAATTAAGACTCTTCAACAGGGATCCAGACAGGGAGAGAAAGCTGAATGTCCTCAGTACCCTCCCTGCTGTTGTAGGCTCCTGACTGGCTTTCCTTTCCTTTGGAAAACTGATGTGTCTCTCTTCCACTTTTTGGATTCCCCTTTTCTCCAGGGCTCTTCAGAAGATCAGGATGGATGAAGGCAAAGCTCCAGAGTGCCCAGCTGAGCATTTGACCACCAATTCAAACACCCACCTGCATTCTGTCGCCATTTGTGACCCTTGACAATCTGAACTCAGCAGCTCCTATTTCGAAGTCCAGAAATTCACCTGGAGAGCTGGAAATCTTTCCCAGGATATCTTTGCTAGGTGTATAGAGACAAATTCTTTTCTGATTTTCACAAAAGATGCTAACTCTTGTCACTATAGTATTTTTTTAAGCTAAGGCCACTATTTTAATAACAGGGAGTGTCTACTTGAGCTCAGATCTAGTCATTGAGGTCTCCAGGCCCAGTGACAAGACACATAAAAAGCTTATCCTACCTGAAAACTACTTTTGTGATAAAATTTAAAAGGAAATATTGACTGAATTGGCTTGAGATTTTCCCTGCTCTCACTAATAGCAACAACCTGTGGGAGAAGGAAAAGTCTCCATGTCTGGCCCACTGAACATCTTAATCCCCTGCTGGTGTTGACAGCTCACGATTTCCACAGAAATTTTTCTCTTAGTTCATGGATAGTTCCCTCCATTCCCATTTCAGATAATTGAGATGTTTTGGTTGCAAATAACTTCGCTAATACTCACAGGACCAAGTAATTGCTGAAGACAATGATTTACAAAGCTGCTCATAAAAACTCAGTTGTGGTGTTGCCAGATGCCTGCTCAGACAGATTGTGCATCCTTTCTGTAATGAGTCAGGAGGCAACCAGTGCTCCTGATTTATGTAGCCCTTCCAATCTGGGCTGGGACAGTTGCAAACAGCAGTGTGTTTTATCACCTTTTGCCAGAATTTTCTGTAGATGTATCTCCCAGGTCTGTAGGGAAGAGTTGGCCAGTAACTGTTATTACAATGGCACTTTGTCCATCTCAAAACTAGAAAAAGATCCTTTGAGAAAATGAAGGCTGCCTGCCACAGTACCTGCTTTTGCTGGCTTGGATCAAAATGCTCATTCTCCCTTCTGTTCCTGCTCTAGGTCAAGGGCTTCTTTAGCACTGGGGTCATCACTTACTGATGTGCAATTAAGGTTTAGATGAGGTATTACGAGGAAATTTTTTACAGTGAGGTTGAGTTATTGGCACAGGGTGCCAGAGAAGCTGTGGCTGCCCCTGGATCCCTGGAAGTGTCCAAGGCCAGGTTGGACAGAGTTTGGAGCAACCTGGGACAGTGAAAATTGTCCCTGCCCATGGCTTTGGTTACAATGCCAGCTCAACTCATTGACTTCAGCTCAAAGCAGCCATTTTCTTGTCTTTTATTGCTTTGGAGGTAGAATTACTCCATCCAGACCACATGCTGAGAGGACTAATTTCCATGGGCCTCTTCTGCTGTGAGCAGCTGAAATATGAAGATCCAAGGCTTCAAGCCAGGTTTTGATTTCTGTTGAGCTGGCATGAATGGAACCACTCCAGTTTTAACGAGCATAACTAGAGCCAGGGAGGACTTGGGCTTCCTCAGAGCAAACTTCCAAGATTCATACTAGAAAACAAAGGTCTGACACAGCTCCCTGTTACCTTCTGGGTTTGAATGGCTCAGAATATTTTGAAAACTTGTGATTTTTGAAACCACAAAAAACAGGTTTGTTTCTAAACTTTGCAAATACAGGGGAGACTTACTGCCATGAAAAATAAAAAGCCTTATGGTATAACAGCTTCACTTGAAGTGCTCAGAGTAATGATGGACATGATAAATGACACTTTTTTAGGGAAACAGCATTACCTCATGGGCTAAACTTAATTAAAACCAGCAATACTGCTGCATATCTTACTTGAGGAAATGAGAAGGAACCTGGCTAACTTTCACCACCAATTTTTGTCATACCTTCTGATGTAGACAGCTGGTCTTGAGTTCATCATCACAAAGTAGCAGGCTCAGACTTGGGGGTGTCCCATAAGGGATATCAGCCTGTAACTTCATGGCATAACATATGGGCTGTTGAGAAAGCTAACAGAGCTTGGATTTTTCACAGGTCATTTCCCAATAGGGGAAGGTTTTGGAGCTGTGACTGTTATTTCAGAACCCTTCTTCCTGGTCATGCTCAACACAGAGCTCATTTATTCTTTTGGGTTGTGCATTGGTTGTCAGAGTATATCTTGGAGCAAATGCTGTTTCCAAAGTGGAGGTCATGATCTTGGAAGTGCAAGTGGAAATGGGGTCATGGGAAAAGCTGAGAATTGTTGGAATGTGGTGAAAGCAAATAATCTATAGATATCTATGTTGACAGCAGCCACAAAATGGCTCCTTGAGGAATTCAGATGGAGTTATCACAGGGACAAATGACTGGCAAGGTCAAACTGACATAAATAGCTCAAGGTTTGGGCCTGCTGTGCTTATAAGAACTTTAGGTAGTTCAGCTCTCTTAAAGATAGACCATGGGCTGTGATACCCTTTCAATCACAGAAATAAGGATTTGTGGGGAAGTTTCCTTTAAATGCACAAGTATGATCACTTCTTTTGGGCAAACAAGAAACTTCCTCTCCTGATAGTGAGAACATTTTCACCTGTCATGTGCCACGCTCATCAAAGATTTTCATCTTCATTTTGTAGATATACAAATATTTCCATATATGCCTATGTTTGCTTAATTTTCCAGAAAAGGGCTCTTCCTACTCACAGAGGTGTGAAGACTAAATCTAGAGGGGTATTTGTTTTCAGAAGAAAAATTGTGTTGCCTACTATGTACAAATCCTTAGACCAGAAGATTTTTTTTTTCAATGAGCAGATTTTTCACACTAGAAATTTACAGCACTGCAAATCTGTGTCTGTGTTCCTGAAGAATGTAGGTGGCTGAGTTGTATGATTGTCTCAAATAATTTGGGCTCAGTATAATGTTCTCTCTCCCACATATGGCAGTTTGTTCTTCCCACTGAGTAATAGGCTCCCTGTTCGATAGAATTGCAATAGATACCATGACTGAACACTATTGAGAAGTAATCAATACTAGGAAAAGAATTTCACATGAAGAGCACAGTCCTGAAAACATGCCAAAGCTTATTCAGTGTGTGAGTGTCCTTTTGCATTGCCTTTTGTGAGGTGAAATTATTGTATGATTCAGTGAAAGACACTGGTGTTTGTCATTAAAATTATAAAACAATGTCTAATGAAATGGCAGTCTTATAGAAAATAAAAGTTCAATCCTTAGTGTTGCTATTTCAAAAATGCCTTTGATTTACTTTTGACGGTATTAGACATCTAACATTAAAAAAACCCTTTCCTCTTGCATTTCCATTTGTCATAATGATGTCCACAACAGACAGAAAGAACCCATATTTCCTCTGTAAAACATTTATAAAAATTCTGGAGTGCTGGGCTGAAAAACCATCAGGAAGTCAAAAGTGCCTGCCTTAATCAAGTTACCTTGTGCTTTGTGGAACTGGCAAATACACACAGGGCACTGTGTAAGCTGTAACCTTTTCTGCAGATTCAGCCATGCAAACCCAATGGGGAATTAAGCAACTGAAATCCAAATCTAACACCCACAAGCCCCAGGAAAGTCACATAAATGAAGTAAGTATCAGAGTGATTTTCACAGATAACATTGCCCTTGCCAAGGCAGGGGCTGTATTTCAGTTTTAAGCTGGCCAGCATGTGTAGTGGTCTGGAAAACAAGAAATAATATAGTAATATAAGCAAAATGTAAATTCCGAACTCTGGTACCAGCCCTAGGAGGAAATTCAGCCAGTGCTGTCAAGAGTTGTCAGCAATGGGTTTCCACAAATGAGAATTTCTGGCCTGTGTCTGTGCTATCTTCCTATCTCTCACTGCCTAAGTATTGAAATTTCACCAGTCCTTGCACTGAATGAAGATCAAGTAAGGCAGTCATTTCCATCAGTATACAAGCATGCCTGTATTAAAGACAGAAAATTTTTGCCTTCTCTGTTCCTTTCCCATGTATCAGCCAGGAAGACAAGGGAAGAAGAGACTACCATTCCTCAGGAAGATCCTGAATAAAACGAAACATTTCCTTACTGTTTCAAAAACTCATACATCAAAATAAGCAGGATTTTTGCAGCTTCACGAAGTCCCAATACTCATTCTAGAGTCTGCACTGTCTGTGGATATCTGTTCCTGCCTGGGTTTATACCCTGACTGTACCAAACCAAGAATGACTGCGCTCAGTGAGGTGAAAGCCAGCAATGAAATTTGTGTCCTAAACACAACAGCAATGTGACTTTTCCTGCCTGTTGCTTGTAGCACAGTGAAGATGACAAGAGAGGTGACACGTTCACGCTATTTCCAGCTATGGAGACGCATTTTGTGGCATATAAACATGTCTGAACTGCGTGAACTGAGGTGGTGAGCAAGTATACATCTCCTGACATCTGCACCAAGGTCCAGAGGCAGAGTCCACACAGTCCCAGACCAAACAATACACTGAAACCCAGCCACAATTTGACTGTAATAAAACCAGCTCTAAACACAAAGGACCAGGCCTAGCTGCAGGCCTGTCACTGGTGCTGTCCCCAGGGTTCCGTACTTTGCCCTTTTGGCTGAAGGGGCAAATGCCTCCTCAGACGTTCACTGAGGACACAAGTCTGGGAGCAGTGGCTCCTGAGAGCTGGGCAGTCCTTCAGAGAGACCTGGACAGGCTGGAGAGATGGGCAGAGAGGAACCATCTGAAGTTCAACAAAGACAAATGTCTTTGCAGAGTCCTGCACCTGGGCAAGAACAACCCCAGGCACCAGCACAGGCCAGGGATGACCTGTAGGAGCAGCTCTGGGGGCCCTGGGGGACAACGAGCCATCCCTGAGCCAGCAGTGCCCTGGGATCCTGAGGTGCATCGAGAAGAGCATTCCCAGCAGGTCAAGGAATTCTGCCCCTCTGCCCAGCCCTGGGAGACTCCTCTGGGGAGCTGTGTCCAGGTCTGGATCCTCAGCACAGCAGGGAGAGGGAGGTCCGGGAGCAGGGCCTGTGGAGGCTGCACAGCTGAAGGAGGAATCTCCTAAGATTGAGGGAGCTGGGGCTGTTCAGCCTGGAGAGGAGCCCCAGCTGAGAGGTGCCCTCAGCCCTGGGTGTCCCTGGATGTCCCTGAGAGTCCCTGGGTGTCCCTGAGTGTCTCTGGGTGTCCCTGGATGTCCCTGAGAGTCCCTGGGTGTCCCTGAGTGTCCCTGGGAGTCCCTGTGTGTCTCTCGCTGTCCCTGGGTGCAGGAAGGGGCACAGCACGACCCAGGCTCTGCTCCAGGGCCCAGCAGTGTCACCAGAGGAATGGGCAGGGACTGATGCCAGGAATTCCCCCTGCACAGGAGGCACAACTTCTGTCCTGGGCAGTGCCCAGCCCTGAGCAGAGAGCAGAGAGGCTGTGGAGTCTCCTTCACTGGGGATATTCCAGAGCCATCTGCACACACTCCTGTGTCCTGTGCCCTGTGCCCTGGGATGGCCCTGTCTGAGCAGGGAGGTGGCACCAGTGACCCTCTGTGGTTCCTTCCAGCCTGAGCCATCCTGGCATTCTGTGGCTCTGTGACTTCACTGTTTGAAGAAGGAAGTCCTGCAGGCAGGTAAGAGGAGATCTCTCCACTTTGCTTCTTGGATCCAAGCCCACCATAACCATGACATGTATTCTCGGAAAACTCACATTTAAAGGGCAGAAAGTGTCTGAATGCTTTTTTCTTCCTGAAATTTGTGCCCCCTTCTTTTATTAGTGAGTATTTGAAGGCTTATCTCTGTACTTTGCTGACTTTGACCTTTCAGTGAGTGATTACATAATTAGTCTTTGAACTTGTATATCACTTCACAGCTTCTCACTTTCCCACAAAAGCACTGGTACTCTGTGGTATTTCCACCTCTTCCTACTTTTGTATGCACATTTGTGCCTTCTCAATACACAACGAATTCAGCCAACACAAACATACTTTATACCAGCTGATTAGGCTTTAGGTTGAGGCTGAGGAAGTACTTTGATGCAAAGTCCTGATTTCCATCATTTTTTAAATATTTTGTGGGAAAAAAAATTCTTTGTTGGTTTTCCAGTTATGCTTTGTAAAACAAAAAAGAATAGCTTAAACTCCTAAGGTATTCCACTTAAAGCATGTTTTGTCTTGTTGAATAGAGCACAAAATAATTCATAATGATGAATTAAAATAACTCTTAATTGACTTCAGATCATGTATCCTGACTAAGAACGTTAACATGGGTACTTTATACAGCCTTTTTTTGAAAAGATTTCAGAAGAGATTGTTATGAATCTTTGTGAAAGAAGGTATATTATATACAGAAGTTATGTCCTCACTATTTTTATGGGAAATAGAAGGGTATTTTGATACGCTTGTATACTGAGACAGACTCATCCAGCATCCAGAGCATCCAGAAAGGTGTAACACAGGTATCTGCAAAAAAATGATACACAAAAGGAATGTGAGAAAATAAACCCCCCTCTCTTCTACAACTCATATTTATCTCTTAGATCAAGAGCATGTAGCTACAACCCTTCTCAAAAAGGTCTGAGAGGTCGTATGGCAACAGTCAAAAAAAAAGAGAATTGGTTGAACAGTACATTATTCACAGGGTGCCCACATCAGGAAAGGTCTTTAAAATTGCTATTCAGGCAAATTTTAACCATATGTACATAACTGAAAGGGGCCACATGGAAAAGGGAAGTTAACAAGGTTTTTTTAAAAATGTTTTTTAGATCTTGCCTAACCGTAGATTCCACAGGACAGGGGTTGTTGTCTTGTTGCTTTGCAGCTCTCATGTCTGCATGCCCTAACAGGGCAACATCCTTTAGACATCACACAGCGGAGTTGTTTTGTGTTTCTAGGACAAGAGAAGACATTCTGTTGAATTTCAGACTTAAACCCATCTATGTGGTTTACCTTGGGGGGGTTGATTTTGTTTTGGTGGAAGAGGGACCACATGGATGATTATTATGTCTTATAAAGTACTACAAATATTGAAAACATATCAAAGATGAAAGACTTGATGATCACACTTGGGACATTTTGCACCAGAAACTGTTTTCTATGAGTATCTTATACCATGCTGCCTTTGGAAACATCTATTAGGCCCATCAAGAGTGGCATGAGTGGGTAAAAAGGAAGGCATCCTGTGACAAGATGTGTGGGAATGGTTCAGTCCTGTACATTTTTAGAACAAAAAGTCTAAATTGCTATTAGCTATTTAAACTTTATGAGCCATTTTCAGAGAAACCTGGTTTCGCGTTTGTCTCAGAATTATTCACATCTAAGAGAGCAGGAATTGAAGATCATTAATAAAAGTGTATGTGCACAATTAATAAGATAATGAGATAAATATTTTGTTGTGTATTCTTCTTTTAATCAGACAACATACCTGGTGATAGAAACAGACCAATAGAAACAGAATGACTGAGTTGGAATAATAAATCCCACAAGTGCTTATTGCTTTATCTCTGGATTTTTCCTCATGCTTTTTCTCTTATTAAGAAGGGTATCTCTATTTTTATGAATAACCTTTAAAACTCATGGCATGTACTGGATTTCTGTACAAGGAAAAAATAGTATTTTGTATTTTCTAGCCTATGCTAATGAAAATTCTTTGACATTGGTAGCTAAAGCCTTACTTAAGATATATGTGGCTTGCCTGTGTGCAAGAAAACAGTTTCTGATTTATGGGTTTTGGAGGGTTTATTTTTTTCTGGTTGTAATTGCTCCATTTTAAATATGTTTACTTAAAAAAACATAAGCTTTTCCTGCCAAAATGGCAAATTCTGTATTTTATTACTATAATAGCCCACATTTTCAGACTTGGGGCCTCAAGTAGCTTTTAAGGTATGCAACAATTTTTGATGTATTGAGCCAACTGATATTTTGATTTATATGGGTCTTCTCATCATTATAGATCTTAAATAAAGCCACTTAATTAAGTCTTAAAATGTAGAATAAAGAATCTAAGAATAAACACAATTGTCCTTCAAGAGGTCTGGCTCAGGAACAGATTCAGATCAATCAGTACTTGTAGATTTAATTCCAAAAGCATTGTGGCTGAAATATAAGTAATGAGAATTTTCAAAGTACCTTTCATTCCAGTTAACATCAGAAGGAGATTTTTTTCTTTTTTTGTAGCTTGGCCTTTTGAACCAAAAAGAAGCCTCAAATTTTCCCTGTTGCTTCACTGATTCCAGTGCCTATTACTCTGTTCCATGTGTGTCTCTGTCATTAAGTTATTTATTAATTCCTGTGTCAGAACTCAGGAATAAATCGTGTTTGTGAGAAGTAAGGCAAGTCAAAGATATCTGTGGAATGGCTGCAATGACTGTGTGTTATTTGCAGTATATGGTTTACCACTCCATATTTCCATGCTCTGGGGGATCTCAAGCTATGTGGAAGCTCATTTGCCACCACAGCTGGTTTTGGTTTTTTTATTACTGTTTCCTGTTTACTGTGCTATATATAGAACATTTGATACATGAACATTTCCTGTTCTGTTAACAATTCATACTAATTTAGCATTCCTTTATGAGCACACATGTTGAAACCTGGGCTTCAGTTCAGCAAGGTATTTGAATGCATGTCTCAGTTTGGGAATCAAATAACCTCAGAGCTGAGCTACATTAATTAATCAAGACAGATAGAAAGCATATAGGGAGTCTATAAATATGACAATATCCTTTAAATAAAAGAAAGATTAGGTTTTCATTGGAAGCTACTGCACCTCATGGCAGTTTCTTCAGATTGCTGGCAGTCATTCAAAGTCTTTAAGAGCCAGTGAATTTTCAGTAATGGAATTTTACTTTGGAACACTTTACCTTAAATTAGCCATATCCCTATCAATAACAGTAAGCAATCTGCAGGCAGGACTCCAGACTCTTTGGCATATTTGAGAGCTACGTGCAATGCTCTTGCACGTTCTTCTCAATTGCTATTGCTCTCTTGTGGTTGTTCCGATTCTGCATTGACTCGAACAAGTGAGGCGGAACATTCTTATTTCATTAGCAGCAAATGGCCTGCAGGCAAAGTTCAAGCTGTAGCTTTTTGACCTTATTTGTGATATATATATATATATATATATATAAAATAAAAAAACCCAAATATATTTTTATGGATATACATCTTGTGGTAGATACCTAAAACAGAAGGTATATGAAAGTATTCCTGCATAAACCCCACACATTGGTAATATAGCATAGGTAGGTGTGTGTATATCTATGTAATTTTTTATCTCTAATGGATTTGGAATCAATGTACAGAATTCTGATTTTCAAGCAACATCCAGTGCTAACTTGCAGAGTCCAAATATATGGGATTATATAAAACTATATTACATTACAGAAAAGGATTTAAGATGCACTTTGGTAAAGTGAGTGCCTCATCAGGGGGCAACTTTCTGAGAAAGGTATTGTCCATTTAATCACTTTATATAGGTTTGGGATGGAGACAAATCAATATTAAGACCTCCATTAAAGATACACTAAGTCTGTGCTTAATTTTAAGCAAATAAACATGTCCCAAATGAATTTGTAGCTGGTAACAAAGTACCTACAAGTTACAAACTACCTATGGTGATATTTTTTTAAATTTTTTTTGGTGATGATCTTAAAAGATATAATTAGCTCTTTACCAAGTTCCTTCAGCTTTTTCATGACCTCTTACCCATGTTAAAATACTGTGCTTTTTTGACTCTAGAACACATCTAGCTGGAAACATTATTCCAAATTTCTCCACATTTTTTGCTCCCAGTGTTCAAAGGACAGCATTTTAAATGAAAACCTGTGTTGTATTCAGCCACTTCTATTTTTATGAAGATATTTAAGTTACTTTGTGGACCTCTGAACATGGTTTTTCTAGAAGGAAAGGAGAAATTGCAGTGGGCCTAAATCTACTCCACGTTATGCTGGGGAAGATTGACTAGAATGTTTTCAGAGTAGTTTAAAGCCCCCCCTGCATGTATCATGGTTTCTATGGAGGTGAAAGTAGAGCCATATTACAATAATATCTGTGACTTCCCCAAATGGCTCATACAACCTGAGGCTGCTCATTATTTCACCTTATGTGGTCTGTTAATATGAGCTTGTATTAACAGCAAGCAAACAGAAATCTCTTCTTTTTTCTCTCTGCTTTCTTCCTTATTACTGAAGTTGGGGTTTATTTTTAACTTTATATAAAAATAAATTTATCTTTCATGTTAACAGATTGATCACCTAGAACAGGGGTGTGTGGTAGCCCATTCCCAGAAAGCATGGAGGGACTTCTGGAATGCCTTATGGATAAAATCTTGTTCATGTTTGTGTCTTCCTCACATAAATCCGGGAGCCTACCCACCCCACCGTATCAAAAGGTCACTGTCAAAAAGAAAAGCAAGGAATGTCCTCTGGAATTGTGAAAAGCATCCTGAACGGATGAAGTGAGTGATGAAATTAGCACCTGGTAACTGCGACTGTTTCTCTCAAAATTGCACCTTTCTGTTTTAATTAAATGCTTTTGCTTTCTTCTCCCTCACACTCATTTTCTTTCCCTATTTAATTTGCTGTCTTCTCCCACAAGGGAAGTAATATTTGTGTGTTACATTCTGGGGCCTGAGGTGACTTCTGTGGCAGTTCAGCCTCATTTCAACTTCTGCTAGATTTCTGTAGGTGTGCTAATCATGATAAATTGGTACAGATGCCAAAATAAATTGTACTCAGTGCAATAACTCATTCCAAACAATATCCAATCTTCTTTATGGATTTATACCTAGAATGAATTATATTTCCACTGTTTCATCAAAATTATATAAATATTAGGGTTTGGGGGAAAGAGAGAGAAAACGATGATTTCTTCATATTTTGTTTCCTTTGATAAAAATACTAACAGGAGTATTTCTTCCTACTCCCCTGCAGGGGATTCTTATTGAGTGTCAGGTTTGAAGTCTGCCATGGATTTCATGAATTTATGACTTGAATTCATCACTTGAAAGACTACTTTGACAGCAGCTGTAAATGTCACCACGTGACTTGAATAGACAGCTCTTAAGGCTGGAGGAACATGAGGTTGCTGAACATTGGCTTTTAAACATTTTGAAAGAATTCAACATTTATTTCTCATGTTAGTGCATCTCAATAAATATTGTCAAGTCAGCCACAAACAGATAAGTGGATGAGCAAGATCTGAGGTCACACAAAATTAGTTACAACTAAGGAAAACAAAGTATTTTTTCCTAAAATGTGGAGTGTTTAATAAGTTAGATAACATCAGTCATAAATCTCCAGAAGAAGCTTGTAAATGGTTATAGTGATGGTCTAGGGTACATGTCCTAATTATAAATGAAGCTCCATGTTCTTCAGCATCCACCAAAAAATATTGATTTTTATCAGTTTTCAAGTTCTGTGTAAATCCACTTACTTTAAGCCACAAGAAAATAAAAGCAATTTAATTTTGTAGCACTATTTATATGTTTTTAGAACAGGCTTGGGATTTTTAGGTTTGTTAATATAGCTTTGCTTATAATGAATTCTATAACCAAGGAAAAAATCCCCAAAGAAAATCCCATGATGAACCCAATGAAAAAAATTTTCCCAGCAAGTGAATAATTAATTAATATTGTATTTACAAATTCCATTTCCATCCTTTCACTACAAAAAGCAAAAAGAAATTGGGCTGCTTCTGCCTGAGCCTGTAGTTGGTAAAAGACAGGGATCTTAGAAGTTCCATAAAATAACTCTGTAGGAAAGTACTTAATGAAATGTTAATTAGGCATTTAATTTCTATGCAATCTGTACACTTTTACATGATTTTTCACTATCCCACATACTTGCCAGAATCAAAGACAAAATCTAAAGCAAAACCGGAACTGATTTATTTATTTACCGTGTTACATCATTTTGGGGATAGTCATAAACCACTGGAACAAATTGTTCAGAAAAATTGAATTGTCCATTGACTGGAGTCTTTGAATCCAGGCCAGATGCCATTCTGGAAAAAAACTGTTATCCAAAAAGAAGATACCAGTCCTAAATCAGGTAGTGCTTGAGTGCTTGTTTCTGAGTTGTATTAAACAAGCGTTGGATATGCTGATCTCACAGTCTCCTTGGATTTAATAATCTAAACCCCAGGATTAATTTACTCCCATCTAGACATCAACACTGCAGAATTCCATTCTGAAGATGGTTTTCCAGGATTCCTTTATAACTTGAGAAATTAATAAATACCTCTAGGTCATGATTCATCTCACCCTAATGTAGACATCTGAAACGATGCTTGCTTTTCTCTACCGAGGAGTCTAGACAGGTTATATACCATAAATGGTATATTATATACATGTGAACTGAGGCAAAATGAAATGGAACCATAAATCCAGATGTCTTGTCTGTACCGCATATGTACTTTACACACACATTATAGTATATATACAACTTATATCTACATATATCTATAAATTTATATAACTATTTAGATATAGATATGTATGCAGTGTGTGTGTGTGTGTGTATTTCTCCTGGTGTTTCCAGGACAAGCAGGCAGTTTCCAGGCCAGTGGAATCCTTGTGATAACCTGTGGTCACCAAAAATCCTGCAAAAGTGACCTGGGACTTTGGGTGAAGGGAGGTTTTCATCCTTTGCCCTGGATGCTAGATGGCAGCATTGCACTTCCTAAACACCTTAGCTGAAAATGGAGACAATTACAGCACTCTGAAGATCTGAAGAGCAAAATGCTGTCAGTAATGAAAGTTCAGATAGCCTAAATAGACATATAATTAAAATATTATGTTTGTAAAGGGGTTGCCTGGAACAGAAGGTGCATTGTAGTTTCTTCTTTCCTGCTAGCGTAACAGCTGAGATGAGCATTGCTCCTATTTTATATTTGCATTATTAGTCTTCAGCATTAGGCCCCTGATATGCCACTTTCTTGTGGTTTATAGCACTCAGGAGGAGCAGTGGTTTTATCACAGCTGAACAAGGCAGCCTTGGTTGCCTCAGTTCAGGTATTAGTGGATGAGCGTCCACCTCACAGAGTTCTTGATGCAGAAAATTGACTTCATTGAGCAAACTGACCCTGAAAAAGAACCTGAGTTCTGCAGTGGGCCTGGCTTGCCTAATCCCCAAGTGATGGGGCTCAGGCAGTCATGGCACCCTCTACCTTTGGTTTCCAAACTTTGATGGCAAGCAGTGGTGGAAAAGGAGAACTCAAGCAAAAGAAAAAGATTTTGGCATAGTTGGGAATAGAAAAAAGAGCTGGTTGATAGCTTGGGGGTAGGCAACTCAGTGTGAGGGGATTCTCCAGCTGGAGACTGGTGTTAAGTGATAGTTTTGGACCCTGATCCCAGCCCCAGGCACCGGGAAGTTGCACATCTGCCTAAACTAACAAAAGGGAGAGTTCAAAAGGACCTGAGAGATGCCAAGATGGTAGGAAATCAATGCAAGATCAAAGTCTCAAAATGGATGGAGGCTGAATTTGTTGCTTTGAAAGAAGATGAAGTGGGGGCGTTGCTTTATGTATCGATCAGATTTTATTGCAGCATTCTGGCGGGGATGTATTCTGACAGGAGGCTGAGGTGAACCATCCATGTCCTGCAGAGAACAGAAGTTCTCTTGCTGAAGCACAAGGAGGTGTGCCTGGGATGGTGATGTCAGAAGGATGTGGAAACAGAGACAGCAATCAGGCTTAGCAGTCTGATTCCCATGGGAAGTGTGGCTCCTCTGAATGTCCAGTGGAAAAATGTGAGGGGAATCATAACTCCTTTAGGTTAAAATACAAGATTAATACTGATTCTATGCAATCTTGGGAGCTTTTATTCTGTGTATGCAATGACTTGATTTGTGCTGTAGGGTTTTTCCAAGGCTTTATTGTCTTGTGGCAATATACACAGGTAAACATAGACTTCAGGTGCAAGTAATGGTCAACTAAAATAGGAAAACTTACCTGAGTACAGGCTATTTTTGTAAGAACAAGACTGTAAAATCAGGCCTAAATGTCAAATCTGTTCTAAAGCTCAGTCATCCACTGTGACTACTACAGAGACATTGATTTCATGTTATTAAAGTCAGACTCTAATCCTGTGACTGAAGTGATGTTTCTCTACCCAGCTCTGGTATAAATTATTAGGGAATTAAACCTGTAACCTGATTGTAAAATTGATATTCTGTTTGTCATCAGGTTCAGCATCAAATAAGATTTGATCAGTTTTTTTACAGTCATTGCACTAGGTTTATAAGGCAAAACTGCATGTAAGTCTTTTGCAGATCCCACTTTTGGAATGGTTTAATCTGTGATGGCGTCGTGATTAAATTGGTAATACATTGTTTGGTCTGGCTTTATTTTAGTTTTCCTTTTTCCCTCACCATGGAATATTTTGACATTTGTTGAAATTCCCCAACTTCCAGCTTTCCATTTGGAAGTTAATTGAAGCTACATAGTTTATTTTCAATAGAAACTGAATTTATATATGTCAGACTGATGTTTCAGGGCTGCTCTGATGCCTTCTTGGACCTACCCTTCTGATAACCTCCTCTCTCACTCTTCATTTGAGCAAAACCATGCTGAAGTCTCTGTAGATTCTGGGATTCATGTCCTTCCTGGGGAGGGACATGTTGTAGGGATCATAGAATAAAATTCCAGAATGGTTTGAGTTGGAAGGGACCTTAGAAATTTGTTCCACCCCCTGCCCTGGGTAGGGACACCTTCCACCATCCCAGGTTGCTACAAGTCACATCCAACCTGGCCTTGGACACCTCCAGGGATCCACAACTTCTCTGGGTAACCTGTGTCAGGGTCACACTCACAGTGCAGAATTTCTTTCTAAATGAATACTATTTGGTTTCTTTCAAGGCACTGAGGGACAGCTATGATCACTGAAAACTCCATTTAAAACACCCAGATTTTTCCTTTAAATCAGACCTGAATCTGTCACATGGTTAATATTCATTAATCCTCCAACACAGGCCCTGAAATAGATATGTCTCTAGTGTGGCTCATGTATTTCTAATGAAGTCCAAACATACAGCAATTTTCTCTTTGGTTCTATGCAGGAAGAATATCAGGAAACACATTTTTATTGTGAGGTTGACCCAGCACTGACACAGGCTGCTGAAGGACATTGTGGAGTCTCTCTCCTTGGAGATATTAAAAAGCTGTCTGGACATGGTCACGGGCAGCCTGGTCTAGGTGACTCTGCTTGAGCAGGACAGCCAGAAAGAATGAGTCCAGAGGTCCCTTTGAACCTCAGCTAATCCCTTATCCTATGTAAGGGTAGTTCAAGGAGGGAAGAGCTTAGCCGGCAAAGCCAAAGCTGTGCACTCAAGGAAAGCAAAGCAACAAATTCAGCACTTCATCACCAATCCAAAACACAGCCCCATACCAGTGCTTGGGAAGTAAACTGACTCTAGTCCAGACAAAACCAGCACAAAGGGATAATGGGAAACATTTTATAAATTCATTAGCCTTTTCAAGTATTCTGATAGTTCTCTGATAGCAAAACCAAGCTTGCAAAGTACTGCAATAATTCTTAGTGATGTAAAGTACAGAACTATTGGGAATTTGCTAATAGTAATAAAAGCCAATTTTCCCAGTTGGACAAACTGAAGATGAACTGTCCTGGGGCCTCTGTAGGAGAACTCCTATCAGTGGACTTTCCAATGCTAAGACAGTTTCTCCAAGATTTCTAAGGCTTACCCAAATCCTGTGACTCTTTTGTTTCCCTATAAACACTACTTTCCATCTAGGTTTTTATTTTTGGTGAAGGGAGAAAAGCTGTCTAAATGTTTTCTCTGCCTTCCCCCGCGATTCTTCTTTTCCTTTCAAGAAATCAATGGTATGACTCATTTCCCACCCTGTGACTTGTTCCCTTGGGCTAAAGCTCTAGGAGCCTGCCTACTATGTCCTACAGCTTCCTCCCAGCTTGCTTGCTCAGGTTTCCTCCTCACAGGAGGTGGACATGGTGAGCAACTCTTTCTCACTGCAATAGGGACAGGGGTGAGATCAGAGCCTGAACACTGGCAGGGGAATTTGTGAAACCCTCTGGATCCACAGCTGGATCCTCATGTATTCAGTCCCTTCTTCCTGCAATAGTTCAGAGTACATATTTCTGTGGACAATTCCTCTATTCCTATGATGACATTTGGGTCAGAAAAGTCCATTTTGTGTGTTCTTGATCATCACAGGTAGCAAGGTGGCTCCCAATGCCTTCCCTCTCTGATAGCATGGTATCACCAGATACAACTTTAACACAATTCAGAATTGAATTCTGATGCACCATTGCTAATTTGTCAACTGTCAGCACCTCATCTTGTTATTTTGTTTACTTTGAGGGATATGTCTTTGGGAAATATTTAAAACAGATACTCTTGACTGTTGCTTAATAAAAATCTTGGTTGTCTTTAAAGTATGAGGAATTCCTTACCCCGAGCTAAGTTTCTGTGGGGAATACAAGAGACCTTCTTCAGTTTTTGAGAAAAAATTTGTTTGGTGTTGAGAAAATCTAGAGTGTGGTTCCAGTGTTCTCCTCCCAGAATCCTGTTTTTCTTTAATTAAGGAAATCATTATTTTTATTCTATAAAACACCTGTCTCAATATCTTTTTAATCAGACATTAAAAAACAAAATTAAATGAGATTGGAGTATTCTTTTCCCTCTTCTTCTCCCCCCAGCACATTTTCTGGCAAATAAGACTTCATGTGTGACTTCAATATGACTTTTATATTAAAATGATGGAATGATGTTGAATGGTACTGACCCCTAACTATTTTATTTGCACAGCAAGATTGCCATATTATCTATTTTATTTTTTTTTTAATTTATTGAGATTGCAATTTCAGTAAAAACAACCACACAATCATATTTCTCCTGAATCTTGTGCCAATAACATGATTTTGGCACTGCAAATCTTTAACAAATACGACTGATTTCACCCAGCTTCCAAACTTTTGGCTTTTGCTTTCCTGTTTGAGAAGGATGAGGCACTTAAATCCTGATATTTGCATTTTATTTGAACCTATTTCTTCAACTTCTTTTCTCCAGTTAGAAGGATGCTCTGAATTAAAATTAGAGTACTACCTGATATCTGGTTGATTGTGGGTGTTTTGATTTTTTCCCCCTTTTTCCGCTCTCTTCATCTTGCCCTGCTGGGGATGTTTCTCTCCAGACATGTCTGTAATGCCTGCCCCTGACACACCAGAAGAGGGCAGCTGGACTAAGCTCATTGCTAAAGCATATGGAACACGTTCTGGAAAAACATTAAGCCAGGGAAAATGCAGCTGTGGTGCACAAGCCCTACCTGAGGCCAACAGTGCTTTGTGTACGTACTGTACAAACTGGGAGAGAGAGCACACAACACAGGGGATGGAGAGCTGGATTAGCACCTCCTTCAATCTCCAGGCAGATGTTCAGCTCCATGTACCCTGTCAGCTCTGTACCAGGTCATGACCAGTAACGGGATGAGGCCATGCTCCAGCCAAATGTGTTGAAAACAAACTCAATTTAATAGGAACTGAAGCTAGGAGGCAAGAGAAACAGTTTAGCCAAGTTTGACTTTTCAGTATAATCACTCAGGGAGGATCTCAAGCTTCACAGAAGCATGGCCAGCAGGTTTAGATTGGATATTAGGAAGAAATTCTTCCCTGGGAGGGTGGTGGGACCCTGGCACAGGGTGCCCAGAGCAGCTGTGGCTGCCCGTGGATCCCTGGAAGTGTCTAAGGCCAGGTTGCATGGGGCTTGGAGCAAGCTGGGACAGTGGAAGGTGTCCCTGCCCATGGAAGGGGTGGCACTGGATGAGCTTTATGGTCCTTTCCAAACCGTGCCATTCCATGATTCTATAACATATATTCAGGATTGTTTCAACCCACTTATGGATGCAAGGCTGCCAGACAGGTGCAGGAAGGCCGGTAAGTAAACAGGGACTTCTTCAAAATAAAGCATGACTGCCATGATAGACTGGTGTTTTACTACAGGGCAAGAAAAATATGTGAAGGGTCTGGAGAGAAGTCTTATGAGGAGCAGCTGAGGTCACTTGGCCTGTTCAGTCTGGAAGAGACTGAGGGGAGACCTCATTGTGGTCTTCAACATTCTCATGAGGGGCAGTGGAAGGGCAGACACTGATCTCTGCTCTCTGGGACAGTGACAGGAGCCAGGGAAGGGCTGGAGCTGTGCCAGGGGAGGTTTAGGCTGGGTATCAGGAAAAGGTTCTTGCCCCAGAGGGAGGTCAGGTGCTGAACAGGCTCCGCAGGGAATGGGCACAGCACCAGCCTGACAGAGCTCCAAAAGTGTTTGGACACCGCTCTCAGGCACAGGGTGTGACTCTTAGGGTGCTGTGTGCAGGGCCAGTTGAACTCGATGACCCTGACAGGTCCCTTCCAACTCAGCATATTCTGTGATTCCATGAAAATAGAGCAAAATGTCTGTACAGTCTAAGGAATGAAGGGATTGGGAGGACCTCTGTGAAAAAGAACTTGAAAACAGGGTAAAAGATAATGTCAGAAAAGGTACATAATTTGACAAGTGACTTTTAGATAAAATGTTTCTTTTCAGAAAAGATACCTTTTTTCCACTAACAAAAAAAAAAAAAAGAGAGACACTGTGGAATTTTTTCCCCTTCTCATGTTCCCTCAGTCCCTGTAACCCAGTGTTATGTCCAATTTGGCTATTTTACAAGCACAACTTAATTTACAGGAACAGTCTTATGTCTTCCTCCTGAGACTGAAAAGTTCACCTGAGGTTCTTCACATTATCAACTATAAAAATATTCTGCAAGCAAAATGAATTAATAAAATTAATTCATTGATACCAGGATCAGATAATGAGCTCAGAGAGTTTGAGGCTTTAGGTAGGCATCACTGGTTCTTTATTTACCACTTTTATTTATTTACTTTATTTATATAGCCTATAAGAGAGGGTTATTTATTTCAAATATTTGCACTTTTGGCTCACAAAGAAATACAAATATAGTTGGATATTTAGATTCTATGTTGAAACTTGTAGAGAAGGTATTTTTCAAGCACTTAGGAAAAGAACTAAAACATAAAGAGTCTGAATAGACATCACTCATCAAATCTCCTGCAACTCTTGTTTGCAAGAGATTTAAGAAGCAGCACAACCTTGCATGGCAGGTTTGTTTTTTCTAATGTTTTGCAAAGTCCACGTCAACAATCATGTGGGTTTGCTTTCTTATAAAATCTTTATTGTGGTTTAGCTCCAGTTTCAGTACTGTTCTTGGATTGGAAGTGTGCACCAGCTCATCAGCCAGAATGCCTTTCTCTGGAACACATTTTTTCAACTTCAGGGCAGAAACGGCAGTAACCTTTTTTTTTTTTTTCTCTTTTTTTGCAGGCCTGTCTTCATCTTTCGTTATCAGATTTTGTTGCACAGCCACATTCTAGAATGCACACTCAGTGATGTCAAAAGAGTTTTGCTTTAGACATGTTGTTACAAGCAAAAAATTATTAGAAGTGTTGGAGTCCAAATAGTTCTCAGTTCATGCATCCTCAATCCATCAATACCGTGTGTTTTAAACAACTCATTTGGAAGCGAGCCCAGCATGCTGACTTTATCAGGAGTATTACGTGCATATTTAGACTCAGGCACATACAGTCCTTATGCACAGAAGAAAAATCCTCCTGCACAGCCAAGATCATCTTCTGTGTTACAGCAGCACTGTCTGGAGCAGCTGTGTTGGAAATCTGAATGTGTGCTGACTGTGTGTGGATATTTCCTGAAGGAAGACTCAAAGTTTGCTGTATCCACAGTGAAAATGGCTGTGGGGAGCACATATATATGAACAGTTTTTTAGATGATCCAGTATCTGTGTGTTCACTGGTTCATGGAATGGCCAGGGTTGGAAGTGACTTTAAGCTCACCCAGTTCCACCCCTGCCATGGGCAGGAACACCTTCCACTATCCCAGGCTGTTCTTCCAGGGACCCAGGGGCAGCCACAGCTGCTCTGGGCGCCCTGTGCCAGGGATTTTTGGGCTGTATGGATCACCTTAAAGCAAATTTGTGTACTGAGCATGTGGGAGAGCATCTTCAGATAGCAGTGATTTGGGGAGCTAAATTATGACCTGAAGTGGGCATGATAATTCTTATCCCCAATATTGCACTCAGTTTAGGCCCTTTGTGCAGTAAATGTTACTTAGATTAAATTATTACTGGGCTTTGTGCACCTGAAGAAACCAATGGTATGTGTTTGTGTCACAATGCTTCCATCTTCTAAGAGTGAAAAAACAAGGCAAGAAGCAAGTTTGTTTCCAGTTGTATGTTTGTTTGCTTTTTTTCCTAAATTGTGATTCACTTCTGGGATATTTGTGCTGTTTGCAACCAACTTGACTGCGGTTGTTCATGAGGAAGCAATCAGGTAAAAATGTGCAATTTGAAAAGGAAGACAAAGGTTCCTCACAAGAAAACACTGCTTCTGATGATACTGACCCTTCTGATGACCAAATAGCATTTGCTTGGCTGATGGTAGATGGCAGTTTTCTGACTTTGAATATACAGAATAAAAATGTTTTATTTTCAGTGTTAAAGAGTGGCTGTTTAAAAAGTAATAGTACATCATATAACTTAAATTTTTCAACCGCTTTAGACAGATTTATGATAGGCCAAAGGACAGTGTAAAAATCTTGTCTTGAATAGAGTGCAAACCTTTTTCTTACTGAAGCCTGTGGACTGCAGTGTTAGAGCAATGCTGGGTCCTGTGTGCATTTGTGCCCAAAATTAGATAAGGATTTTTATTCACCAAGATTGTACTTTGAAGTGGTCTCAGCACCATGAGTTATCTCATTAAAAGTGCTTTACTGGGTTTTATATGGCAAACAGTTGAAATTTCCTGTCATTCCAGATTAACATGCTGCTCTCTGCTACAGTTGTGTCTGATGATCTCACAGGAGAGAGAATTTTGCAGAATTGAACCTAGAGTCTGTTTCTGTTTCACTGCCAAGTGATTGTATATTGAGCTTCTTAACAGAATTCAGAAAGAAAAACCACTTGGGATTTGAAAAGACTTTGTGGAAAACTTCATTGAACAGTCTACACAATACAGAATCCTTAAACCTGTTTGGTTTGGTTTTGTAATTTTTCTGTTTACAGCTATATCTTTTTTCTTTTCAGAGTTTCATAAAAATACTGGTGAATACTCTGATGAAATCTAGTCCCTGGTATGATGGGGAAGGTTGCACTGAGAACAGGGAAGTTGCAGTCCAACAGTGCAGCCATTTGTTTAGTAATATTCCAGCAGAATTTCCAGCAAAATATTTTGAAATAGTAGAGATTATGATCCAAAACTGGCCAAGAATCATAGTCTTGCATAACCAAGAGTCTTTCTCTTTTTTAAGGTTTTTTTTTTCCATTTTTTTGTCATGTATCAAAAAAGGAGACATAATGATCTGTTCTCTGCTCTGAAGCATCCTTCACTGGAAATGTGAGGAACAGTGTCTGCTCTTCACTGATCTTGCATGAACTTTAAAATCCATTTTAGAGATAATAGTAAACTTTGAAAAGGGAAATTAGGGTGAATTTTTCTTGACAGGAGCTCTGCCGGAAAGAGACGGTATCCCTTGAGCATTTTCTGTGCAGAAATTACCTCAGTTGTTCTAGAACAGATTCACTATGTTCATTTACATAAAAAGTCCTCTAATTTAAGAGAAAGTTTCTTTGTCCTTAATGCATCCCAGCTGGGGATGTTTATGATCTCTTAATCAGGGCAGGATGACCCACAGTGCTTCTTGTCTGGACTCATGTTCTCCACAGTGTCCCATAATATATCCATGAGGTCCAGCATCTACATTGTGGTCATTTTAGAGTTTTGAATAAAGCAACAAGCTGAAATACTGAGCATGCTGAGGAAAGGTTAAAGAAAATCCTAGGAATTTTAATTTATAAGGAATGACACTGAGTACAGTCTTATAGGATTACTTGAAATGCTGATGTATTGATGCCAAAAGGGGCTCCCAGCTCCTCTATTAATACCTTTTTGTAGGATGGCCTACTCAGCATGTTGTGATTAGCTCAAGACTTCTAAAATAAAGACTAAATCTTTTCATTGGAGAGGAGAAGAAATCAAAATTTATGTCTGAAAAATAGCAAATAATGGGATTTGGATTCCAGCCTCATTTTGTAGTGGATGTGTGGCATATTTTGTACAATGTAGTTTTTTTTGTACTTTTTTAAATTTTTTTGGTTTTTTTAGGGTTTGATCTGACATTCAAGTCTTGGGATGGTAAAAGTGTAAAACACTGAAATCACAGTAAAAATACCATTTAATTTCCTTTTAATCTGGGTAAAACTGAACCATTGCACTTTCTTCCTTTCACTAACTTTTTTTTTTTTTTTAGATGGGAAATATAAATTAGTCCATTTGAATGAAATAAGTTGCTGCTTTAAATACCCTTCATGCAACCTTGAGTCAATGCTGTTTTGAGCAGCAGTGAGGTGGGCAGATCTTTGCCAGATGTCTCCATCAGCCTTCCTCTTTTGCATCACATGAGCCCTGAGGGAAGTAGGGCAGGACAGAATCCCAGTTCTCTGGCAGTGTGAGAAGGCATGAAGGAGATTTCTTGGTGGCCCTTTGAAAGATGGGAAAAGCAGCTGAAGGTCCTGCAAGGCAAAGCACAGCAAGGAGAAACGGAAGCAGAGGGGAAGCCATCAACCCACTCACCTCCTGGGAAGGGCATGGAGATAATCAGCAACTGTTTGGGGGAGGACTTTGTTTTTGGGAGGAGAAATCACAACTGAAGGAGAGATGAAAAGGCTCATTTGTTGACAGACGCTGAGCACAAATGATGACTCTGCCTGCAGATCCATCTGAAATCGGAGAGGGATCTCGGTGTGGGTGGGAAGCAAGAATTTACAGTCATTAAGATTTTGTGCATTCTGGGTGAACGGGGAAATGGCCAGAACTTTGTTCATGCTACTCAAATAAAGGTGAAAAATCCTCCAGCACCTCATGGGCTGAGCTCCGGCCTCGGATTGTCAATGTAACTGTGAGGGAAGCCCTATGGTATTACCAACTTAGTTACTATTAATTAGTATTAATTTTGAACACGGAATCATAGAATGGCCTGAGTTGGAAGGAACCTTAGGATCATTTAGCTCCAACCTCTTTATCCTAATATTCAGCTTTTTTTCTCTTGGCTATGTTGTGTGTGGTGCCCACTACATGCACACCCCGTGTAAAACATGGAGACGCAAGCAATTAATGTGACCTTGTGCCTAAAATCAGATTAAATCAGTAAATCTCACTTGAATGACAATTTTTTGGGTCCTATATATTCTGTTAGTCTATATTAGAGAAGGATTTTTTAAGAACAGATAAGCTCACCTGTTGGATCACATAATCAAATCAAATTACCGGCTACAAATATTTTTTTTCCTTAATGAAAGTGTTTAAGTGCTGTGATGGATTTCCCTGAGAGACTGTGGGATTGTCACTACTGGGGATCTCCAGAAAAGTTATTGTAAAGTTTTGTGGGAAGGAGGAGGAGGAAGGAAGAAATGAATTGAAAATGTTTTTCATAAGAACATTTGAGAATATCCATATTTTTTTGTATAATAATCTCGTTTCTCTATGTTTCTTTCCCATTTTCTTTCCCAGTCAAATGACTATATCATATCACCTATATCCTTAATTCCTTTACCTTTCTTATTTTAAGTTTTTTAAGTAGATATCTTCACAGTTACTCTAAATTAACTTTAAGTTATTTTTTTAATATCACTGGGGACCAGAAAAAAACACTTAAAATTAATGTGACACAACCTCTTGTCCCATATGTTATTCCTTGCTCATGTGGTTCACACATGGGACATCTTGGCAAAGGACCTTGTTACAAGAACTGGAGACTTCTACATTAAAAAACTTTTTTATATCCTATGTTCCCTAATTTGAATTTTAACCCACTCCTTAAATTTTAATGTTGTTTGTGTGCATAATGCACTGTTCTTGAAAGAAAAATTGAAATTATAGAGTGGTTTGGGTTGGAAATTACCTTAAAGGTCATCTTGTTCCAATGCTCCTGCAGGGAACACCTAGGCAGGCTCCTTCCACTATCCCAGGGTGCTCCAAGCCCTGTCCAGCCTGGCCTTGGACACTTCCAGGGATGTACTGCTTCATTTCTGCTGGATCTACAAGAAACAATTATATTCAGTATCATCTGTTTTATGGGTGGTGTGAGCAGTCAGGTCTTGAGTACCACCCCTGTGTTTGTGTGTGTGTGATTATTCACATTTCTCTGTTGGAAACCAAGCCACAGAGGATTTGAGACACATGACAAATGGATTTGAATCAACACTTCTTTGAAAAGAAAAAGAAATAAAAAAATGAGAGGTGTAAAAGCCTAAACTGAAAAATAGCAACTTTGCCCTGCATGTGTTTGTATTGGTGCTAATGAAACTTGAAATGTGTCATATTGCATTGTCCTGATGACACAACTTTTCCCCATAAGATCTACAAATGCAGATGCAAGCCTTCTTTGCCAAAAGCTTCTCTTCTTGCCAAGTACATTGAACCATTCCCAACTTACTAGATTAATCCAGCCATATGTAAATACAATTATTTTCTGACTAACTAAGGATCAAACGAAGTTGATAAACTTATCACATTTCAGTATAAACCTAATGCATTTTCTCAATGAATCCTCACAAATTCATCACTTCTGTCAAGGTGTTGCACACCTAATGTTATTTTGCTATGAAGCTGGGTATCTAATTGCATTTAACATTTCCAAACAGCAAGAAGTGCTGACATTTTACTCATAGAACTAAATAATTAGGCAAATTTCTATTTTTATGGTCATACTAAAAACCCAGAATGAGTGTAGCCTAAGGTACACTACATGATCTTGTCACACTGCAGTGGTTTTGCCTGGAAGTCCATCCTGCAAAAAATCAGAATTCCAGACAACTTGGAAAGCAAAAATTGTACTTCAAGCTAGAGATCTTGAAATAATTAGATATTTAATGTACTGAAATAAGGGCAAGAGGAAGGGGGAGCTCATTTGCTTTTGTTTTTCTGAAAAATATGTTGTAAAATATACAATATTGCTTAGTATTGAGTATCATAAAACCTTTCTAAAGCTGGTACTTGAAAGGTATGAAACACAGCCCTGGTCAGAACTTGTCCTTTTATCCCTTCCAAATTTGTGCTGGGATTGACTGAACAGACATCTCCAGAATTAATCTCAAATTTGGAAAGAGAAATACATAATTCTTCACATCAATGTGAAACTTGAATGGCTGTAGGAAGCTTCGTATGCTGCAGAGAACTAAATTTGCTGGAAGAATGAGATAATGTGTTTGAAGTTAGAGGTCTTGGAGAGTCCTGAAAAGGTGTATTATGGACTGGGAAAATGGATTACAGAGACAAAATACTCCTGGTATTTTATGGAAAGTTCATCCATAGGATTAGCAATGAGTAGTCCTAATTCTGGTTTTGCCACATACACGAGTAACTTGTTTCAACAAAGACACAAAAATAGCTGAATGCAAAATTGTGTGTGAAGGATGGAGGAATTTTCAGGGCTGTGAGTGGAAAGGTCGTTCTGTCCTGAGAGTGAATCCAATTAAATTCTGTGCTGAGGCCAAGGAAACTGATTGGCATGTAGACTAAAGCCAAGCTCGAGTCTTCCCAGAGCATTTACTCACAGCCATGAATTCAGAGTTTCAGGCAATGAATTTTCCAAGTTGTGTTGGAGGACTTTTTTTTAAGCTGCATCAAATGAAAAAGTTAAAAGTTGTAGAAGAAGAAGAGGAAGAAGGGCGATTCATGGACTCAGGTGGAGATCCTTTCCTGACACTCTAATTTCCAAAGCAACAACAAAAAAGCAATAAAAAAAAAACCCATTCCTCATCACAGATCATTATAAGCATCTTTCCATAACATTTTTATTATTCTGATAACAACAGTTTGACATTTTTGCTTTGGCTCAGTTCAGATTTTCCTATCTATTGCCTGCCAGGAGAAAAAAAGTTCCATAATTTCCATCTACTGGGAAGTGTTTCTTTCTGGTTATTAATGAATATGCACAGAGGATGATTTCATGTTCTCTATTCCGAAATTTGCTAGACAAAGCAGGATAATGATTCAGGTCATGCACAGAAATTGTAGGTTATGACAACAACAATAAAAATAATAACAACAACAACAACAACAACAACAACAACAACAACAACAATAATAATAATAATAATAATAATTGTTTATTCTCCCTTTTTATTATTGAGTTTTTTTATTTTTATTATGAAGTTATTAATTTTGAAAGGTAACAATGGTGCATGAGAATTTTTAAAAGGTAGATACAATATTCAGCCCAGGTAACCAGCCATTTAAATTCTCACCATAAAAATGCTGCTGGTGACCTGCTGGAGGACAAATCTCCCCACTATTGCCTCGTCCTTTGCATCTTACACAAATGCAACCATGGCATTTTAGATCTTGTGCTAATTGTGATTATGTGCATGTAATGCCCTGGTAGGTTTATTTTAATGATTAAATATCTTTTTCTTAAGACTGGAAAATGGCCTTCAGCCTAATGTGTGTGACTGTGCAGGTTTATCTGTAATCTCACATGCCTGCTATTTTCACGTGCTCCAAATACTTCTTCAAGGAAACAAGAAAATTGATGTATTTCATAGTGATTGCCATCTATTTAAATCAGGTTTTGTTTAAATCTGATTAAGTCTAGGTTTACTTATTTTATATGTCCAAGTTAGAGTTGGGCTCACTTTTTCTTCTCTTCAAAAACACTATAACCCACGAAACAGTGAGGAAAAAAAGATTAATTTTAAATCATTTTCAGTGTGTTTTGCCACATATGTTTGTACCAGCACAGAGAGGACTGGGACTGCATTTTCCACTCCTAATGTTGGTTTAAATTGATCAAATTGTTCTCTCAGGCACTGACAAGTCCACACACACACCCCCTAAATATTAAATGTTCAGTTGTGGGGAAAGAGCTCAGAGAAGCAGGGATGGGTCAGAAATTTCCCTGTATTGAAGCCAATCCATAATAAAACACAAACCAGGAAGAAAGTGAGCTTTGTTAGACCTGGTGCTCCAGAACAACTTGCAGACAAAAATTATATTAGAGGTTCATTTGGAGGGTCCATGGAAGTTCTTGCATTATTTAACTGGTTTGTTTACTCCAAATAACTGGTTCCTTTTTGTGTATAACTTATACCACAGATATGTCATGGTGATACTTTTGTGCCAACAGTGGCTTCAGTGTTTGTAGGGTTTAGCTGTTTTTTGGTTGGTTTTTAGCACTGTAAAATTTAATCAGCTAAAAAAGTTGATTTTTAATTATTTGGATTTGAGAACCAGTTAATTCAAAACACCAAAGCAAAACCTGGGAGTTCACATAGTCGGCTGGGATTATTCTCTCTCAATTAAATGGACCAAGGAAGGTGGTCATGGTTTTGCAGATCGTATCAAGGGGAGTGGTAGGACTACAAGGCTCAGAATTGAGCCAGAGGTGATTGGGGTCAAAGTTCTTTCTGCAAACCGTAAGAGTTTTGGGAAGGGAGCCTGGAAAATTTAATAAAGAGAACATGGCCCTTATCTCAAATCTGTAAGACTTTCAATATCTCCTGCAGTAAAAGGGAAAGAGCAATATTACTTGCTTTCTGGGCAAACACAAGTTGCAGCCTCAATACAGTAAACCCATGAGTTGAAAATGCAATTACTTTTTAAATGTTCATCCTTGGTCTGATTAAAAAAATATCTTTTCTAGTAGTGTTGCAAGGCAAGAGGAGCTCAAACTGGCCAGATTTCCTTATCTCACATGTCCATTTAATGGCTTAAATTGGGACTATTCAAGGTTACATGGGAAGGGTGCAGATGCAAACATACATAGCCCAGGGGGTTTAGGAAAATGGTTCCTGCACGGTGAGAGAAGTGGCATTTCAATCAGGTTAGATGAATATAGTCACTGGAAGATGGACCTGTCTCACATCCCCTGTTTCCAGCTGTGCAGCCCAACCTCTTCCTATCTTGAGTGAGACAGTTTTGTTCCCTCAATTACCTGAAAAGCCAAGAGAAGGCTATAGCAAGAGAAATTAATTCAGTATTTGGACATATAAGGCACAAGATGATGACGTGATGTAAGCACTTCCATCTCTCCTTCCCTGCTTTCCACAGGTTTTGTTCTGTGTTTTTCAGTAAGGTGTGTTAAAACACACATAGAGGAGTTTGTGTCTGTATTATGTGTGCTTGTGTAAAAGTCATATGCATCAGGAAACTGGTTCTCTTGGCTGATTATGCCTAAAATTTAATTTGTTTTGTTTTGTTTTGTTTTGTTTTGTTTTGTTTTGTTTTGCATGAGCTGCACTGCTTTTGTCACCCTGGTTCACCAAGTGATTTTGTGCCAGCTTTAGGATAGGATGTCCTGTCAGGAAAAGACAGAACAGAAGATACCACTGTTTCTATGTGATGGTTTGACCTGGTGATTTTATAAGTCTTTTTCCTTCTAAATGAGTTTGTGATTCTATTTTTGAATATAAGAGTAAGGCTGCCTTCAATTATCACCTTCTCCCCCATCTTCTCCCTTGTGTAGTCTGCTTTCAGAAGGGTAATTTTGCAGATGGAGAGAGCTCATTGTAGATCCTCCATTGTTAACCTCAGCGTTGTAAATGTCTGTCAGCTACTCCCTCTACTTTCCTCTTGTAAAAATCAGTTTTTAAACATGGGGATGCCTTTAATTTTCTTTCTTTGTACTGAAGATGTACTTCCAATGGGTTTCTGTAATTCTGAGGTTTGGTAACTTCTTAAAAATGAAAGGTGATATCCTCAAGTAAAGCATATGCCTTCAGAAAAGGAGCAGAAGTGTCTCCACTCCTCCAGCTCCACACAGTCCCATTCATGCTGTTAAGCTCATAATAAACAATGATATTAAGCACAGCTTAAAATCATAACATAATTTTGTGCTATAGACTTGAAATTAAGTCTTGGGAGATTTTCTCTCTGCTCTTTTACCCTTTCTGACTGCAAGCTGTATTTGAATACTTTTCTTAAATGTAGATCATACACTGTGATTAGATACTGATCACTTCTCTTTGGGCCTCTGCAGTTGCTTTCACAAAGTGATTTCACACAAACCAACAGTGCACAGGGATAACCTAAGAGTGCCTTTAGAGAAGTATAGCTCCATAAAAGCCTTGATAACCTCATACTCTGTCTTGTCAATGATTCCATTACAATTTATTTATTACTAGAGGCTCAGGACTAAGGAAACAATACTTTAGTCTTACCTCTTGGAAGAAGTTGGTAAATGAATACAGAATTTTGATAATAACTTTCTAAAATTCTTTTAGAACTCAAGTTAGCAAAAATTATTAATTTTTTTCAGATTCCTGGAATTGGCAAAGAGACAGATTTTTCTCCATCCCTGGATTGAAACAAGGGACTTTTTTCAAACAGTTCTGCTGTTGAAATATATAATTATGTGTGGGTAGAACTTGGCGTGGATCTCTTCCCCTTTAGGGATTTGCAGAAAACAAGCCTTTTCAAATACCCTTAATAACATACAGGTAAATAATGAGTTCAGACCAAATAACTGCTAAATATGAGAAAAACAGCATATTTGTACTCCTACTGCAAGCCAGAAAAAGATCAGTGATTACCCATATCCTGACAGTGATATTTTACACAGACCTCTCCACTGTTTTCAAGTGGGAGATCAGTGCCTAGGCTGATGGCAGGATGTGGACCTTATAAAGTATTTCCTGCTGAAAAGAGCACTTTGGATTATTGCATAGGCTAAAATATCATTTAACGAGCTGGATTATTCAAGGTGGACTCCTACACACACAGGATAAGTGTAAACTGATGTGAGTCCTGATTTAGCAGAAAAATACACCCTAATCAAGCATATTCCCAGGTCAGTAAGAAATCTCACTAAATTCCAGTGAGATCTTTATAAAGACAGAGTTTGTGGCAATAGGGACTTGGCTCAAAAGGGCAGTACCTTAATAGCCAAGCCTCATTAGTTTATTATCCTGTGGGCATCCTAGCTATGAAGACAAGACAAGAAAGCTGGTGCTGTTCAGCCTGGAGGTGAGAAGGTTGTGTGGAGACCTCACAGCACCTTCCAGTGTCTGAAGGGGCCTACAAGGAAGCTGGAGAGGCTCTTCATCAGCAACTGTAATGACAGGACAAGGGGGAATGGCTTCAAACTGAAAAAGGGGAAAATTGAGGTTACATATGTAGATTAAATTATTCCCTGTGAGGGGGAAGAATCCTGTGGCACACGTGGAGCTGTGGCTGCCCCATTCTGGAGGTGTCCAAGACCAGGTTAGATGGGGTTTCTCTCAACTTGGTCTGGTTGAATATGTTCTCTCTCATAGCAAAGATATTCAACTAGACAGCCTTTAAAAAGTCTCTTCTAACTCAAATATTCTGTGATTCTATGATTCTATGCTCTTTGTAGCTCATAAGAGTGCTGCATAGGCCTCACTGTAACACCTCGTTAGTAATTCCTCGTTATTGATTCCTAGTAGTAATTATTAATTCCTAGTTAGTAATTCATAGTAATAAACTTCAGTTTGGAAGATGGCACAAAATTTAACTTTGCTGTTTTAAAACTTTTTCATTTACTAAGCTATAAACCTTTTTTAATTTCTCTATTCTGTTGTAGTGGCAGTAGATGTAGAAGCTTTGTCTAGGTTTTCTTTTTTTTCCTGGAATGTGTTGAGATGAACTATATATTAATAATTGTACCCTGTCTGTGGGGAGAACAGAGGAAGGATGGCTTCCCCCAGCTTTCCCCCCTCTTTTCTTTCTTCATGCCTGTGGCAACAGCTTTTGGGAATTCTGAATTCCCCTTGGATGTTAAGGAAAGCCTGTTCTTTTTGCTTTGTCTGCTATGTCTCCTCAGTGTGGTCCCACACCATGTTGAGAGCCACACCGTGTTCCTTTCAATGGTTTGTGGGAGTATTTATGTCAAAGAGAACTCCCAGATTGGCCTAAATTCATTAGGAACATTATCCTCCCCAGTCATTATCAAATTAAGCACTGTACTGCAGTTTTCAGAATTACTTTGTACATCTTCTTTGTAGACAAGGTGTCCTCTGACCCAGCAATTCTCATTTCATCACGCAAATCGGTCGCGTATCAGTAACCTTTTATTGTGTGAACACAAAGAACTCTGCCTGAGAGAAATTTGGCCTAGTAAGGCTATAAAACTCCCACAATATTTGTGTATAAAGGAGATTTATACATTTCTTAAGTGTTTTGCCAAGAAAAACCCACAGCAAGGACAGGCAGACTAAAGCAATAAGCAGGAAATGTATCATTAAAGTTGTGGAAGAGGCTGTTCCCTGCATCAAGGGCAGAGGGACATGTTTGGGACTAAACTGAGGGGCAGTCACTGTTCCCACCAAATAAGGACAACCAAATCTACTTAGAAAAGTTGCTGTTGGTCAGTTTGTGCATTTTGAATAAACTTTAGATTTGTGGGAAACTTATTGTAGAAGTAAGGTTTGTAGATTCCGAGAAAAGAACCTATTTATTCCTTCCTTATCCTAACAGCGGCCAACCCTCCTTCCCTGTGTGCATTCCCTTTGTTCCTACACCGACATTACCATGAAAAAATGGAGCAACCTGTGGTGGCAAAAAGGCAGAAAAACCTTTACTGGGGGATGTAGGGCAGATTCAGGGCATGCATGGTGATGCTAATAGATCTGGTTGTATGTGAAGGATTTGCTTGACTAGGAATTGCTTGTTCTGCCTGATTGACAGGGATTCTTCTTGTGAAAAATAGCCGGTGAGGAGTTGGTTTCTTGCTCCAAAGGAAGAGATATTGCATTACTTCCTTCACATGAAGTTGCAAATGCTTTAGGACAGTGATGTAAAGCTGGCTGGCTGTGTGGAGAATGTACTCCTGCTTGTGCACTCACATACTAAACAGGAAAAGATCCAGCAGCATGGCTTCACCTTAATGTGAATTAAAAAATTTGTACTAAATTAGGGTTAGATGGGGAAACTGATGATGCAGCTGCAACTCCTGAATGTGGGAGCTGCTGAGGCACCTCTGTCGTGCAGGAATGCTGTCTGTTACCCAGCTGTGGTATTTCCCTCTCACACAAAATGTAGGCAGCTTTTTCCCCCTCCCCGTGATGTGGCAGCAGCTCTCTCTACCTCACGGTTTCTTTAGTCCAAGAGTGGTTCTATCAAGAGAACTTTTGTCATGTGCAAGAAGGGTTTGGACAATGCTCTCAGGCACAGGGTGGGATTCCTGGGGTGTCCTGTTTGGGGCCAGGAGTGGTATCAGATGATCCTTGTGGATCCCTTCCAGCTCAGGATATTCTGTGATTCCATGTAAATATCCTCGTCCCTCCTCCAGCTTCCTCCCCCTTCCTTCCTCTGCAGTGCCCTGGCAGAAGGCCCTGGCTCAGACTGGAAAATCCAAGTGCTTTGTGGTTATCACCATCTTTCCTTTCCAAGTAGGCCCTGGCACAGAGGGAGCTGGGTCCTGCCACAACACAGCACCAAAGGCAGAACCCAAAATTTGCAGCATTTATTCCCACCTCTGTTGCTTTTCTAAATAAGATCATCTAATGGATCAATGATAATTCCTTTTTAGCCTATATATTGCACATACTTACAGCAATATTAGGTTAAATTCTTCATAGACTGTACTAGCAAACACAGGTGTCCATGATATCTATATGTATTTCTTTGTGAACAGCTATATTTAACACAGGATTTCTTGTATTTAATATTTTTTTTTTTTCTGTTCCATGTCTTTAAAGGTAAACTCAAGTATTTGAGTATTAGTTAGCTTTAGGCACAAAAACCTGATCAAGGATAAGCACATGTTTCTCTGGAGATAAACTGATTTATTTTGGGGCTAGTTTTCTTGGGAAAGCATATTGGCAAAATTTTGAAGTCTCCAGTTCTGCAGCTGTTTTTACACAAATACAATTGCTTGCAGGGAAAATATTTCTTAGGCCTAAAAGCCATAAAAGCATTTATTTCTGTAACTCTATAAACACTACCCAAAAAGAAATCAAAAATAATCTATAAAATTATGACACTTCACTAAAGATCAAGAGCTAAGTAAACAACTTGTTGGGTGACATCTCTCAGATTAATGATTGGTAATAAAAAGAAAAAACAGTTTAGAAGTTTACAGCTCCTGGATGTTTTCCATATAATTTTCCTTTTACACACACTAAGTAGAGGCAGATTCACTGGTTTAATATCTGCTGGTGACACTGTGTTTAAATCTTTTTTACATAATCTAAAGCAAAATGGCTGTTCCGTCAGGCAAACTTACCTTGAGATGGCAACAAATCTGAAAGGTCTGTGGTAAAACTTCAAGAAAGGTTTGCTTTTTTGTCTCAGCATCAGTTATAGCAAAGTGTTCCTGATTTGCAGGCAAATGTCATTAAATGTTGGATTAGTGGGCTTAGACTGGGTGTCATCTATTTCTTATGAGTGCTGCAGTGTGGGTAGTGTGCACTGTGAAAAACAAAGGACATCATCCCTATTATTGCTTTAAGTTTCTGGTTTACCATCTAATTTTATTACCGAAATAGATGTTTCCAGCCTAATTCTAATGTAAATGTTTGTCATTTCTGTACAGTAAAAGATGAAAACAGACTGTTTTTCCTTGCTAAGACTTTTTAATTTTTACTTCAGGATCACAGGTTATTTGTGATATTATTTTACAAAAGCATAAAATCAAACCTTGTGTAACGATACCTGTTCTGACCACAGCTCTAGGCATTTCAATTATTTGAACTCTGACATGGGACTCTGCTGCCTCTCTGAAAATGTTTCTAAGTAAATGAGAGACCAGCTTCAAACGTAGTGCTGTGAGCAGTACACTACTTCCATATTCCTAGGGAAAAGTGGTTAAGAACTTCTGGAGAAGTTACTGTTACTGTTTATTATACATCCAGGAAAAAACAAACAAGCAAACAAGCAAACAAACAAAAAGAAAAAAAAAACAAAAAATAAAAAATACCAGATCTTTTTTTATCCTCTAGCATTTTACAGCCTGGGACCATATCCCTAAAAATTGCATATTGGCATCATTCCCCTGGCTCTGGAGAGTGACAGCAGCTGAGATTCTGGCAGTGCTCTCCAGCTGTACATTGTATTTCCAGTGGCATGTTATTCCAGTGGCGGAGTTTTATCGCTTCTGAGGAATCCCTTTGTACACGGAGCAGAGGGAATACTCCTCCCAACGTGGAAATAAACAAGAAGCATGGAGTGCTTGCTGCCAATCACTGTAAATAGTTACCTCAGGTTTATTTTCTCCCCAAATCTGCTGGTTGCTAGAAGACACAACATTTTATGTTCAGGAGAACAGACACTGTGTCGCCATCGCACTGAGTACGTGAGCAACAAAGAAACTTATTTTTAACAACAAAACAATGTGCTAAATTTAGATGCAAGCAGCAAGATTTAGCCATAATAAAATGCTGGTGATGATCTCGTGATGACCACAGAACTCATTTTTTTTGTTACGCTGAGCATAGTTATTCTGGCAAGTGAAGGTTCATGAGAAAGTCACTGAAGAAAAACAGAAAATCCTCTTATTCCTTATGTTTCCAGCTAATTATAAACTTTAAAGCATGAACATAAGAGAAACGTGAACAAGATTGGTTTAATTAATCTGAATGTGATTTTTAGTTGTCTGGCTTGATACTTCCCCAGGATTTAATAATGCTGATTTTGTGGTTGAGATGGTATTTCAAGCTCATTTATGTTAAGATTGGCTTCTTTCCCACCATGCCCCAGGCTTTTGATCATGGCCCAAAGAAAATGGATGATGCCTTCTTTTGGGATGGATTCTAGAAAAATCAATGCCTTTCAGCCTTTTAGAATTTTATCCTTTTAGAATAAAAATATCTGATAAAAAATGTTGAGCAATCAACTTTATATTGTTTATGAAGGAAACTCTTTATTTCAGTTTGTTAACTCTGCTGGGGTAAGAAGACAATTAAAACAAGAGTCATCCTAAGAGGGAAAAACCAAAGGCCTCAAGGATTTGGCTTTGTTGTTATTTTTGTTGTCACTGTTGTATTGTAAATTCACAAAAAAAGACTGGGAAATATTGTACTGAACAAAAGCTGGAAGTTTGCAAGACTTCACAGAAAGTTTTAAAATACTGTATTCATCTTTAATATGACTTGAAAAGCTTTATAGATTTTTTTTTTTTAAAGGCAGTGGTATTACTAAAGTTTTTATGATACTTTTTGGAAATATTTTTTACAACTATGAATCACAATATGTTTAGAACTCAAGTGTCATTTTAATTAAATGTAGCATTTTCTTCACTTGATGGATAATTTATGCTTTTGACTTGATTATATAAAATGAGGTTAATTATAAATCCTTATTACCTTACTGCAATTCTCAGCATTTTTTAAAATATTAATAACTCTGGCTTTTATTTAAATTTTAACTTTTCAGAATAATGATTGAGCATTGTTACGAAGACAATATTCCCAGTTTCATTGCTATTTCATCAAATAAGGTTTCTACAATTGTCAGTGCATACCTAAAATTGGCAGCTCATAGGAAATGTATGAAGGAAGACACGGGTTATGGCAGTATTCTTTTCATACACATCTGTGATTTTAATTTTACTCTTTTTGTGTAGAACATATTACATAAACTATTTTTTTCCTGTTTATAATCACGTAATTTTCAAATGGAATCATATACAGCATGGTTTTTTTTAAATAGTGATAAGTTTAAGACTTCTAGAACCACACTTGCAGAATTGAACCTTTGGTGGGTTCATTTTCCCATTGAACTAAATGCTGCCTTTTCTGTACTCATCATTGCATTCCAACACCATTTTCCCCAGCCTCACATTCCTGACTGATAATTAGTTGCATACAACGTCTTTTTAAATATATTGTTTGGCACTCTGGACTGTAAAGTGATAGCATCCATCTATTAAAAGTATTTTGGAATATTTTTTTCTGCCAAGGGTCTCAGTGAGACATGTGCAGTGAATGATCAGCTCTCCAAGATTGAGACTTCCTCAGGTGAACTCTGAAGTATCAAACTTGGGCAGTTAATTTGAAGTACCAGGAGAAGGTGGCCACTTCCTTTGACATTTTCTGATCCAAATTCCTGTCTATGGAGCTCACCTGTCCTCTTGGTGGAGACTGAGATGAAGAAAGGGAAATTAATATGTGGAACCCACCATTTACAGTTAACATTCTATGATCTGTAGTCATTAAGTTTATTTTCTGCTTATTAAGTGCTTTCTTAGAGCTCTCAGCTCTAAAATATATTGAGACCAATGAATTGCACTCATTTCTGGCTGACGATGGGTACTACACAAAGGCATAATCTGGTTTCTTAAAATCTGGATTTTTAAGTGAAGAATGAAGGACAGTAGTCCAGAAGTGTAGAAAAGTCAATTAAAATTCCCAGATCCAAAGAGGACAGTATTTACCTGTTTAAACCACAGTCCTGCTGCTATTCATGTGATGTCATTTGAGGGAAATGGTCCTTGTCTCCAGTCGTACAAAACTCTTAGCCTTGTATGCCATCTAACAATAGGATGCGTAGACAATGATTATTTCTGGCTTTCAGGTCTCCTGTCCCTGAGGACCCATCTTTGTTCTTTTTGGGAAGGAATTCAGTCATCAAAAAAAATTCTAGTAATGAGAAGTTATTTGGAGAATATCCACCAGCTTGTTTAGTTTTCTTGTTAACAGATCAAAGAAAACTTATTTAATTTTTATATAACATTCATGTATGCATACTTCCTTTCTCAGAAAAAGCAGTAACTTTACCTTGCCATAGTTTCTATTTGTTTTGTTTTATTTTAATACTATTGTGTTTAAGAGCCTGTTGTTCCAGCTGGGCTTTCTAAATCTGCTCTGGTTACCCAGTCAGTCCTCACATTAACATGAAAATGTTTCTAATCTTGACTTCTAAGCTTGGCTTATATACCAACATCAATTCTGACATTTGAATGACCACTATAATTTTGATGGTTGCATCTGTTTCAAACCTCCTTGTGATGAATGGAATTTTTTACCCAGATTGCAATTTTTTTCATTTATGTTCCTAAGTTCTATTAAAGTCTTTTAAACTGAAGTGATGCACAACCTTTCCTTTTGTTTTTGTGGATACGTGAATTTAACAGCATTAAAACTACAGTATACATCTTAATATGTACATTTTCACTTACCCTGGCAAATTTAAAGAGCTGAGACCACTTAGGAAGACCATTCTTTTAAAAATGTCTTCTTATCCCATCAGAGTTAACAAACTTGAATTAAAAGTTTCCTTCATAAACATGAAAAAACCACCCAGCAGTTGCTGTTCTTCAGAATATTTTCTAAAGATGATGAAAATCAATTTGTGCATAATCCTTTTTGCTGCTTTACTTTAAGGCCTGGGCTCTTCCTCACGTTCTGCATCACTAATTTATATTTAAATATTTCGATTTTATTTGCATGTACTGTTCTGAATCTGTCACAATGGGAAGCAATGCACCTATGAATAATGAAAAGCAAGTATCCCATTTATCACTGGACACAGCGTTTTACAAACAGAGAAATCTCAGGTCCCTTGCGATAAAAGCCTGAATCACAACAAAATGTAAAAGTGGAAATGCAAACTTCAAGTCAACATAGCATGATCAGATTATTTGAATATTATGCACCATAAATTTTTATTCAATATAGGAATTTGCTGTGTTTTAGAAATTCCTAATGAGTTGGGATGTGCTGAAAATGCTGCCAGGATTATATTTCTTGCAGTATTGCTGTCCTTCCTGTGCTAACATGTTAGAAATGAGCAACAACTGGGAAATTATGGAAAACATTACTCTCCTCCTAAGCCAAATCCTGCACCAAGACTGTTCAGCCATGCAGTAAAAACAATCAAATAAAACACACAAAACCACATCCTTCAGGTTATGGATGCTTGCACAATCTGATCTATATTGATGAATTTTCTGCAGGTTGATTTGTCACAAAAGAAAAGCCAAAATATTATGGGCAGGAAACACATGATCAGTTGTTTAGGAGAGGTCTGCCACTCATCATCAAGATGTCTGGTTGTCTCAGTGAGTATAAGTAACTTCCAATTCTACTGTACCATCATGGAATAATTTGGTAAACTCATACTGGCTGTGATAATACACATTTCACTTTGGGTTTTTTCTGTCTAAAGCAGAAGATTCTCCATGAGCTACCAATGAAATCCTCCTTTTGAATTAAGGGAACAAAAAACTTGCAGGGATTGGAGTCTTACAGTTCTGTGTAGCTCTCAAGGGTAAAGGATTGGAAAGAGGAGAAGCAGAGCAGAGCTCTTTATTGCTCACAGAGATACAGAAACTCAAGGAAAGGTGCTTTTTTCTGAAAATTATTTATGATTAACAGCCAAGGGGTTGTTCTTAACCTGTAGTGTGTGGAGGCAATGAAAATGGTGCTCCTGGCTGGCAGATTCTGCTGGACTTGTGGATGTACTGAGCATGTGAATTTTCAGCAGCTCAGGATCTAGACCACAGAAATCTGCCAGCCCAATGACTTAATTTGACCCTCTAGAAGTCAATGGCACTGTTTCCACAGGCTTTAGGAGGTGTTGTGGCAAAGCTCAGTGCTGAGCTTGCAGTGCTTTCCAGAACACTGAAATGTGGAAAAGGGGATAATTTGCTCCCTGAGTCACCAGTTGTGTTGCTAGGGAGCACAAGTTCCTAACAGAGAAGGGCAAAAGCACAGGAAAAGTTTAACATAGCAACAAGATTATTGTGAGGAATTTAAAAGTTCAGTCTGACTTGTACAAAATCCTGAGCCTACAGTCCTTCCTTGTGCTGATACCCTCAGTGCTGCCAGTGCTGGGAACACCTGTAACTCCCATTAGCTCACAGGAGATTTGTGTGTGCTTAGCACTTCTCAGAACTTGGACCCTGACACTTACATACATCTCATGTGTTGTTGGATTTGCAGAGTCACTAATCTGGAAAAAAAAGAAATGTTGACTCTTTTGGTCCTTTTGGGTTTTGCTCAGGCCACACATACTGAGAGAGTTGCTTTACCCGTAATATTTCATCACTTCAACTGCTATTGCTATTCAGCAGCAGGGAACTCCACAGCACATGAAAATGAAAACCAATCTTTTAGAACTTATCCTGTCATTTAACCCTAGTTCAGATCTAGTCTGCCTTTCTGTGGCTCTAAGCCCAGAGGAGGGGATTGCTGCTCTTGGGCTGCTGTTTAAATGCCACTAACTTTCATCCAAGAAATTATTTTTATTCTAATCTTTGTACTGCAAAACTGAAGATTTCACCTGAAGATTGGTTCCTGTCTGTGTTAGTTCCTCCCCCTGAAAATTTGTCCTCCTTTGCCTTTGCCAGCCCAACATAGGGATATTTCTGTAGGCCTAAACAACACTGGCTACCAAGGAATCCTAGTATTCTTAGGCTATAATTCTATAATATAACAGATGGGAGAAGAAAGCATTACTCCTGGTGGGAAGGAGAGCACAGAGGATCAATGGTTTCTTCCCATCTGCACAAGAAATTAATAAAAAAATTCAAGATCCCCAAATGCTGTAACCACAGGGTCATCCTGGTCTTGGATGAGTGTCTGGGGCCATGCAATGACTTCAGCATATTTGAAAGACCATTATTCAAACACTTCTCTGTTTATCTAGTAAAAATCTCCACACACATTCTAATTCAGAAGAACTGCCCAAGAAAAATACCCAGTGCCCTGCTAATGAACATTGAGCCCATTACCAGAAATTAAAAGCCTAGTCTCTGTAGAGAGTTTAAAGAACTTAATATAACTTTGATTATATATCTTGTTATGCCAAATTTCCTTAGAGGAGCCATGGTTCTAATTTAATCTTATTGAAAAGCAAACTGCAAGGAAAACCACAGAATTCCGTGAACCCCAGGGATGCACCACAGGTGGTGTTTGGCAAATTTCATGAAGCCTATTTAATTTCCAGTCCTCTGAAATTGCATCATCTCCTGTGCCACTATGAAATATTAGCATTTACAGCCTGCACATCCTGCTGGAACTCTGTGAGAACCTCATGGATGTCTTGGGAAACTTGCCCCCTTTCCCTGCAATTTGCTGGAGTCCCCAGAGAGTAATCCAGTTACAATCTCTGATGCAGAAAAAGTTAAATCTGTTTCTTTCAATACTGGAGGCCTCGAAAACATGACATTCAAGGAAGCCAAATGTCAAATATGTGGAACTTCTATACATTCCTGTGGAAGATTATTCCATTTGCTCCAGCTAGGTAAAATTAAGATGAATATAAAATGTTTTTGTTTGGTTTTATTTGGTTGGGGTTTAGGACAAAAGCCTTGATAAGCAATGTGTGTAGTATCTTTCTACTGTTAAATCCTTTTCTGGATAGGAACTAAATGAGAAGTCAGACTGGTTTTAATGAGGTTTTCTTTTAATGATGAACTGAGCTAACAATAAAACTTAACTATTTTAATCAATCACTTCATACATCAAAGGTAAAATTTAAGATGGGATAGTTACAATTATTTCTGTTTTATTGCAGATCCCCAGAATTCATTCAGTCAAATTGCATGGCAGCAGATATGATGCTTTGTCTCTCATATTAAAAAGATCTTTACTTTTGGGGATGTGAACTGAAAAAACAGTTTTAAAAAGCAGGGTTTGGTTGTTATGGATAATGAGGCAGCTCTTCCTTGCACCTGAATGTCCAACAGTAGCCAGCTCTGGGCGTGGGAAGGATGCTTGTTTTCTCTTCCTTATCTCAGCATTCATCTTAAGAGGCTTTAGAGGTGCAGAAAATCCTCATTTTCTCCTTTCTTCAAAGAGACATGTTGTCTCCCTCATTTAGGGCACGTTGGCTGATATTCTGGAACATGTGGATTTTATGGTTTGCATAATCCACACAAGTCTTCCTGTGAGCTCAGGGTGGAATGATACCTTTTAATTTGTTCATTTGAAAACTAACCAGTGCTGAAACAGAGTGGGAGGACTCAGCTTTGTTTCCATCTTGTGTAATCAAAATTTTATTAACTTCAGTGAGCAGTCGCTGCTGGCTTTGTGCCAGGGGAGCTTTCTCAGTTCATCCCAAATAGGAGACTTTTTTTAACAGGAGAAAGTAATCTTTAAAAAATAAAAATAAAAATAAAAATAAAAATAAAAATAAAAATAAAAATAAAAATAAAAATAAAAATAAAAATAAAAATAAAAATAAAAATAAAAATAAAAATTAAAATAAAAATTAAAAATAAAAATAAAAATAAAACAGTCTTTGGGAGTAACCCCTTTATGTCATTTGTATAAACCAAAGTGACTGCTTGAAGTTGAGTAATTTGGAATGCTTGTTCTAGATAATTATCCATAAATTCAAGTTTCCTAATTTCTCTTTTCAATATGTATTTTTGGTTCTCTAGGGCAGAAGGTGTTTTTTCCTATATCTTCCCATAAGTTTCTCTGAGCAATCTCTTAATATTAGTGTAGATTAGCACATAAACTCAGTAATATATATATTTCAAAACAGTTCTTCCAGTGCTTGAAAAGCATTTGAGAGCAATTTGGAGCAACACTTTCTATAGCATTTAACAATAAAAAAGGCTTCTCTGTCTTTTCTTCTGTGATCATTAAAAAATAGTTCATTCCTTTTGAGGATTGGCATCAGTTAGACAAAACCTCACATTTTTTTAGGAATGGACTCCTCTGCTTTGCTCTGGTTGGTCTCCCATTACCAACGCCCAAAGACCTCACATCAGAGGCAAGAGGTCTCTGTGGATACATTGAATCCTAGGATAAAATGAGGAGCTCTTTAAAAGTAAGAAGGAAAAGCACACAAAATCCCCTCTTGTCTGAATCACATTTGTTAACAGACCTTCTTGGTGAGCAAAATATTGGCAAAAACTGAGGGCAAAACAAGAGGAAAGAGCTCTGTCTAGATTAGACAGTGAATGGAAAGGTTACATTTATCAAGGGGCTGAGATTTCAAAGCATTTATGAGACTTTCATGGTGAAGCATTTCTGAAAAGCAATTAGAAAGGTGATACTATAGGAGACTTTTACTGCCTTATATCGTCATTTATTTTGCTATTTTTATGTTAGAATAAGAGCCTCAAGGAAATTTATTGGCAATAAACAGGAATAATAAATGGCTTGTTTAGATGCTGGATTGGCTCTTCTTAAAATGTCCATAGAAATATCTGGAACTCTTTTGCTTGGATATTGCAACAGAGTATGCCAGAAATAAGTATTTGGGGTTATATTAAAAATCTAAAGTGGTTGCCATGGGCAAAAGTACTGAAGCATTTAAAAGCACTATAAAAGGAAAGCATATTGGTACTTCTGAAGAAATTACAGAGGTGTACAAACCACAGATCCCTTCCTAAATCCATATTGCATTGCAAAAGCAGCAAGACAAAAAAGGCTTAAGCACAATATCACTTCATGAGGACTTGTTGCCAGCTCCAGCTGTTGAAGATGGAAAGGAGTGAATTACCTGGGATATTTCTTTCCATGTGCAATTTGCATATCCTAACTAAACATAGGGAGGGAGAGTGAGGGGAACAACAAAGGGAACAATAAGGATTTTGTCTGAAGCCAGGTCAACACTTGCCCTAGATAATGGTTGATGCCTGAATTGCTTAGAGTGGTTCCCTCCCAGCACGAGCTGGTTTTCATCATGGTGGTAAAGGAAAACATTTCACACAATAACCATTGAGCCCCTTGTTATGACTTGAAAGCTGCACAACTGCTTTTTATTCCAGGGGAATATGACTGAAAAAACATCTTAAGAACATGCCAATCCTTTGGTATTGTATACATTACTATCAGTAATGTGTACAATAACAGGTGAAGCCAGGGTGGGAAGACATTGTACCCCTTTTAGTACGAAACTTAAACCTGTGAATAAAACTTGTTTAGCATCACTACATTGAATTTCCTTGACTGGGTTTATTTTGGCTCCTTCACTGTCACAGATGTTCATTATTACAGAAAGAAAACACTGTAAACTCAGTAGAGACTTTAAAGGAGGAAAGGGGGAAATCTGAATAAAACCTGAAGGTTTTTTTTGTTGTGTGTGACCTGATCATCAGCTTTAGAAAGCGTGTGAGCAACCTGCTGGGATCTGGTTTCCTCTGGGGAAAGCAGTGACGTAAATCCACTTACCCCTCATAGAAGCTGTGGAGATTATGGAGTGATTTGGCTGAGAGTCAAATGAAAGGGAACACAAGAACATGAAGAGAAAAAAAAAAAAAAAAAGCTTTCAAAGGTTGTTTTCAGGTTTGAAGAAGATAAGATGGGTTTTGTAGCTCTTTTATCACTTTCTCATGCCAGGGTACCTCAGATGTGCCTGAAGGAATTTGGCCCTTGCAGTTACAGTCGTTGAATTCACACGGGAATTTTAGCTGACCTTGTCAGCTCTGGGAGCAGCTCCTTAGACAGTGCAGAGACCCTTCCTGGGCTTGGAGAGCTCTATTAATAGATCTGTGGCACCCGGCCCAGCTCCAGGGCTGGAGGTGTGAGCTTTTTCACTCTTCTAAGGTTTTCCTTGCATATGTTAGCACTGTACAAAGCTGCTTTGCATCTTGAGATAAGGGAAGTAAAGTCCCCAGTTCTCTAATAGCATCTGGCTCTGCTTCTACCTCAGCAAGTTTTTTGCGGGTTCCACAGTGTTTTTATGCTCAGAGCTTCTTTTCCAAGGTGTTCTAGTGGTGCTGGAATTTAAAAATCAAACTATAAACCCGTTTTATTTATTCTCTCAGCTTTGCTTACATGGATGTCTCACTAGGACTGCTCTGCTTTCAATTCCTCGTGCATCATCAAGGCATTTTCTTGCTAATTGGCATTTTCAGTCTAAATAGACCTGTTACTCTTCAGAAATGAGAAGAACTGAATTTTTCATTTAGTCCTATAGCTGCATTGCTGAATGATCTCTCTCAAAACAAACTGCTGGTTTGGAAGTTCAGAGAAGAAAAATCCTGTCCCACATAGGTTTAAATGCATGCAACAGACACAGAATCCCTTTATACTGTAGGAAAAAATCTTCCAGTTCAATTCCCATCTAATTTACCTATAGCTCATGGCCTAATGTCATTTAGTATACTAACAGAGCAAGGAAAAATGCTTTAGCTGTAAAATGGGTCATAAGCACTTTATGTCCTCAAGGATTTTGAGAAAGGGAAAGAAAAATAAAATCATGTTGTGAAGGAAAGACAACTATTTCCCAGAAAAACATGGAAACCTATTTCTATTAGTAATAATGCTTCCTTTGAAAACATACTTTGTTTTTTTTGGAAGGCAAACAGAATGAAGTCTGAAATAATAGCAAAGGTCATAAAAAGGATTCAGCCATAAAAGGACATACACATATATATATATATATATATATATATATATATTAGCAAGTGACTTCTTCAAATAGCAGTGAAGTTTGAAATAATGCCTAGAAATTCCCAGCATTAAGGAAAATTATTCCATTAACTTCATTATTGGTTCTTTTAATTCTTTTGGCATATCTAAATTTACCTATTGATTTTTATGTTCTGCAGATATCTTTGTTAAGGTTTAATTGAATTCTTTATTATGTTTTAATCAGAAAATAGTCATTCAGGTCTTCATTGCGGTATGGTGTTAGAAGTAAAACGTATTTGAACTTGTAAAGTTAGTGTCTAGCAGACCTTAGAAATTCTTTGGAATTGCCAGTGGAGAGAAAGAGAAGGTGAAATATGTGAGGGCAGAGGTTGTACAGGAACCAAGAGGATGAAAGAAAGAACAGAATAACTCTGCTCCCTGACAGAAGAGAATTGGCAGAATCTACAAATTGCAAAATCATTTTTCATTCAATTGAAAAAAAACATGGGGTGGTTGGTTAGTTTGTGATATGGCAATAGTTCTGGAAACAGTAAAATTTGCATTTATACATCCAGTGCTATAAATTTTAGGTTCTTTTTTTCATAATTATTATTTTGGTTTTGTATAATTTATATAAAAAAAAATCTGTTCTTCTGTTGACCATGACAGTGACTTCAGCACAATGATCGTAATGAAAACAATTATATAATTCCTTTCATGGGAAGCAAGAAAAATGCAAGAAAAGGAAAGGAAGAGTTACAGAAATATGTTCTCTAGGGGGCTTCTAGATAATTTGCACACATTTTTGGGCTTTATTGCTTTGTGAAAAAAAATAAAAAGAAGCAGGTGGAGTAAATTTAAGCTACTAAATCAAAGCAAATGTCCCACAGCAGGTGGTCAACTTTTGGAAGCACTGAGAGCTGGAAGAAGAACAAAAGTTTCCATTTTCTATTTAAAAGGTACCTTGGATTAGACATCTAGAAAAGAAATGTGGGAAGCCAAAGGAGCTCTCTCTAATGAAATTTAGAACACATATGTTAATACCACCTCTGAGATGTGTCTTAGAGAGTAACCTCCTCCAGCAGTCGTGATTGTATTGGACCTTTTGTAAAAGTACAAAAAAAACCCTAAAAATTATTTCTGTAAGATATCAAACATCAATATCAACACAGTGAAGGGAAAGAAATTCACCAATCACAGAATCCCAGAGTGGGTCAGGCTGGAAGGGACCGCAGTGGGGCATCTGCTCAGGCAGGGTCATCCCAGGACACAGGATTGCTTCCAGATGGCTCTGGAATATCCCCAGTGAAGGAGACTCCACAGCCTCTCTGCTCTCTGCTCAGGGCTGGGCACTGCCCAGGACAGAAGTTGTGCCTCCTGTGCAGGGGGAATTCCTGGCATCAGTCCCTGCCCGTTCCTCTGGTGCCACTGCTGGGCCCTGGAGCAGAACCTGGGCCGTGCTGTGCCCCTTCCTGCACCCAGGGACAGCCAGAGACACTCAGGGACAGCCAGGGACAGCCAGGGACAGCCAGGAACACCCAGGGACATTCAGGGACTCCCAGGGACACTCAGGGACACCCAGGGACAGCCAGGGACATTCAGGGACACCCAGAGACACCCAGGGACTCTCAGGGACAGCCAGGGACACCCAGGGCTGAGGATCCCTCTCAACTGGGGCTCCTCTCCAGGCTGAACAGCCCCAGCTCCCTCAGTCTTTCCTGCGCAGGGAGATGCTCCAGGCCTTTCAGCATCAGAGAGACAATCATATGCCAATGACAGGTCAGCCCATCCCATCGAAGATAAATATCTGGTGTGGGAGATGAGTCACCTCTGGAGATGCTGCTCCCTTTCTCCTGCTGGAAAGGGGCCTGGATGGCTGCCCATGAACAACATCTGGAGTGCAACACGAGGTGTGACAGACCCTTCCAGAGAGGGACATGCAGAGGGCCATGCAAGAGGCAGTTCAGACCAACAGGAGCATCCAGGGCAAGCAGCAAATCCCAGCTAGGCTGGAATTCCATGGTGTGGGCCACAGCTCCATGGGCAAGCTCCATAATAACAACAACCACTGAGCAGACAACACCTACCAGGTCCCCCTGGCTCTTTCACCAACTCAAGTACAAAACAGTTTGCTGATAAAAATCCTTGAGAATATTCAACTGTTTCTCTTATCTCTTGTCTTTCCCTTTTCTCCACCAAGGTCTATAAATTTTAGACTTTTTAAGGACTTAAGACATTTTGAGAGTTGCTTTCTCAGTTTTTCATAAAAATGAAAATATATTTAGAAGAGTCATAACAGCAGATTGTGTAACTTCTGGACACAATTGCATGGATATAATTCATCTGAAGTTAGGGAAGAATTATTTACATTTATGTCCTCTCCTGTTCCAGGTTGATTTTCTGCCTTTCTGTCTGTTTTGCTGTTTTTTTGATGCAGATATTTATTTACCTCACTGAAAAATCATGCAATAATACTAATAATTGTGTATTTAAATGTCTATATTTCTTCACTGAAAGCTGCATTTATTGTTGATGTATGCTTGTTATATGCAATGGCACAAATTTCTTCTTGTTTTATATGTTATTCCAGGGAAGCTCCATATGTTGAAAAACAAACAGAGATTCAAATACATTATGTTCATCATTAGGATTAAATCCTAGGGATGAAAAGATTACATTTTCTGTATGTCAGGCTACGGTCATTGCTTCATTAATTTGCAGAAAGCAAAAAACTGGAAAAACTCAATTTGGGCAGAAAAGTATGTGGATGAGAAACCTGCAAAACAAGATGTTACACTCATGTTCCTGGCTGTTGTTTCAATGTATTTGAGTCTGCGCATCAGGGGAGCGCTCTCATTTTTTATTTTGCTTTGTTTTGGTTTACAATCTATTTATAAAGATTGATTGTGGGTTTCTAGACTTCTGTAGGTGTATACTGGGAATTCAGTATGCCTTTGTATTCAGGGATTAAAAAGATTTGGTGGCTTAAGGAAGCATAAAACATAGTTTAAAATTCTGGTTGACTGGAACAGACTGAAGTAGTTAAATGCTATATTGCACAGCATGTTACTCCTGTTCATCCTTGTTTAGCTTTCCTCAGCTGTTAACAGCTCTGGGGAGCATAATAAATTAACCCTATTGCTTGGACTGATGAGTTGTCATTCTCTGCTTTTTGCTCAGTTCTTGCTTGGTGTTATCATCCATATTCTTAGAGGCTGCCCAGGAAAGTGGTGGAGTTACTGTGTATGACAATTTTTGTCTCATTTATTAAATACTACCCTGTCAGAGCATATGTGAAACACACTACACGAAGATAACCAGAGAGAAATTGTACTTTTATAAAAACATGTACTGATTTCCATTGTCCCTTTTTTTTTTTTTTTTTGTACTGTTGTGACAGGTTCAAACTGTGTGCTCAGAGATCTTCCACCTAGACACACATAGAAGATATGTGGGTCTCATTGTGCTCTCTTTACCCACTGCTATCCTTCCAAGCAATTTCCTCAAGGAATCACATTCCCTGCAAGTGTTTAAATGTTATTAGGAAGAATTTATTTAAACCAGTGGCAAGCTGTGGTTTCTATGTGACTTGTGAGCAGTTTGAAGTGTGGCTCTCTCTGCAGGACTGTGGGACTGGAGCATCCATCCAAAACTGTGCTGGTGCACGAAGCACCTGTGGGAAGCAGTCTGGGTTCCTGGCTGTGGAAAGCAGTGGATCAGCAGGTGTGGCTGAAGGGGATAGTGACAAATGGCCTCAGGTGCTGCACCACCAGCAGTGATGGAACTTGTAGGGTTTCTACACTCACAGCAGTTTATCCTCATTTCTTTAAAGCAATATCCATTTATTGTAGATCCTCCCCTGGTTTGAGAGCCCTTCTGGTCTCTTGGCTTGTAGGGGTTTAATTTTTTATGTCTCACATTGTGATAAAAATCAGAATTATTTGAGTCAGAAAACATTTCACCAGAATTGCTGGGAAGTTAGAGTTCCTGAAAAGAGTGTGACCAGGCCCAGGTCAGTGCCTTGTGATCAGTGCAGTGTTAGGCAACAGCTGTTAGTCCAAGGAAATTATATTCCAATTATTATTTGGGATATAATCATCTATACCATGTTATAATTATTTATAGATAGATAGATAGATAGATAGATAGATAGATAGATAGATAGATAGATAGATAATATATTATAATTATATTATGTTGTAATTAACTTAAGTAACAAATTGAAAAAACCAAAACACTAGACCAACTTTAGTGCATGGGAATTGCTTTTAATCTCTACTATTATTTGAATTAACAGCATTGGCTTCTCTGCCTTTTTGGAATCAGTTCCTGTATGAAAAAATCTCTTTCGCTTGTCAGGCAGAAAATTTTGAGAAAATATTGTGACAACTGGAAATATAATTGCTTTCATTTTGTACCATTCTACAGAGTTTTTTCCAGTGCTGGATAGACTTGGCTGTGATAGGAACTGTAGAGGGAATGACAACTTTGTTTCCATAATGCTGGAAGGAGTCAGATGTTCAAAGTCCATTAAAATCTTTTCCTCTCTTTGGAGCCTCACTGGTTTGCCGTGTGCAAGCAGGATTTTGCTCTTAGGCTCTGGAGAAGTCTTTTTCTTTCTGTTTTACCCTATATTGCTGAATGTGCCATCACATTGCAACCAGGTGTCTTTGGGGTGAAAGCTCTTGTGTCAGAATAATCTGGGATCAGGCTGGGAAGGACAAACTTGAAGCAGTTATCCCTGGAGCGTAACTTGGACAACTTCTTTTTCTTCCTGCCTGTCATGGCCCAGCTGTAAGGTTTGCTAGATAATAAGACAAGAGGAAAGTAAGGTAGGGAAAAGGTGGCTCATTTTTGACTGAGAGCAGTTAAATTCACAACTTGGCCATGCCCAGCTTATCCCATTATTAATGGGAAGGGCACAGAGCCTGAGTGACACTTAAATGTCCTTGAAACTCTATCTGATATTGTCCTTGTGCTAAATGCTTGGACAGAGTCCAAAGTGATAATTCAGTGATCATTGTGAGTCACCAAACCCAGGGAATCTCCATCCTGGCCTTTGAATGTGTCCTTGGTGCTGTTCCTGAAGGAACAGGAGGACAGAGGTGGGAGGGAAAGTGCAGCTCCCAGGTCTTTCTGAACTGAAGAAAGCAGTGCTGCTGCTGGCCACCTGGCAGCAAGAGATTTGGAAACTATGGTAGTTTGTTCCACTCATTATGCCCAGCTCTTTCCAGTCAGCTGCTTATGCATTAGCTTAGGAAGTACAAGAATCACCTAGAGCTATCCCAGCTTTCTTACTGCACATTTACAACATCCATCTCCCTCTTGCTTTTGTGGCTCTCCTTCCATTTGTCATCTTTCTCATTTAAGGAGAGATTATTTGCCAGCCACTCTGCCAGAGACAGTGTTCTAGGCAGGGAGGAGTAGCTGCACTGCCCACAACGTCCCAGACCTCTCCAAGGAGTAAATGTGTTAAAAGTAATGATCTGCAATAAACTGCAGATGCAATAAAAACCTCAGGCCAGATGTTATTACATAGAAGCAAAATGTGTAATACAAAAAAATGAATAAAACCCTAAATAGCTACTGGAACTTCACAGGTCTTCAATATTTTTTTCTGCAGACACCACTATGGTGGTGACATCTTGTGCATCACATTAATTTCATTGCTTGCCAAATAAATTAAATCTTTCAGAGAGCCCCTGTGCCATACCTTGCAGTCCTTTTTCTCTGAATTCCTTTTTCTATCATTCATTTAACCTGAATGGAAGAAGGAAAACTCTTCCTCTCCCTGAGGTGACAATCTCAGGCCTTTACTTTAGAAAGCACTTAGCTATATTCCTAAGCCTGCCTTTATTTCATCAATAAACGAGACTTAAGTACATGTTTAAGCAGATATTTTGGACTGATGGGCTTGTGAACTAATTATTAATATTATTGACTAATATTCAGGATGTGCTGAAGGGCTGTTGTGATCTGAGGACCAGTAAGTTAAAGGTGTGAAGGGAACACAGAAAGGCCTGAATCTGTTGAAAATAAGGAGGAGGGGAGAGGATGTGGGAAGTGGCTGCTACTTTTGGATAGCCTCACCTTGCAATGTGTTGTGCTTACAATTCATAGCTGCCATAAATTATCACTGCTGTCTTGTTTTATTAAATGTGGAGAATCTGAAATCCTCCTTGCTCAGCCTGTGCTAACCCTTTAGTCATCCTCCCATGTATTTGGAGAATAAAAATCCCTACAGCTGGAACATGTAGGATTGGCTGTGGTTTTTTGTCCAACAAAGGCTGGAGGAACACAGAGTTCAAATGAATACATGTTTTGTTAACTTTCTGGCAGCTTTGCATGAACAGACTAGAAAGAATGACAGGCTGTGTAAGTCAGCGTAACAAAATATGTGTTTCTGGGTACGTAGAGTGGTTCTGAAAGTGGGTAACAGTGTCCTAGACAGAGAGAAAAAGCTGTGTTTGGGGTGTTTCCTTTCTCTTTGTTGGTAGATATTCTTCTTCCCCTGGTGTGTGTTTTAGCTGACAGAAGGATCCAGTTCAGGAATATGCTTTATCAGTGAAATGATGATGATTAGCAATAGAAATACTGTCAATGTTTTATAAACAAACATTTCTTGATAATAATTTTTTCTGTGACTTTTCTGGGGGTTAAACAAAGGATTGAAAAAGGAAAGTGGTCCTAATGTCAACAGTAAAAGCCCAGTCCTAATTCCGTGATCCTAAACTCCTTTAATTTAAAATATTATCATGATCTGATTATTTCTTGCAACACTCAAAAGTTAAATTTTATACTTCAGCACCATATCTTCTTCCACTAACATATAATTTACTAGTCATATATTTCATGATGATGTGAGCATGCATCTTACCAACGAAGGTTCTGGCCAACAATAGCATGACTTTTTTTCATAAGTAGGAGGAAAAATATTTTAAAAATAGCCTTTGATAAACCAAAAAGACAATAGAAGTTTGATGGTTTACAGGGAAGAAATATGCAGTAGAGAAAAATGGTTTCTTCTAAATATGCCCTTTGTGAATACCAAGCCATAAAATGATATTAATTTCTCTACAGAAGTAGATGGTGCTTTTGAGTTGGAAGGGACTGTAAAGCTCATCCAGTCCCACCCCTGCCATGGGCAGGGGAAACTTCCACTACCCCAGCTTGCTCCAGCTGGCCTTGGACACTTCCAGGGATGGGCATCCTCAATTTCTCTGGGCAATCTGGTTTTTCCACATGACAAAATTGTACATCTTGGTTTTCTTGTGGATCAATTCCCATTTATAAAGGGGGGCAAGCTACTGATTTTCCTATCCTCTGTCACCACACCAGACTGAATTTTCTCTGTATAATAAGCAGCGAAACTGCAAAGTCTGATTTGGGCCCTCCAGTTTTTCTAAAAATAGAGCTAATAATTAAAATTGCTGTTAATAACGTTGCTGATGATGATTCTAGACTTTTTTGGGGTTAATATTGCATTAGTTGTTTTTGTCTCTGACTGTTTCTCACTGCTTTAAAGCAATACTTTTTGTTTGCTGCAACATTATTCTGAATTGCGGAGAGTTTCATATTTCAATCCCACGAACACTCCTTGGAGGCTACAAAGCACATACTGGTCCTTATTCTTTGATTTGCTGCCAAAATGTAATCATCTGCTGTTTTTCAGTGTGATGGTGGCAGTTTAGAGTAAAAAAGGAGAATCTGATGCCCCCAAGAAGAAATTCACTGTAAGGAATTCACCTACTGCCCAAAAAAGCTGTAGATACGTTTATATCTAGAATCTTTGCGTCATCTTAAGGGACAGACTGTGATTTGCCTTAATCAACAAAACCTAAACCACTCAATGCAATATTTTCGTTTTACTGGGGACTCCTGAGAGTGATCTACTGGAAAAGAAGGTCACACATTCCCACTGGAGTGAATGAGATAAATGTGATGCTCATGTGTGAAATGTGGCAGGAATTTCACAACAGAGCTATAAGAATGCTTAAAACTGCTCTGTCAATGTGACTTTCTGGTGAAAACACCCAGCAAATTCAGGACATCTTTGCTGCATTGGAATCACAGTTGTTTACAGCTCGAGAATACCTCTTGGGTTCTCTGAGTGCAAAGCAAAATTAAATTTTAGAAGAAATGTGATTCAGGAGATTTTCCGTTAACTCTGTCTCATGTGTTTTTTCATTTCCTCCTTGTTTCTTTCCCGTCACTGTCACCAGATGTTTGTGTGAAGCATTATGTTTTCAGCTCTGGGTGATTAAAACTGGAATTTAGAAAGCTTAGTGGTGCAAGTGCTTTGTATAGTCCATAAGTCGAATAGAAAACGGTAAGTATTTATACATTGAAAGTGAGAAAATTTGATTTTAATTATTCCAAAGTAGATTGTGTGAAAGATTCATGTTGGTTTTAAGTTTTTTAACTTAACTTTAGTTTAAGTTAAGACAACTTAAACTGTCTTTAAGTTGTTGAAAAAATCATCAACACAAGGGATAAACTCTGATCACTTGCACTTCCCTTATATGTCCTCTTAGCAAAATGCAAAAGATCTTCTTCAAGATCTTTTATATAAGAAGAACTGAAGCATTTTGGCACAGAGTAGGTTATGAACATGAACACTCCCAAAAAAATGTTTTTTTCCAAATCCTGTGCTTTATGATGCAGTTGCATGGGCAGTTGCTCATGCACCTTGCTTCATGAATGAATATCTTACAAGTTCGTGTCATTGTTGCATTTAAAAAAAGTAGTACCACTCAAAAAGCAATTTATCATCATAGTTCAATACACTGATTTATATGTACACAGCATCTGAGAAAGCACACTTAAAGTGCTTTGAACTTGTGAAGGAAGACATCTGGAAGCCTTTGTGGCTGCATCATATTCTATGTTGTTTCCATCTAATTTTCCTGATGTGCAAGCTCTTGACAGACAAAGCTGTGGAGAACGATGCTCTTTGTCTGGAAAAGAGAAAAAAGGAAAAAAAAGAACCCCAAAACTCTGCACACTCTCAGCAATTATTTAAATTGAAATTACAGCCTGTATTCCCAAACTCCGTGCCCCTTGGCAGCTGCAAGTTGATGAGGTGCAGTAATTAATGACTTAGTACTTGTTGGGTAGACCATGGAAATCAACAACTATGTGCTCGTCCTTTGCCTTTTCCATGTGGAATAAGAAGTTGGATTTCATTTGCATCTAAAGAAAGAAGAGCTGTTCACCTGGTTATTTATCAAGCTTTGGTCTTTTTAAACCAGGGTTCTGGTCCCATAAGGAGAGGGAATGCTCAATTTTCGTACCACTGCCTGGCTGTGTGCAAAGCTCAGCTACAAAGTCCTGCTTTCCATGGAATGCTGAAGCCCTGCATTTGTTTAAAATCTGGCCTGGTGCTCAGGGATGTTTATACTGAAATCAAACATAGAAGATGACACCATTCCTGTCCCAAAGAGCTCCCTAAAATCAAAAGCAAAACAGTGTAAAATAAAACCAGTGGTTGTTTCTGACTCTAAATTTTAACCAGAGCAGGTCTAGTAGTTATAAAACATTGTCCTATATATAGTGTAATACAATCTGTGTTAGACTGTTCTTTATCAGTGGTGTCAACTAGGACTAGAAAAACTATTTTAACTAAAATAATCAACAGATTTGTGGTGTACACATGCACAGTATATTTTTCCTATAGGTTATGTGTATACATATTTATAGAGAGAGATCTATCAAATTAGGCACGTATGGACACACCCACACATGCAGTGTGCACTTCAGGAGCTCAGGTATTAATAAGACAATGAATTACCATTGCAGCTGGTAAAGGTTGAGCATTTTCCTACTTCACTGTTGAAATGAGTAGGTCATATGTTCACTGGACTAATCTAGGCTGTACTGTCACCACCCAGCTGGGAGTCCCTGAAATCTTTTGAGCTCTTCAGCAGGAATTGTGTGTAAGGCTTTTCATCTGCTCTTTGAATTTATGGATGCTGAGGGACTGGAGCTTTTTGTACTTTCCCAGATTACCTCAGGTACTTTTGGAAGCAAGTCTGCTTGGAAAAAATTATCAGGTCAGGGTAAAGATAGAAGTGAGTGAAACATGAAAAGTCACTGGATTTCACATTTAAAAATGTCTAAGTGAACCTTGGAAAATACAGGTTTGCTTTACCCTTGACCTCAAATCTTCATTAATCTGACTCTTCAACTGATAGTATAGAGAGTTTCACTTTAGGTGCATCACACTGTTGTTTTTACACTGGATTTGGACACTCCCTTTTCTTGCCTTATGCACTTCAATTGTGGGATGCTGATCATGAATTATTTTGAAACGTAAAGTGGCATAATAGGAGAGAGACATCCTTGTTCCTTTGCACCAGCTTCTATGCTCATAATCTGTCACTAGAACACATCTTTCTCCAAAAGCCAGATGTGAGGCATTTAGAAGATTCACAGTTTATTTCTGTTCTAAAATGGAAAGGGAAAAAACCCTTTCAATATTTCAGTAGTAAAGAGGGAAAGGGAGTCAGTGGAGATAGAGAGGCTTCTTCAAAACTAGAGGTAATACAGGATTGCATTTCATTGTCTAGTGACAATAAAAGGACCTGAGAGACAAGATATTTTTTAAACACTTTAGCCACTTTAAAACTCTCTCTTCATAACAGAGTATGTTATTGATGGAATGTTTTTACAGTACACGTATAATATAGATTACCTATAGGTTGCATAGGTTTTAAAGGCAATGCCTCAGTGCATGGATGTGGGTTGTTCACAACAACCCACAAAAGGGAAACACAGCCTTGAGTGTGCAAAGCACCAAGCTTGAGGGGAAGAGAACTTCTCTGTTAAAAGTCTTAGAGACCAATGTGTTTTTCAGGTTTTGCTCACTGAGCTTTGGAGTGAAAATGGCAAAAATTGTAGCCAGAGAAACCCCACTCCCTTCAAACACAAAGGTGAGGAGGCACCCTAAGAAAATTCATGAAAAAAGAGAAATATAAATCAAATCAGGAGCAAGGCCCGTGCTGCTGAAGAATGCTTGGCTATTGAGAGGAACAGGTAGAGGAGATATCTGCCTTCGAGAGCCCAAAATGGAGCATTGCTTGCTGAAACTTGCAGCCTCTGGGGCTGGAGCTCCTTTTTCTGGATGACAGGGAGCTTGCACAAGCAAGACACATTCCCCAAGGAGTGGGAAAGGTGCCAACGAGCCACAATTTGGGTAGGATTTTGCTGACTGTGGCAAAGAGTTGAGATTGGGAAGGAGGGTGGGCTCACATGTGTTTGTGTGCGTCAGAAAGACGCTCTTGGTGGAGCAGGGAGCCAGGAGATGCTGGGTTTAGTGAACCACTGCATTTGAGCAGAGTGTGTTGACTTTTTAATCCACTCAAACTGAGGTTTTGTTTGGTGTTTTGTAAACTGGGACAGCAAGGCACTGAATTCTACTCAGTGAGTAAAGCCTGACAAGTGTATCCACTGTTGTTCTCCTCGTGCAATGAAGAAAGCAGAGACTGAGGTGGCTTTTCCAGGCCATCACCTATGTACCTATTTGCTAAATATTTAATTTATTAATTGAATAAATGGGTAAATAATAACGTGCTTCCAATAGTATTCCCACGTAGATGTCAGTGCTGCAAAAATTGAGAATTGCGTCCCAGTTGCTTCAGGAATCTTGGTCATTAAATTGGGAGGGAGGGAGGGAGGGAGGGAGTTAAAACACTTTTAAATGCAACATAATTTCATAGTTGAGATTCAAAAGGAAAATTTAGGGTAGCCTTTATAGCCATGAAAGGAAAGAATTATTTTGCAAAGAAACAATTGTAATCAGAAAAAGAAAAGCCAAGCACGTCCTAAGAGTTCTAAGTAAACATTTCTGAGTCATCCAAAATAGTTCTCACATAAATGATTAGACAGATGTTAAAATAGATTCAATTATTGTTTACATTTAGTAAATTCATTGGTTCAAAAGCCAAACCAATCAATCATCTTAGAAATAGACTCAAAATGGCTATTGTAACATAATTTTTGGATTCACTTCTAGATAAAAATGTCTTTCACAAAATAAATACTTTTTTGAGAAATAGTAAAAAGCGAGATTTTAAGGAAAGTGTCCAAAATGACCAGAATGCCTGGGACAGAAACAGGAAAGACAGAAATAAATATAATATTATTTCTGTCTTCAGGAGTCAAAAATGAAATATAGTTTCATCCTTGTTAATTCTAAAACTTCAGTGTGAATATATTCATTAAGTTTTTATGTTAAGTTGGAGAGCAAGTTAAATAAAGTACGTTCATAATTTTGCTAAGCACAGGCATTTAATCCACATCAATTTTCTCAGTATCTTGCCAGTAGCACAAAGAGTTATGGAATCACTATTTTATTTTGAAATCTGAACTGAGACCAGATAGGAATTAAATTTAGCCCTGCTTGTTGGATAAATGAATAATATCTGTCAAGTAGATTCCTAGTATGAATTAGATAATAATCTCTGCAATAATTATCTGCAATTACTCCATTTCCTTAGGGAACTAGAAAGATAAAAGCCCTTAAAAGCATAAATTGCGCACTACAGAGTGTTGTAGACCATCCCCTATTGATTTACACTACACACACCAAGGACTAGTTCCAGCTTGAGCACTCACTCACAGCTCTGGGCTACAGGCATTGGACAGGAAGCCATTCCTGCCTGGCTCCTCTGGCTGGATATCCTGAGGGAGATCAGATTTCCTCTGGGAATGGGCGTCTTGCACCCCTGGCTGTCCTGGTGGCCCAGCATGTCAAGCATGGGACATGTTGGAATTATCTGTCTGGGAGAGAGAGAATGGACTTCAGACCTCCAGACCCCTCAAACCCTGAAGTGGGGAGGGCAGGGCTCTCTTTGCCCTGGGCTCTGAGCAGAGCTGGGACATGGATTCTCCTCTCTGGATAGACACCAGTTATGGGATGCTGGAAGTCAATGCCATCAACAGCTGCCTCCCTCTCACGGATTGTCCCATCCCTGGAAGTGTTCAGGGACAGGCTGGACGGGCTTGGATCAGCCTGGTCTAGTGGGAAGTGGCCCATGTCAGAGGGGTTGGAAGATCTTTAAGGCTTTTTTGACTCCAAACCATTCTGTGATTCCATGATCCTGTGCTTCCCTAGACTCATGTTTAAGATTATGCTTGGAATCCATTTCTTCTCAGTGCTGAAGATATGCAGAGCTCTGGAGGGGCAAACCTTAGAAACAACCCCTCCTGCACTCCATCTCCTCATCCTCCATCTAACACAGAGCAGCAGATCACTGACACAGCTTTATAAAAATAATTAACAGAAACAGGGGAAGGCTTGTCTTTGGGTCAGAACTCTGCCTTGAGTGCTTTTGCCTATTACAGCATCAGTAAAAATGTCTTGTCCATCTTCAGCAATCAACCTCGGGTACCATTCTGTCTCTCTCAAAACCTGTCACTTCCTTTCTATTTCTAAAACTGCAAAATTGCACAAAATGCATGCCAACTATTAAAAGATGGGAAATTACTTGTTATATGACAAAAAAGTTCATTCCCACGGTCCATTTGATTAATTAAATATTCAGTGTTTGACTTCAACCACCACCAGAGATAAGTGTACCAAACTGACAGCTCTGTGTGTGATAAAATTGGAATTTGCTGCATTTGGGACAAGTCTTGTTGTATTTTTTAGTTAATGACCAAACTATCATATTTGTCAAACTGACATCAAAATTATTAGAAATGTCAGTGGAATTAAAAAAGCAGTAGACTAAGTGGACACAGATAAGGTGAAGGGGTAGTGTCTGTGCAGTAACAGCACTTTGTCAGATGTTTCCGTGCCAAACCAGATGGAAGCTGCAGTATTATTTATTTTTTTAGCAGAATGCAGAGTCTAAGTTGGAAGATGTATTACTGTAATCATAAAGACACTTGTAACCTATTTTTTAAAATTAGCTGGTTTGGTTGCCAACAGTAGTATGATTATGGCCAACTGTGGCCATCAGCTGACCAGGACTTTTCTAGAGGGGCTCAGAGCATGGCCCATGGTGGTTAATAAAGAGGCAGGTTAATCCAAAGTAAACTTGTCCAAGGTAAACCTTCCTCCCTGATAGTCACATTCCAGCAATGAAAGGTGAAGGTTTCCTTATCTAATGTTATGAGAGATGCCCACATTAAAAACAGAGTGATTAATTAGAGTCACTTTTCAGTGTGGGGCTTGTACTGTGAGAGAACTGTATCACCTGTGAATTTATTTGTCTGAGTCCCATTTGTACAACTGGGAGAGCTGTATGTTTTCTCAGGGGTCAGTGACAATTACAATGTATATTTGCTCCATGTAATCATGTATGGGAGGCAACAAAGTGCAGGAAGGCCTTAATTAGCGCTGAATTAGTGCTTCCTCCTACATTTCCAGCCCACTAACCTGACCTGAGGCCCCTGTGTGTATCATGCAGCTGCCCAGCTGGGCCAGCTTTTCTCTTATGACCAGTTTCTCCCTTTCCTGGAATTCGTCTTAAAATTTCCACAGAGGGGAATACTTTTCCTCTTAGAAGCTCTGGTTGCAGTCTATCTCTAGGTCTGTTCTGTTGGCTGATGCTGGGGTTTGTGCTTCAGCCACACTCCTTTGCTCAGCTACATATTTTGTATTTCTGGCTTGAATTTTCTAGGCTGTCAAGGCAGAAGTGTCCAGAGAATATTGCTAAATATTTTGTCAGGGCTGGATTAGATGCAGGCACAGCTCCGTGTAAGTGTTCATGCCCAACAACAGTGGTTCAACCACCTGAGGGTTTTTTTATGGCATTTCTGGCTCAATTTTTTCAATTTGAAGCCATTCCCCCTTGTCCTATCACTCCAGGCCCTTGTAAACAGTCTCTCCATCTTTCTTGTTTCTCATATAAACAGATCATTTTCACTTAAAGCAAGGCAGATTTACCCTGTTTTCTCCTGGAACCATTTATAGATGCAAACAAAGGGGAGATACTACAGAGGAAATTAGGAGTAGGCACTTCTATGATCTCAGTGTCAAGAGATAAGCTACACAAAGGGTTACAAATTAAAGAGGTTCAGCCTTTGACAGGTAGGAAAAGTATGAAAGCAGTGTAATCTGAAAGCCATGGCAAAAATAATAACTGGAGATCCCTGCAAAAGTCCCCCCAAAAAATTACTATCAGCCACTGCTGCTTCCAGAAGGAAAACAAAGGAAATGTATATATGTAAGGTTCTTTTGTTCTTTTGTTCTTTTACAGGAGTCTGTTTTTCTCTTATCTTGTGGCTACAGCTTTCTCTAAGATAAAATAATTCCAAACATAAGGTTATTCTGACACCAAAAACTGCATCATGAGAGCTATCTTAAAAGTCTGTCTAGGGGATTTGGCGCTGAAAAATTAAATTAGCAAAATCTTCTAATTTTCTTTAAAGCAGCTATGTTTTTTGAAAGGATTTAAGGATAGCTTTGATTTTGCCTAAAATATTAGCTATTTGCAGAAAATTCTTTTTCTTAACTTTATTTAAAGATAAATATAATAGCTTCATAATCCTAGTTTTCTAATTTGAGGTCTTCTCAACTGTGTATTGCAGAATAATGGAAATATTGTCTTTTTTTTTCCTTGTCCTATAATAATTTTGATCATTTCTAAGCAACATAGTCTCTCTGCATGAAAAAATATTCTCATAACAATACTTTACTGCAGAATTTGCTGAAACATGAGGACACAACAGGAGCCCTATAGGCACACAGCCTCCTGGTAGCAGGAAATTCATTTTTAGATTGAGCCTTTTTGTCTCTTGCCCTGAGTTTTGTATGGAACCACTTCTGCTGTTCGATCCCAGGAGACTTGTATTCCTTCCATACACTTTGGGAAAACCGTGGTTAGGCATTCAAACCATGCTGTTGATGGGTTGGTGAAAGATAATAAGCCTCATTTTGTCTACAAATGCTATAAATTGTCCCTTGCCAATCCTTTCGGTGTCTTTGATCTTTTAAGGCAACTTTGGCTTTATAAAGAGGCCAGCAAAAATGGTCTTTTAGCAAAAAAACTGCTCTTTTGAACAAGCAGGATTTTTTTGTGAGAGGTGACTGCAGAAAATACTGATCAGAAAATATTGTTTCATGGTTTTCAGGAGCTGAGCTGAGGGTCACAGATTGGTGATATTTCTGTGGGTCAGGTTTTTGTGCGGACTTTGCTTGGTGATACCCTGCCCAGAGAATACTTCTATTAACATTTTATAAAGCAGACACACCTGCTTCCCTGCAAACACTCCACAAACAGACAAATATGGTAGAATAAGAAAGGTTTTAGGTATCATTTTTCAAGTAGTGAAAGAAGCCTTAAATTTAGGTTCTTTGCAAATTAGCCCTCAAGGCAGATTTCCCTGGGCTAGGTTATCCCAGTGGAAAGTGTGAGCACCAGAACTACAGCCTTCCAGATGTCTGAAAGTTTGCTGTTCTGTGGTACTTAAACACTTTGCAAGTAATTCTCAAAAGGTCTCAGAGTCAGTGAAACAGGGATATTTCAAAGGGCCTTTGCCAGCATTGTCATGTTAAAAACTTTCCAAAGCACTCCAGTGAGGGCCCAGGTGCCTCTCACACCCACAATGAGCTTTTGATGCAATCAGAGGTTTCCATTTCCATAGGAATCTCTGTAGATCATGAGGCTGCCAGCAAGGATTCGGTCTGGGTAGCAAATGATGAATGGGAAGCTGCTGCTTCCACATTTTCTGCTGCTTGAGACACGTTTTAAGGCCAAATGACAGCTCCAGAATCACGCCCTGTTCCTTGCGCATCTCGACGAAAAACAAGATGAAAAAAGAACCTGTCTCAGGCCCCTGCCAGACATGGAAATATCTGTTCAGAAGAGCAGCCTCTACTGTTCTGAGGGCCAAGTAGGTATCAGCAGGCTGAGTGGGTGGGGAGTGTCTGAAGGACACTGCATCCAGACATCAGGAAGCAACAGTGCTGTTGCAATATTGCTCCTGATGCTTTGTGAGCTGAGACTCCCGTTTAAAGTTCAGAGCCAGGAGGAAACTTCTGATCCACCATCAGTGAGATCCCCAAAAATCTAAAGGCAAAATTCCCCTCACCTGTCTCCCTAGTAGGTATTTATTTGTTTCAAGGTACCTGGATAAAATGCTTGGAAAATTCAGAGGGATATGAAGACACTCATGCAAAATGTTTCTATTTTCTTACTTTTCATCTCTTTCTCAGACTCATCTGAGGCTATGTAGAACATGTACAGCTATAACAGGAACTCCTAGAAATATGTTTTCTTATTATTGCATGATCAAATTGCAACTTGCAGGGCAATAATAGATTTAATAATTATTCTGCACACTATTTTATAAAGGCATTGCTGGGGGATCACAACCTTGAGGTCACTTGGACTTGATAAAGCAGGGAGTTCCTCTCTCAAAAGACAGAAACCAAATTTCAGTGCATGTGGCCAGCTTAAGCTTTTGCCAGGAGAAAGGTGCTGTGATTATAGTAAAAAACACTGTAGGAAAAATTATTTTGGGAAGAATAATCATGCTAACAGAGCAAAGAGACTCAAGGAAGAAAACACAGTGGTTATGACTGCAATTACAGGGGCAACCAATAGCTATTTTGCAGCATTACAAAATATATATATCCAAGATTCGAGATGCTCAGTGGCATCAAAAAACCCTGGGTTCTATATGTCAGTGTCATGTAAATGACACTTTCCTTGACAGAGACACGATGGAGTTACACCCTCTCCACAATTTTGAAGTACTAGAGAAGAAAGTAAATAAAAGTATTTGCATTTGGGACATCCTGAATGATTATTAGAAAATATAAACCAGTCCAGAAGTAGCAGTTAGTCACTAGATATCGTATAATTAATGAGCTTGAAATGAGTAAGGCTGAGCACATCCACCAGACTGATTTAGAAGACAGAATGAGGCTATATTGTTTTTTCATGTCATGAAAGTTGCAGACTTGGATAACGAAATGTCAGAGCAACTCTGCTCTTACAGCTCAGCTGTTTCTTGAAGCCCTACTTTTATTTTCAGATTTGCTGTTAATTCCACTGAAATTTGACCCAGAGGAATTTTGTGCTACTACTTCAGTAACATAAAGAAGTTGAGTGGATTGCAAAATTGTTCTAGGTTGTTGCCTCTTTTCAACAATGCTTCTTCCCTATAACAATTTAAAAGCAAACAAAATGAAGAGATAAATCTATGAAACACAAAGCTGGGAGTGCCTCATGGAATGAAATTATATGACTAGACCTCAATTCTATGTGCCAGCCATTGGAAGAGAGAGTGCCAAGTGAAGAATGAATGGTGGAAAATTGGCTTTTAAATAATAACAAAGGAAAACAGAGATTGCAAGAGACTATCATTAAAATGAGGGCTTTAAAAATCAAAAGCTGGTTGCAATTTTGACAATTCTAAGTTGGCAGGTGGCTGCAGACAAAATTACACTTTTCATACACTCTGGAAATAGTAGTTAATAACTGTCAGGCATTTCTTGCCTGTGGGACTCCAAAAACAAACCAGTGTGCCCAGAGATGAGATAGTAATGGGAGGTTCATGAACACTGGTGCCAGTATGAACCAACTCAGAGCAGTGTGGTAACAAAAACTACAAGTTATATAAAATTGTTTGTAGGTGAAGGACACCGTGGAGGAAGTGAGAATGAGAACAGAGGATTATTTAATTGGCATTGGGATAAATGGTTTCTGAAGAAGAGATTTTTTGTAAGGTGCAGTTCTGAATAAGCCATGTATGACTTCTAAACACTATGGGTTTTGGGGGATGGGGAAATAGCTGTGCTTTGTAACTACATATTTTGTTTCCTTTCTGAGTCTTTGGCTTGGAAAGCTTGATAACAAGAGTAAAGTATAAAGAATGCTGTGGGAAATGTGGAATGAAAGCAGATTTACCTTGTTATTGGATGAACTGAAGCTGATGAGTCAGTAAAGTATCTTCATATTCCGCTTGTTCCAGTCAGATAAATGTTCTCAGTTAAAAACCCCAGAGATTTTGCTCAGACTCTGACTTCAAATCTTGCCCAATGTAGACCTGTTCACTCAGTGAACAAAACTTTTGTTTAGTCTCAGAATAAGAGCTCATCTTTAGTTAGCGCATGTTTCAACGGAAAGGATCCAGGCACAGCAAATATCATGCATGCACTCAGTGAATTCATGAGGAACAGATGTCATTTGCAATCAGAAACAAGGGGAGGCACTTACATTTTGAATTATATAAGCATATGAGAACAAAGAACAATCAAAAGATAAAAAAGGAAATATTTTTGCTGTGTTAGTCTAAATTGTATATTCTCATAGTCATTCAAAATCCTGCTAGGAAAGATTAATAATCAGCAGTCACTGGCAACAGGCCTTTGCTTGCAAGACCCCAAGCAAGATTAGAGTGCTCCTGTGCTGGGCTATTTGAAAAGGTCAGGTGAGAACCAGTTCCACAGAAATCTGTGATTCCAATGCACATGATGGAATGATTATTCACACTAGGGATTGTTTACAGGGAGTTGTATCCTGACTTGCCTGCTGTATCATTTTCTGCTCTTCTGAGGGTGACATCTCAGGAAATATCTCACATCCAGTTGCTCTGTTCAAGGCAACTCTGTTCAATGGTCCTTCCATGCTCAAGTTGTCCCATGCTTGACACTGGACCTGCATGAGGACTCTGTAGGACCACAAAGCTGATAAAGGGACTGGAGCATCTTTCCTATGGAGAAAGGCTGAGAAAAGTTGGGCTGTTCAGCCTGGAGATGAGAAGGTTGTGTGGAGACCTCTCTGCACCTTCCAGTGTCTGAAGTGGCTACAGGCAAGCCAGAGAGGAACTCTGCATCAGGAACTGGAATGATGGGACAAGGGGGAAATGCTTCACACAGAGAGTGGGTTTAAAATGGATATTGGGAAGAAATTCCTGCCTGTGAGGGTAGTGGGCCCCTGGCACAGGGTGCCCAGAGAAGCTGTGGCTGCCCCTGGACCTTTGGAAGCATCCAAGGCCAGGCTGGACAGGGCTTGGAGCACCCTGGGACAGTGGAAGGGGTCCCTGCCCATGTGTGGTACTCACTCCACTGTGGGGAACTGCAAAGATTTCTTTTAAAAATAGATTGTCAGGAACAAAATTAAGTCAAATGAGACAAACATCATATCTGAGAACCGTTTATCAGTAATGAAAAAACAAAACCAAAAACAATAAATAAAAAGAAGTTACCCTACAAAAGAGGGCTAGAGGAGAGAGGGGAGACAAAAGGAGACAAAGAGGCTGTTAGCAGCAGAGGTCAGGGAGTGCTGTCCATGTCCCTGAGGTGGGGCTGTGCACGCCACCGGCCTGGGGACAGCACCTGTGGCAGCCAGACACGAGTGGGGATTGGGCAGGAGGACCAGGAGCCTGGACAGGGTCAGGGTGAGGATCACACTGGTGATCCTGGACACAGGTGGCTCAGGCTGGGATGCAGAGACGAAGCAGGCACGGCACTGGTCAGGGACACAGGCAGGCAGGACAGACACGAGGGTGAGCAAAAGCCAACGAGGGCAGAAGAGCCAAAAGATAAGCTGGGACCAGGGCAAAAAGCATAAGACTCAAAAATCCCCAGCTCAAAAGCAAGTTTTGGAAAGCAAGTCTCAAAATGCAAGTTGTGGAAATGCCCCAAAGAGACAAAAGCATAGGCTCCAAGAGCCCCCAAAAGGCAAGAAAGACCAAAACGTCCCCAGGCTTGTGACACAGTCACTTTTCGTGCCCCTGGGCTCTCCCAAAGCTGGCCTGTGCCCAGTCTGATGGGAGCAGTCCCCGTGGGCAGCTCAGGGTCTCCTGCTGCTGTCCCACGGCAGCTGCTGCCAGGCAAAGTCCTCCTGCAGACAAGGCTGCTTCGAGCTGCTCCTCACCCAGCAGATGGGAAACCCTCCCCTGTGTGCCTCTGACAACCATTGCTGAGGAAAAACAAAACTTAATTGGGTCCTCACACCACGACAGGTGTGGATGGGCTTGAAGGTCCCTTCCAATCCAAACCTTCCCATGAATCTGTGATTAACAGCACTGACTAAAATTTTATTGGATAAAATTTTAAGGCCAGAATAAATCACCTCTCCAAACCACTCTGCCCATCATAGCAAACATGACATTGCACAGGAATAAGTTCTCACTTTTCCTTTGCCTTTCACTTTCAATATTTTCATAGAAAGTGTTTAAGACCATAATTAATTCTGAAAAGCAGACAAATGCAATGAGCATGCATCAGATCCTATAAAAATCAAAAGGGTTATTCCCCTCTTGGTAACAGGATTTTTGTAAAAAACCTGATAGCTCTTAAGAGGGATTAGGTTTAAGTAGGAAGGTTTTTAATACTGGAAATCAGATTATTTTTGAGGTCTTTTTATGCTATGATTTTTATTCCCACAATGCACATTGTGTTAAAAATAACAGTTTTTATAATGATCTAGAAAACTGTTAAGGTCACCAGATTTAGGAAGGCAAGAAATGAAATTAATATATGAAATAATTATGCTTCTCCAGGATGAAACTTTCCCCAGCTAAATGGAAAAACATCAGTTACTGCACATCTATGCCTAACAGCTCTAGTGATTGCAAAGTAAATTTTGCCACACCTTATAATTTAAGTTATTGAAACTCTGGGAGTGTAAACTATTCACAACACTGCATTCACAACACTGCATTCAAAAAGGGGTTATTTATATCTTTAGTTTCATGTGCAAGATATGTTCAGAATTAAAAGTTAAACTGAGTCAGGAGAATCATAAATAAAATAACAGGTAAGAGGTGCAAAGGCCATTTCAGAAGCATAGTACATCTGTAAATCATCATTAATGAAGTATTTTGTAGATTCATTGGCCAACCCTTGCCTAAATTAAAATAAATCTCATTATCACAGAAACAGTACTGGTACTTAGAGAGCTAATACATATTTTGGGCTGAGATATAAGCAGCAATCCATTTATGTATTTAGAACAAAATCTATTGAACTATTTTGTGTCTGTTTTCACGAATTCTGTAGCCAGTCCTATTTAGTTATTAATAAAATCAAGGGTAATCATTGCAGTCCAGCAAACACCTTATCAAAAGCTATCTCTTTGTGCTAGCACACTCAGTATCCAGTCACCAAGGAAAAGTATTTCTGCAGCACTTTAGGAACCAAACTTGTACAGGGAAGTCAAAATGGAGATGTGGGAAATGAAAATTGATTTTTCTTCCCCCAGTGAGGGTTTGTCATAAAATGTTAACATTCTTCACTAAACCAACTCCAATCAGTTGGCATTTTTAAAAACAGAGCAGGGAATGTTTTTCCTGTGTGAAAAAGCCCAAAGGGATACTTTGAGTTTTTGTCCTGATTTGATATCAGGACAAAGTGTTTCAATAATGGAATTTCCTGTGCCTAATGGAATGAAATGGGATGAAAACCCTGGGTATCTGTCAGTTCTTTTTAGAAAATCTGAAGAATTCCACAAAATAATACATGGAAGCAAATGTTGGTGAAAAAAATCCAGCTGTGCTGCTTGCACCAACAGGAAGCTCAGCCTGAGGGCTCCAAACTCCCTTTTACTGCAGACTAGACAAAGAACACATTTTTAACGCAGTGTTCAATCTCAGGAGCCAGAATATAATTTTTTGAAGACACTGGTTAATGTCATAGAGGACCTTTCCAGTAGACCCTTGGTTTTAATCTGAACTCTGTTTCTTAAATTACCTTTGCACAGCTTGTCTTTCCAGCACTTCTCTGAAATACACATTGGTTAATAATTTGATAGCTAATTATTTACAATTTTTTTTATAATTTTCAAGAACTTATGTGTTTGGAGGAGAACTTCTGAATTGTGAAATAATATCATTGTAATCTTATATTACTAATTTGACAATATTCTGACTGGAAATGAATCATAATACTGAGTAATAAAGACTTTCAACTCATTTAAAATGTCAATTTGCAATTAACTTGAATTTAATCAGAGGAGAAGCTAAAGAATTTCAGAAAGAGACTTGTAAAACTTAGTATCTCTTATCTGTGTTTTCTTAAAAATAAGATATCATAGAATCATAGAACAGTTTGGGTTGAAAGGGGCCTGAAAGATTATCTCATTCCAACCCTCTGCCATGAGGCTTTGCTGTGTCACTTGATTTTACTTCATTTCAACCAGTAAAAGTTGGATTTAACAGTATTTCCATGCACTGCCTATGAAGCACCGTGCTAAATTAAAATATTATTTTGCAGTTTTAGCCTAAAAATTCACTCACCAGGCTTGTTTGTGGGAGAAATGCTCCCCGATTTCTCTACAGTGCACAGCTCATTTTACAGACTTTTGTGTACTGGGGGGTGGTTTGAGAAAATATTGCCAAATAAAATAAAGGCAATGGGACTGCAGAATGGCTTCTGTGATTAAGTATGCAAAGGAGAACTGAGAGGAAGAGTAAAGTGCAATGACAGAGTAAAGTTCACCCTTTTGCAATGAAAAGCAAGACCTGATATTAATACTTGTCTTTTTTCTTGGAATAAGGACTTGGTTAATTTATTTTTTGTTAGGATAGAATAAGGATTTTTCAGTGCTGGCTCATCTTAGATAAATGAAACCTTTTAATAATACTGATGACAGTTAATGACAGGTGATTTTTTTATAGGCAGTGTCAAAAGCCTGGACCATTTGCATTAAAGTCAACCAGCTCCTGTGTCATCTTCCATTTTCTTCAATATTTGACTTTAATTGCAATTATGGCCTCCAGACTGATCCTGTGCTCACCTGTGAAAACCCTTTTTTCCTTCTTTCAGAGATTTTCTGCCTACCATGAAATAGGTGAAGGGAAGACATAGATGTGCTCACTGAAAATTCATGGTCTGGAGAGCAAAAAGGGCCAGTCCATAGCCTGGAAATTTTCAAAGACATTCAGTGGGGTTGTATTGAACCATTTGTGGCATGACACCTTCAGGAGCTGCACCCTGAAGAGGAGGAGACATGGATTGTCACCAGCACTGGAGACATGAGTATGAACTATCCAAGGTGTGAATGCAGCTGCTTTTCAGGTGACTGATCACACCCTGTTCTTCCCATGTCCAAATCAGAATTCCATATGTGCATCCAGTTGTTCTGATCCATGCTGTGTTTTTAACTCCATTCTTACTTACCCCTAATATTCTTGCTGGTTTGTCCATTGACTATGCTCAAGCACTTCCATTTATGCTTTCCACAACATTCTGGAGCATGGAAGGTTCTACTAAGTTCAGCTTTCCCTTATAACCCTCAGGAAAATCCCTACTCTACCCATCATTTAGGTGAGAGAGGTGGCGAATAAAATGGAAAAATTTCAAATAGCCAAGTTAGAAATAGTCTGATGGTGATCTGAGCAGGATATTAATGTAGGGAAAATATGATATAATATCTCACTTTAGGTAAGCTTGCAGTGGAAGATGAAGTGACTTGAGTGTTTGTGACTACTGTGAATTGCTCTTAAATTCTTCTCTTAGCATTTGGCAGAATGGACTGGAAGATTAAAATCAGGTAGTAAGAGATATTTTGCTGGTTTTGCTCCAGACAATATTGACATTTTACAAGGAGAATTGAGATAGGAATTCAAAATGTTCAATGCAAAACCATAAAAAGCTTTTGACACCTCTGCAGTTCATAAAATATTGAACTAGAAGCATAACTATGCCATAAGGAGTTTTACATGAGTGGGGCTTGGGGTTTTCTCAAAGATTATGCTTTACTTTGTGACTGGTCAAATTCCTTCTGGAAATTAGATTAATTAAAAGTGGCATCTAAAATAGTTTTAGCCCCCTTTTTTAATGTTTTCAAAACAGCCCTGAAATAACAGCTTATCATATACACCTCTTTCCTGTGCATGAAGTCATCTTATTTGCAGAAGCCAGGTTAGATTTTAATAAATGCTTTCTCCTGTTAATAAATAACACATGTTCTTTTATGCATGTGCTTAGTATGTGAAAGGAGTTTTCACCTCCTTTTTGATACAAAGTCAGAAGTGTCTGGTAGAAAATTTAAGTCTGTAAATTCAGATTTTTTTCAGGAACATGTGAGAACTCTTTGGATTGTTGAAATATTATAAGTTTGATATCTAGCAATTATTTAAGATTTGTACTTCTAGCCACTATGTAGACATTCATGTTTTTTTACAAATTATTAACATATTAAAATTAATGTATTTATTAAATGGCAATAGTCTGTGTTAAAGTTTATCATTACCATTGCAAAGGGAACTACTCAAAGCACAGGAAAACACCAGCAGCAGGGATACCTGTTTGGATGGCTGCATTAAGGTACAGCTGGAGATACTGGAATCACCACAAAATCCAAGGAAATCATTAGCTTGACACCAGGATTTGGTTTATATCCATTGTCCTCACTTTCTGTGAGAAGTGCCAGCCAGTAATGGAAAGCAGACCACACCAATCTGGTTCAGCATGTTAAAATTTGCAAACTTCTTTTCTTCTTTCTGGAAAGTTTGTGGTTTCACAGAACTTTTAGGATATTGAATTCCTCTTTACTGTGTTTTCATTTCGTGAGGGTGCCTGACCTAAAAAAAAATAAAAATTAAATTAAAATGTGCTTTGAGGTCAGCAGGAAGCGTGAAAGGCTATTAACCTTAACATCAAATGAATTATTTGTTTTCTAGAATCTGAGCATTGCTCTGGTTTTCACCTCAAACATTTTTATTTGCATCCCATGAGGACTGGAGTGGCCCATAATTTAAATTAGCGCAATTATTCTTGATAGGTTAACTTAAGTATTGAACAAGTATTTACTATCCTATTCCTCCTAGCTAGCAAAATCTGATTATTAACATACAGCTGCTGCATTTTAAGGTGCGACCTCAGTAACTTCCAGAGATTTTCCAATAAAAGTTTAGCTGAAAGAGAAAGATGAAGTCTACAATTGATAAGCATTGAATTTTATTTCCATAAATGTTACTGAAAAAAAATTTGTACTTTCTTTTGGAAGACTCAGTCCTCAGCTGCAGTGACCCTGTTCCCTTGAATTCAGAATCTTGATGTTCAGGGTGGAAAACTTTGCCAGAAATCTCAGTGGTTTGAGAAGAGAGTCCCAGGTTTTCAGTACTTCATCTTTTTGTCTCTTTGAAGTTATATCTTTGGTTTTGTTTTCTGTTTTTAAATAGATTTCACTAATAAGATAAATTTTTGAGAATGATAAGCTAAAAATTAAAGAGGAATATAGAAAACCCAGTCCTTCTACGTGAGAAAATATGTTTTTTGAAAAATATGCGCTTGAATTATTCTTTACATTGAATTAGCTAAATATGATCCCAATCTTCTGTGTCACACAGCTCCTTTCTGCTGACATATGCAATAACAGAGCAGTGAATGCTATAAGCCCAACATTTATGTCAAAAAACCTTTGGATAATCTTCCAAAAAAGCAGGTGTTCACCAAACCTGATGTAATAGTGCATGAAAGCAAAGGTTTGCATCAGCTCAACTCAGCAGTGCAAGGAATTCCTGCTTAAACCTTCAGGAATGAAAAATTATGTTCTCTCTTTTATTAGGACGAAACTTGTAGGCCTCAAACCTCACTGTAATGGATGGGAGGACCTACCACAGTATGAAATACATTTTAATTGCAAACATATTTTTTCCCACTATTCCCTGCTTCATGTGCATGTATAAAATGTGAAAACCATAAAAACAAAAAAGTAAGGATTTTCCACCTGGTAATATTAATGTTTTCTTCCCCCTTTTTATGGCCTGTAATTTTTCAAATAATGTTTATTGATCTGTCCAAGAACTGTACCTACTGCTGAAACCTTTACAGTTTAAATGTTGACTAACTTTCCTGTTAGAAGCACAGACTTCTGGAATAAGTCAGCTCCCTTCTAGGTCAACCAGTGTTCAAAAATATGACTTTGTGTGTGCTGCTTGAAGACATAAAATCTCTTGAATAACATAACCAAGGCATGTATCTCATGATAAAGAATTCTTTGTGGCTAACATAACCAGGGAGATGCTCTGGCATTTGGGAATTTTGTAGTCCTGATGGAAGAGCACTGCTCATTACTGCTGCTGTCTGTGGGTCAGGGCCTCAGCTAGATTCTCATACATCCCAAACCAGCGACCTCCCCTTGAGGCTATAGTGTGTGAGCACACTTTCCCTCTCAGCTTTCCCAACAAAAACCTTTGTGGAAGCAGTTATGTCTCTGAAAATTGTTGTTTTGGCTTAGATGAAGCAGCGTATTTCAATGAAATTTCATTTAGCTGAGAATGTTCCGACCCGCTCTAATTACAGACCTGTGTTTTAAGCTGGTTATGGCTTTGCCAAGCATTAATGGGTTGGGCTGAAACTTTCCATGGTTGTTCTCTGCCTTAGGCTGACTCCTTTGAAGGCAAAGGTTTAACCATTTTGTAAGCTAGAAAAACTGGGGCTGTCCCACCAATGGGCAAGGATCACTCTCATACCTCTGGGGTTTGGAGGAGGACCTTCAAATTTGACAGGGAGAAGACCTGATGCACTGAAATATCTTTAGCAGTTCTCAAGGAAATTATTTTGAGTTTAGCTTTCGACAGTGTGCATCTGTAAGGCAGCAAAATTTGTAGGACACCTAGCTGATAATTTTGTTCAGTTGCCTCAACACTGATCAAACTCAGCCTCCACAGAATTACCTCATGGCCTGGAGTGCAAAGGATGATGCCTTGCCCCCTTGTCCTGGGAGGTGAGGGAAATGAGGATTTCCAGCACTCCCATTTTCCGAATGGTACAGGAAGAAATTTCTCACAAAAATTCTGAAAATAGAAATTCAGTTGAAATTGAGCTGTCATGGCTCATGGATGAGGAGTTCTCCAGAGAGCCATTGTTTTATCAGTAGAGCACTGTCTCAGAGAAAGGGGCTTTTTCTTCCTTCTCTAGTTTCTGCTGTGACCACAACTCAGTGTCCTGTGGTAGATTGAGTCATCCCAGCCTGTACTATAAATATCAATAAAGTAAGATTGCAGCACACTTTGTGCAACAAGATTTTAATCTTCTGCCCTTTTCACCCCTTCCCTTAAGATTATGAAAGAGTTTTAATGAGGAAATGTTTGACATTTGAAATTACCCAGCCTAAGACAAGAAGAAAAAAGTTACTGATGTGTCTTCCATATTTATTATAACAAGTGACTTTTGTTCACAAGCACAGGATCAGGAAGCTGCATTTAGTAAAATGTTTAACTAACATTTTTAACATTACCATGAACGATGTAATTCATTCACAGAAAGTGAAAGAACATTCAGATCTCCCTGGGGCACTGCTTTACCAAAATAAAGGGTAATCTACTACTTCTGTAAGTTATAATTTGGTGTGTCCTCCTCCAGTTAGGACTTTCAGGAATCCACTTATCAAAGGCAGCATTTCACCTGCAGCTCTGAAATCCTGACAAATGAGCCCCCAGTTCCTCATTTCCCAGAACCCAAATAAAATCTTTCTGAGGTAATGACTCATAAAATGCCTTACATCAGTCTCAGCAATGAACTATTTTTTTTTCACTTGCTGTGGCCATTCATTTCAGCTTCACAAAACATCTTTTTTTGCACTTTTCACAGGGCTGCCTCATCCAGTTATGTCAGGGAGCTCCAGGCAGGAAAAATCCCTGCTGGCAGCAGGCCACAGTGCTGGGGAGGGCTGGTTGTGGCTCTGTCTGCACCAGAATTTTGCCAGGCTGGCCTTTTACGTGAGGGGCACCAGGAAAGGCTGGCTGGGTGATGGAGACTGAAGCTGATCTTCTGCAGCCTCATTCTTGGGTGGATGAAGGACCAGCTTGGGGTCAGGCAGGCAATCAAATTTATTTAATTGGGTCATGGAGTCATAGAATCATACAGTGGTCTGGATTGAGAGGGACTTTAAAGATTATTTAGTTTCATCCCCTGTCATGGGGACACCTCACACTATCCCAGGTTGCTCCAAGACCTGTCCAGCCTGGTCTTGGACACTTCCAGGGCTCCAGGGGCAGCCACAGCTTCTCTGGGCACCCTGTGCCAGGGCCTCACTACCCTGAAATGAAAGCAAAACTGATATTTTCCATACATTTTTCCTCACTGCACGTCTAGCATCTCTGGCACTGTCTTTTTATGTGCAAAAATTTCGATTTTAATTTTTTTTGTTGTTTTTCTCCAGTTGGAAAATTGAAAAACAGCTGAATATTTTGGATTGGGTCCTCGGACTGGAAGTGGTTGTCTGACATCAATCTGCATCACCTGCTGTATTGTATGATGGCAGCTAAGAATAAAAATCTCTACTATTTCCGCCTGAGGAGTGGGCAAAATAGTAGCGACTATTCCATCTATTCCATCCTCTGATATTTTTTTTCCCCTGTGTGTTTTGACACCTTTTCATGCCAGCTTTTCTCCTCTGGACTCTGGAAGCTGCTAAGTATCAGGATTTCAACAACTGCCTTCTGTCTAGGCTCTCACTCTGCTTATCTTGCCCAGCTCTGGTTCATGTATGTTCTCACACCTTAGCACAATTTTCACAGAGAAGCTATGCCAAGATCACACATCTGTGTTGAACCAAGCAGCACATTGGACTGCAGGCTGCTAAAAGTCTGGGTATAATTCACCCCAAGTACAGTTCCCATGAGAGATGTGGAAGGGGTTTCTGTGTTAAAATTGTCAAAAAAGTTTCAGGCACAAAAGAAATATTTATCCATCTGCTCTGGTTTGGAATGATAAGCTGACTGCCCCATGCAAGAATGAAAGTTTAGATTTTTCATTTACCTCTTTTTTAAATCACTATGAAATATTTGTGACTTGTTGTCTTTTAAGGATTTATAGATCATGCACTCAGAACAACAAAAAGTGCATATTTATTACTCTATCCCACAACTGAAACATGTTTTCAAGTTACGATTTATCTCCTTAGAAAGGTGCCCCTGCATCACTAAACCTGAGTGAGGTGGGGAACGTGTTGACACAGGATGTGGAAAAGGCTGAGGTACTGAATTCCTTCTTCACACCAGTTTTTAGTACCAAGATTGGAATTCATCAATCCCAGGCCCTAAAGAGCAGGGGATAATTTGTAGGAAGGAAAATTTACCTTTGGGGGAAGATGACCAGGTCAGGGAATACCAAAGGAAGCTGGACAAATGTAAATCCATGGGCCCTGACAGGATGTACACACTGGGAGACCTCACTGATGTCATCATGAGACTGCCCTTGGCAATCCTTGAATGATTGTGGTGACTGGAGGAACTGGAGCAGGGCCAGCATCACTCCTGCCTTCACTGAGGGCAAGGAGCACCCAGGGAACAACAGGCTCAGCATCACCTCAGTTCCTGGAAGGGTGATGGAATAATTCATCCTGGAAACCATTTACAGGAAGGACGGGAAAGTCATAACTGGTCAGCATGAATTCACCACGGGGATGTCATGCTTGACAAACCTGATAATCTTCCATAATGAAATGCCTGGCTTGCTGATTTCTCCTCCCTTCTGCCCTCTGCTTCCATTTCCTTCCATGCACAGATATTTTTCATGCTCACTGTATCCCCTGAATCACTTTTTCTCCTACTCTGTCTCCCAATTAGCTCCATTCCTCCAGAGCCAAGTAATTACTTTGTACCATATTCTTCATTTTTCCCCACAGCGTTGGAATATGCAATGCAAACTATTCCTTGGCTCTTGTTTAACAAATGGAGACTTCTTATTCATTCCAATTTGTTCCTACTAATCATTCCTTTTAACAGTCTTTTGACAATAAACCCAGCAAAAAATAGTAAAATCTGCTTTAATGTTTGTACTCCACACAGTATCAACCAATTCTGTGGCCATTGCAAGGCTGAGGGAGCTGTGGGGCTCAGCCTGGAGAAGACGAGGCTCAGGTGGGACCTTCTCCCTCTCCACAGCTCTCTGGCAGGAGGGTGCAGGCAGGGAAGGATCATACCATTTCAAAAAGATTCAGTTCCATATTAAACCTGTGGGAAAAAACATTGCTTTATTTATTTTTTTTTATGGTCAAAATACTTGAGAGAATTTCTATTTACATTAAACACAGAGAAAAGTGGGATGGAGAAAAGGGTGAGGAATGAGCTTGTGCTGTTCCATTGCAGTAGTGATTGTCAAAATTATGTAATCCTTCACAGGGTGGAAACTCCCTTCTTTTTTACAGGACAGCTCCTTCTGAAAATCTGGTGCTAACTTTAGTGATGGATACTTATTTCCAAGTCCTTGCTGACCTAAAGTGGAATCATAATATTGCATAACTTCTACTTCTGTGGTTCAGCAGAACCAAAGATAACCCCATTATTTCCTTTATTAAAAGTGAAGTTATTAACAGGAACAAGAAAACCTTTTAAGATACAGAATTATCTTTTAAGAACAGCATTAATCCATCAGGTTTCTACAAATGTAACCTTCCCAAATGAAAGTGGTTAAACATAGTGGATTGGTGAGGGTGATGAGATGTAACTTCATACAAATCCTTAGGTCAGTGTTGGTTTACAATGGACAAATATCTGATCCCTTTTGTTTTTTTCCTGATTCTCTTATTTTTCCATGCTTATTTGCTTTCTCGTTTTGTGATTCCTCATTAGCTGGTTAATCCAGCCCAAATTCTTTGGTGACAGAACATGAACTGTGAACTCATTGTGAAGAAAACATATATATCCTCCTTGCTGCACTCTAAAACTTTGCAGTTCTCAGATATGTCATGGGAAACCCTGATTTAAGTTGGGATCTAAGAACTTTGCATAGCTCATGATGGCTTTTTGAGCAAGGGTTAATTTTTCCAGTTTTCAATATTTCTTAGCCCTATTTTGCTTTTGTAGGACTGGGAAATGATTGATCTGGAGCTGATAGAGTGACAAGAGCCTGGGCTGAAATGTGAAGCTGTATTTTCAGCTGAGCCTCTTCGTAAGGCAGCTCTTTGCCCCCTGCTATTATCTCATATTGTACCAACACCACAAGTTACTGTGCAGTAGCAATTGTGGCTTCCAGAGCATCCATCATGGATTTACCACACACTTAGCACAAAACTGCACATTGGATTTTGTGGTGATCCAGTGAGTAAATCACCCAGCCAGGCTGTGTGGAAAATGAGCGCTGTGTCCCAGAAGCAGAGAACGCCTTTTTAAGGAAAAGAGACAGTCTGGGGAGTTCCACACTCCTCCAGGATGGTTCTTTTCTCTTTTTGCATCCTTCTCCACTTTACCTACCCAAGAACTTCCTGGAGGTGAGGTCTGTCATCCGTACTTCTCACCCAGGCCCTTTCATACAGGCCACTGAGCCAGTTTGCTGTCAGTGCAAAACATATCTGAATTTTAATGTTTCTCTCTAAATCTAACATGAAACAGCTGTTCTAATGAAAATATACTTATCTGGCTTCACCTAGAAAATTCAAGTATTTTTTAATTTTAAAGCACAGCAGTAGAGATGTTCTCTAAAACGCTAGGGAGAAAGATCCAAACTCTCCTGGGCAGAAAGCTGAGTTTATCTGGTTGGATATGTTTGGTGTAAGGTGAGGTTCTAGCTCATCTCTGAGGAAGTTCAGGGGATTTCATGGGAACAGCTGGGGATTGATGTAGGGTCTTTCCATGCAGCTCTTTCAGGGGACTCCAGCAGCTACCTGAGGTCATGGTGGTTAAATTCATACCTATAAACATTTACAAACACCACACTGGCACCACGATGTGGGGATTATCAGCTGCCATCTCATCTTCTAGCCATTATGACAAATAACAACAAAATTATTTGAGTTATCATCACTCTATCTCATTTTTGCAAATATATTGCCCCAAATTCTGGCTACAGATAGTGCAGCCAAAGGGATTTTGTGTCTGTTTTGGAGAGAGGGTTTAGATCAACTATGTAAAAGTAAACTGATAGCTTCAATTATTAAATGCAAGTACTTGGCCAGGCTTTAGTGAAGGAGGCCATTAAAGTTTCTGAGATATTTTTTATTTTGGTTACCAAATCCTGTTTCCAAGAGCCAGTGTCTGAATTCTGTTAAAGCAGGACTTTCCATCATTTTCCATTAAAGAAAAAAAGTCTGGATTGGGAATTATTACCACTGCATCAGGCTTCTGCCAAAGCCTCTGCTTGGACTGCACAGCTGCCTTTAAGATGTTTGAAAAGTCAGTCCTTCCCTGGTATATCTGAAATCGCTCCCTTTTCAAATAAGGCTCATTTTCCTTTTGGAAAGGTGGCAGGAGAACTGCTAAATATGAAAGGCTAGGCTGTAGGATTGGCTATAATAAATTATTTGAATGCCTTTAATGGGGTTTTAGTGGGATTTAAGGTTCTGAAGTACAATACCAAAATGCCACTTCCTCCACTCCAAGATCACTGTTTTGTGCCCTGCCCTCTTTCTTTGGCATAAAGGTGGCTCTTCCCTCCCCACAGGTTTGGGCCATGGGACAAGGAGGGGAAGAGGATGTGAGGGGGGACAGGGTTGTGAAGTGTTACATCTGTCCTTTATTGTAGCACCAGTCTCCCCACCTTAGGACACCCCTTGGGAGACTCCAATTGATGTCAGCACCAAAAATATGAAATTTAAACCACATCCCCACCATATTAAGAGACAGCAAAGGTGGTTAGAACCACCATTGAAACCTCACTGGGAAATTAAACCTGGAGGATTTCTTGGTAGCCTGAGAGAAAGCTGTGGGATGAAACAAAGGGATAATGTTGGATAAGGGCAGCAAAAGAAGCCACTCAGCTCTGCTCAAGTTTTTCTATTCTATTTTGCAAAGAGACTTTAGACAAATGACTTTTTTCTGAACACATGGTGGCAAGTATAACCTTATCAGAGATATCAGAGATATCAGAGGAGCCTGACAGACCTGATTGCAAACTGAATTGTTTTTTTCTTTTTTATTTTCCAGAGTCACTTAGTTTGCCCAGCTAAACACAAAACAAATTTTATAGCTGGTGGATTTGTTTCAGCTGACATTTTGTTAACAAGTCAGAGATCCCAGGTTGATTACTCTGTAAAATATTGAAATATAGTGCTGATGGAATATGAGAAAATAGGTTATGCATCAAAAACACCTCAGGCAATATAAAAAGAAGAAAATTATTAAAATTACACATTTATAATTTTGCCTCTCCTCATTCACCCTTCCTATCTTGAGTTTTTCCTGGACTGTGTTCTGTTCTTTTTTCATTTGTTGTACAGCAGAAAAGACACTGATGGTGTCTGTACCCTCACAGAGCCAAACCCTCATCTGCAGGTGAGGCCTCCAACACAGATTAATGATGTCTTTTCTTAAATTACATATTTGCAATGTATGTAATCTGCTCTTTATTTCCTGCATTTATCTTTCCTAATGCTTCCCTTTTGATACCAAGATGATCACTTTCACAATGCTCTTAATGCAACCTAAAATTATGATTTCATTTTATATTATGGCTAAAAGAAATGGTTTGCCATTCCAGAGTGTGAGATGGCCAGGAAACATTTTTGGGATTTGTAGATACTTAGGATCTTTGAAGAATTACTCACCTTAAGTGAGGAATTAAAGCCTTTATTTTTTTCCCCCTAAAGCATGACCCTTTTCTGTGTAGAAGAGATGTCTTAAAGATTATTTTTTCATTATTATTGCTCACTTTTAACTAAACATGAGTTTCCTATGGGAGCTGTATGTAAACTTGGCTAGTCAGGAAATATTCACAGAGTATATCTGAGAAATAGCCTCAGAGTACAGCATGTGGTGCTAAAAGATCTCTATTAAAATCTTCAGTTTATTAAAGTGGAAAAGGGTAGGAGATTTTCACACCTTGAAAGTTATTATATCATTTAATTTCAAAATAACCCCATCAAGATCTTGTATTTCTTATTGTGAAACTGTCCATGTGTCATTGTCATCTCAGTGCTGATAATTCAGTTGTAATTTTATTGTTTAGGTAATTCCACTCCTGTTTTAATTCAGTAAATTTAATTCACTCTGCTGGGCACTCTCTCTGTTGAGGAGGACAGAAGCATCACATCACATCTTTGAAAACAGTTTAGAATTGTATATTTGAGATTAATGTGAAAAAGAAACTTTTTGGGGAATTCCAAGTTGAAATATTTCAGTCAAGGAAAACAATTCTTTATTTTTGAATATATCTCCCCATGGTTTTTTAGCATCCTGGTGGATTTAGGGGTAATTTGGTGTGTTCAGCAGCAACATAAAGATGTGAAATTCAGAGTTAATTGGAGAGTTAATGCTTTGACTGACAAACTTGCTAAAGATGCTGCTTGGAAAATATCTCCCACTGCTCGGCTTTACTTCTTCACTTTCTAAAGGAGTAAAACTGAAATAAATTCATCCAGTTAAAATCTGAGTGTTTTGAGGACAATGATACAATTCAGTGCCTTCCCAGGTGTAAGTACTTATTTCCTGTGCACAACTTTGAGAGAATGAAATACAAAATTAGGTATTAACTAAAGGAAATAAGATATTTGTTTAGTGCTGTTGATGGCTTTGACAGGACCTTGCTCTGGGTTTCACAAAGTCTTCAACTTATTTCTACTCATTTATTTGTTGAGGTACCTGTGTGTCCTTATTTCCAGGTGTATCTCCAGTAGCTGTTCACAGACAGGGGTAGCCACAGCCACTCTTGGAAAATATCACGTGCCTTGCAGCTATTTGATCCTGTAATTGTGTACAAAAACTTGGATCCAGTGCTGATGCTGGGAATGTTTTACTGCTCGCTAAAGAGCACTTTGTGGCTGTGTTTTGATAGCCAGGTTTGTGTCCTGGAAATGTTCAGGGATTCTAGGAGGCCATCAGAACACGAATGTTATAGTATTTTTGTCAAGAAAAAGAGAAACATACTGGAGGCTAGTGAAGCAAGTGAGACATCCATAGGTAATAATCATCAATAATAAAAGAACATCTCTGGAATTAAACTCATAGAGTAAAATGGTGGATGTCAGTTTTAATTCACTTTCATCAGCTAGAAGAAATCAGATGAAGGTGCACGACTCCCATGATGAAGTTTAGCAAAAAAAAAATCACATTTTTTAATTCTAGAACACCCACATCTTTATATGGCCAGTGTCACACATTTTTCTCTCTTGCAATACTGCAAGGAGTCCAACTACTCTAGATGAGAAACCACTGAACAGTTCATTGTACAGAACAACATTCTGTACTGAGAAACAGAGGTTTAAACAGAACAGTGTTCATTTTGTCACCATAGATGTCAAGATGAATTTGCAGTTCAGGACTTCTGGGAAAAAACACTTCACACTTGCATTCTAGTTGACAAATACTTGAATATCTTTTAAAAGTCTGGCTTATTTAACATTCAGACATCTTATGTACCAGAATAAATTATTTATTCTGATAATCATACAGTTCTTTATGAACTTTCTAATGAAATTATTTATCTGGAGCACCGGGCATTAATAATGAACATACATTGCTGTAGAACTAAATTTTACAGAGAATGTATGAAACAATCTGTGGGGAAGGCAGAAGAACTCAGACTGTCTGAGGGTTTTTAAACTGTCACAGAGCTTTAGCTTAAGACTCCTGTTACTCTGCTGAATGTTCCCTTCTGGGATGAAACAGGAGTGTTTTACACTTGTTACAAGTTTTTATAGTTAATATTCTTTAAATTGCTGAAGGCTGCAGTAATAAATCCTTCATTCCCACCCAATTTATGCATCTTCTGTTCTACCCTCATTTCTGCACTACTCTCATCACTGTGGTACCTAAGTCTTTCCCAAATGATTTTTTAGTTGTTGTCACCTATCTTCTTCAAGGGAGGATATGTGTGCAGCAGAGTGATTATTTTGTTTTAATTATGGATCTCTCTCCTAATCCTTTTCTGAACACTTCAGATATTTTACATAAACAAATCTATTTTTAAAAGGAATTAATCTAAAATATGGATGTATTTTTGGTCTGGTTTTATAATATTATTTTTTTTCACTACAGCTTGCACTTCACAGTTGTTGAGGAAATTTCAGAGCATACCATTCATGCATATGGAACCTGCCTCCTTCTACCAGACTGTTTCTGATGTTTTAAGTTACACTACACTTAGCTACTCAGGAAGGTATTTTGGCATTGTGTTGGCTGGTTCCTGTTTAAAATAAAACACTGTTGTTCAGGACTTGTATTTTCCACTTTAAGAGCATAAATATTAAAATCAAATAAATTCTTGCTTTCCTAAACAATATTTTATAAGCAAATATATAAAAATACCCTCTGAGATTACTGACACTGCTCTTACTGAGGGTGAAACGTGAGCCTTTTATTAGAAGAGTTAATGTAGAACATTGGCATTAATTAGATAATATTTTTAAGCTTTTTTTTCCAGAGTTATGCAATATTCCATAACTTCCCAGCTAATTTCCAGCCTCCTTGTCAATACCTCCCTTAGGTAAAGCACTGCTTTGGCTTGTCATTTCCCAGTGGCTTGAGAGCTTTTCTGCTTTGGCTTTGGTCTAAGGAAACTCTGCTGTGGTTTGAATGATTCCTACTCCTTTTATTGTTCTCAGCCTGTTTTTCCCCTGCTGTTTCTGTCTGTCTCTCCTCACCCCATCTCTCAAAAGCCTCCCCCAGCAGGTGTAGCTTGGGCCATCCTTGAATTTCTCTCTTCTCATCTTTATTGGGTATTACCACACTGGTTCAGCCTTTTCCATTTGTCCATCTGTCTTGGTTGTGAACTGCAGATGAGTTTTAGCCTTTTCCATTTGTCCATCTGTCTTGGTTGTGAACTGCAGATAACTTTTTGCATATTTCTGCATTCCTGATTTGATTCCTCTCACATCCTCCTACCCTTGTCCCTCGTCCCCCATCCCCAAACAATCCAGGTTTTGAAAACCTGGGGTGAGCGTGTTACACTCTGTAATCTCTGGTAATTTATAGCAGAATCTAATCCCTTCCCTCTCTGTGGTTCCTGGCTGTACCCTAATAATAATAAGTTATTGAATGCTTTAGACAGCTAAGCAATCTGGTTTGGCTTTTCCAGATCTGTGTTTCAGTGCTCGAAACCCATGTGATTTTGTTTTCCCCCTGTCACATGTGTGTCCATTTGCTTGTCTTGCTCTGTTTCCTGAACTCTGCCATTCTCACTCTTTCCCCAGCACTGAAAGCCTTTCCATGCCCTCCACACTTCTGGAATTCTCCTTTCCTGATTTACCTGCCCTCTCAGAGGACACAGAGCAGCTCAGCTCAGCCCAGCTGGGAGATCCCACATGAGGCTGCAGGGGTGTGTGGTGTTCACAGCCCAGAACTGGGGTCTCTTTCCAGGGTTATTCCCTCTGTGGTGACAAATACAGGACTGAATTCCCTGGCTGCTCAAAGGTTTTCTAGTCAGGAGATTAGCCCACAAAGTCACTGCAGGGGTTTCCCCTTAGAAGGGTAACTGTGATTTTGCAAGGCATGTCCTACAATGGAAAGTTTACTGGAATAGGAATTTACTTAACAAAGGAATGTGATTTTTTTAAAATTGTTTTTAGAATAAATACTTGGACCAGCAGACAGGCTATGGTAGGTGGAATGGTATCACTAAAATGTGCTGATATTGAAGATTGGGCTCAAATGCTGCTTCCTCCTGTGAGGCAGAAGTGGTTTTCTAGATTTTTAACCCATAAAATTTCTTGTTGAACCAATCATTCCCTACTGGCAACTGCAAAAAATTCTAGAGAAATGAGAATTTTTTCCAAGGTGGTGTAAAAACAATAAATTTCAGACATTGCAATGTCATGTTTATTGATATTTTTAGAGAGAGGGACTTCTCAGCCATTCTCTGAGGGATTATTTCAGAAGGTGAGTGGCATTCCAGCCCTTCTGCTATCCATACTGTGTATTTAAAACAAGACATTATTTGCAGAAATTCTACTTGTAAAATGGAACAGTGTTGAAAATGTGACTACTTGAAGAAGCCCTGCAGGCTCCTCAGGAGGATTGTCAGGTTAGCACAACGTGGTGGAGAGAGCCCAGGCCAGGGAGGTTATTCCAGCTCCTCAAAAAAGGGGAGAATTCTTGGTGGGGAGAGTCATTACCTAAGGAATGCAATGACAAAACAGCACAGTATTCCAGGCTAGTACTGGACATTTTGCAGGATCATAAAAATCTTGGCTTCCAGTCACGAGGGCCTTTAAGCAGCTGAATGATCCAACTACTTTCAAATGCTTAGCAGAACAAGTGCTTTCTTAGTGTTACATTAGGGTTTGGAAATCTAGCAAGCAAAACTAGGTGAAGTTCATTCAAATGAAAAAGAAAGTATGATATTTCTTTTTTTTTTTGGGTAGAGAGCTGTGTTCCTCTGTAAATGAGAGGATGGACAGGGACTTTAAAACTGTGCAAATAATTTCTGGCTTCATAGAAAGTCATTATTGTAATTCATAGTTTTAACACGGGCTCCTCTCAAAAAAGATTTGGAGATTACTGGATTATAAAAATTAACTGTTTGTTTTTTTGGGTGTTGGGTTGGTTTTTTTTAATAATTGGGTGGGAAATAATACTTGTTTTCATTCACATTGAAAAAAATTCATGTGTTTGTTCCAGTGACACTATTTTGCATCTGTTAAAATTTGAGATGGATTATTCATGTTGCTCACAGCAAATCTCTGTACAGTAGTAGAATCACTTGGAAAAGCTGATCCTGATTTTAAATGCTCGTTGCTCCAATGTGGCCATTACCTGGCCCTGCAAACACTTGAGTTATAGCACAGCTGAGGCTTTTTTTGGACAATTACTCCAAATTTTTAGGCAAGCTTTGATAACAGTTTGGCTGGACCAGCCTGCCAATCAGTTACAGACAACTCCCCCATTTAACATGAAGTCTAGAGAAATAAATGTGTGGTGGGTTTTTTTATTCATATTTAGGGTGTTGGATAAGCAGGATGGATTTCATGATGACAAACCAGAAGACAAGAATGCAGACCTACACGTGCCACTTCCTTCCTGACTCAACTTTTAAGGGCTCCTTCTAAAAAATCATGGATTTGCTGGTGTCAGTTTATCCCAAGCGGGGGAAGGGTGAGCAAGGTATGAACTTAAGGTATTTACATTTGAACACTAAGCAATTTCTGAAGAATGAGGTAGGAACTAGTTATTGCAAGAACTGTTATTTAGTTTAATTGATCCCAGCTGGGCCTGGAAGAGATTCCAGCCAAAAGCCTGGGGCTGCTTGCCAGGAGCCTGTCACATTTGATAGCTCACACTGCTCTGAACTTGGCTGAGAGGGGTCAGGAGCACAGCACAAGCCGAGCTCTCCTCCGCGGTATCCAGGCTCGCTCAGAAATGCAGAGAAGCTGCCAGCTGACTCGCAAGCCTCTCTCCCTTCAGCCTTGTTTGAAGAGGCCCCCGGGTTCTTGGAAGTGAGGGAGCCCAGCGCTGGGAAGCCACGGGAAGATGTTCCGCACATGGAGCCAGGGGCAGGCGCAGCTGCCGCGGGATCCTCCGGGCATCTGCAACCACCAAAGCCTCCCTGGTGCCTCTGACCTGGCAGCTGGAGCCAGGGGAAAGGTACACAGTGTGTGCAACACTGCTCATCCATCGCTGCTCTGAAACATCCCTGCGCCACAAATACTGCCTTCTTTTTAGGGTACCTCCCCCTCGGGTTTTTGTAGCTTTGTTAGAGATTAGGAAAGTTTGTGCAGCGTAATTTAGCATCATCCATCACAGAAAATATCCCATATTCATCACAGGAGCAGGCACCTTAAAATCTGATGAATTTTACATTGCTTTCCTTCCTTGATAACTACCTGAATGATAGGATAAACCAACAGTTTTGAAGGAATAGTAAATGTGCAGTTAAAGACAATTAATTTGCTATTGAATTACACCTTTCCTTGTGAACTCATGTGGTGAGTATAACTATGTTGTTTGAAAGAGCTAAGCAGGCACCTCTCTTTCCCATAGACATCTCTGGGGTTTCCTATGTCCATTTTATCTTTTTTTCTCTTTTCTGTCCATAACCACCATGGGAGAACTTTCTCAGCCTCTCCAGAAATGCATTTCCACTTTGCTTAAATAATTAAATATTCCTTGGACCGGAGGACTGGAACCTCTACAAAGGGCTTATTTTTTCCCCTTTTTCTTTATTCTTTGTTTCCCTGGTACCCAGTGAATACTTAATTACAAGCTGGAAAAGTCCAACTGGAGAGATGAAATCAGGGAAGATCCTCTAGGTCAGGGGAATTGGCTTTCGAACAGCATTGTCCCACTGGAGTGAAACAAAACTATCCTTCCACAGCTGAAGATCTGGCTCATTTAATCCAAAGCACTGCCCTTCTCCTTTTCCTAATGAAGACGTTCAAGGAACACTTTCCGTGGCAAAAAATCAAACTGCTATGAACCTAATTACTAAACTTCAAAGTAAATGTTGCACAGGTTCTTTATTATTGAATTTAGCAAGTAAGATATAGAGCTAAAGTGAATAAAATGAGGGTTTCCCTTGCCTGGGGAATGAGGAATGGGGTATGGAGATTTAGAAAAGAACTCTAGGGATGTGAATCATCCAGACCACTGTCTGGTTGCAATTAAAGCTTGCTACTAGTGCAATTTAGTGCCTACTAAATTCAAAGATAAGCTATAAATCTCCTTCCTGCTCATATGAACATAAATATCTTTGTAATTTTTAGATGGTATTCTCATCAGAAAGGCAGATGCAGGGAATGCATTGTCTTCTCTTGTATTTCCATTTAACAGCACCTACCTAAGTAGAGGGAATGTATTTCAAATGTGGTCTGGACAGAGACAAAAATCAGGAACAGATTTCTTGGCCACTTTATTGTGTAAGCAGAGAGAAACACTGTGAGGGCAAAGTTCAACACTGGGTATTCAAATAGAGTTATTTTGGCAGTCAGGTACTAGAAATGGATATTTAGATGCCAGATGTGTGTGTTTATACTTGAACTGAGTTCCACCTTTTCAGAGTACAGCACCTCTACCCATTTGGTCAGGTGTAAAAATTGTTTACAACAAAGAGAGGCAAAGCTGACCTAAGTCTTGGATTCCAACAGTGTGATGTGGGTGGCTGGGCAGAACCAGGCAGAGATACATCTTTGATTATTTTGTGTTCTCTCATACATTGCAAAGGTTGAAATCCTGCCTAATTTAGCCCAGATCAAGCTTTTAATAACCTGAGTCCCTGAGCACTTGCCCATTTCTGGACTGAGATAGAGTATGAAAGGCAGTGTGGATCCAGTGGAGGCACATGAGTCTGTGATTGTAGGACATTTTTCCTGGTGTTCATGTTAGGAATTCAGTTGCCTGATATCTGCTGGCATTAGCAGCACTCACAGTTGCTTTAGGCTACACCAGCCCCATCTTCTCTCAGGCACCAGATGAAAAACTCAATGTACTTACTCTAGGTACTTGACCCCAATCCTATTTAACTTGAGCAGTCCTCTTGTGGCATTCCTGCCTTGGCTCTTAGTCTTGATTGTAGCAGAAGGACTGGAAGTGGTTTTCATCCTTTGGTCTTACTTCAGTGGTCACTGTTAACCACCAGCAAAGTGTAAAGGGAGCCTATCATGCCTGTGATGCCTGCTGCAATATCAATTTATATTACATTAAAAGCAATGCTGTAGTCTATTAAAGTGACCTTGTGGATTACAGTCTGACCCTCTGTTTTACTTAGCATCAGTGTTGTCAGTTATGGATTAATTCTCATTTTCCTCTGCCCTGAGCTCCAGGGCAATATTTTAAAGTACTGTAGAGGAATTGTTGAGGTTTAGGAATGGTACTCTCCAGTTTAGTGTTCCCACTGAAACACCTTACATCCTATCCTGGCCAAAAGGAGCAGATAGGGTTTTTTTAACTGCTTGTATTCACTTAATAATTTTTGTTTTCCCTTTCTTCCCATTACGAGTTCTGTTTAGTTTTTTTTTTTTCCTGTCACTCAATTTTTAATTTTTCCAATGGCACTTGAAAGATACTGAATTTCAATAATGTTAATCATAGGTTTAAAGTGCACCTTAATTGTAGATATCTCTACTTATTTATTTTTTCTTTTATACTTCTTTTTTAAAACTTTTAAAATTGGTGAATAGTGGACAACTTCCATTTCAAATCTTGGGTTACATTTTTTTTTTTTGTATATTCTAATGTTTTTATTTCAAGCTCTCTATTTTAAAGCTAACTGAACATTTCATCTGAAGTCTAGATACCTCCTTTGCAATCAGGAGCATTTTCCAAACCATTTTTTTCCCTGTTTTTGACCAAGAAGGGAAAACTGACATTTATTTGTAGCAGCACTAGCTTGTAGTACAGTAAAACTAAAAACAAAGCACTGCCAAGTTTTCCAGCTGGAATTTCCCCCTTCAGCTGTACTGATCCTCCTTTCTGTTCCTTTGGATAATTAGTGATGTTTCTGAGTGCTTCTTTTATCAGCAGGGATAATCTCTGTACGTCAGCCTTGCAGCTTTCCATGTGCTCCAGGACATGTTTGCCTCAAACATAAACAAATCTTGCAGTACACTTTGTCCACCCCAAATGGCAGCAGTTTTTGGATGGGTACAGCCCCACTGCAGACCAGCACAGCCAGGACTACACTTCCCTCAATATTTTTTAACCCCACCTCTTGATGGTTTAGATATTGTTCTAATTGTGTTGTCACTTCAAAGTCCTCATAATGCAACGACATATCTCAGATTTTTGCATAATTTGCCTTATCCAAAAAGGAAAAATAGATTTATGCTGCTCAAGAGAAGCCTGTGGGAGATATTTCAGCTGCTGGTGACTCAGCAGCTCATGAAAAGTTCTGCAACTCTGATGGTGCATTGGTGAGAAAAATATATAGGGACTAATCAGGATAAAAAGGGGCAAAGTCTTTTATTAGATTTAGTATTGCATCAATGTCGTGCTTGATGGGAGTTTAGTCATGTCCACAAATATTTAATAAAATAATAAAATTAAAGGATGACTGAATCATGTGTGACTCAGTTTTGTCTTTACTCACGCTTGGACTGGGAATTTAAACAGTAAAGATATAAAATCTATTTGCACTTCATGCCACACATTTTTGATGCAATTATTTGTTACTATTTTCACATCCTCTTAAAGAAAAATTTGCAATGTAATGTTGTCCTGCAATGTAACAAATGCCCAGAGATTGCCAAGAGTCCTCAAGCTTCCACCTACTCAACTTCTTCTAATGTGACTTTTATCTAACTTTTACCTCTAGTTCCTAATGTTTCTTTTGTCTAGGAAAAAAATCCAACTTCACAAACAAAAAACCCACAAACACCTCCAGTTAGTTCCTATATACTACAAATCAAACAAATAAATAAATAAGAAAACAAACAAACAAAAAACCCCTCAAGGTGTCCTGGTATTTGGTCAGAGGCACTCCTAGTGAGAGAGCACAGTGATGACAAGGAGGGAGAATGCTGAAATTAAGACTTGCAGGCAGGAACAAAGGTAGAAGCATCTGCTTTGAACCTGGGAGCCTCCCAAGCATGTCCCAGGTGTGGGCCACATGAGCTGGGGAAGGAATGTGGCTCTGAGGGGTGATGACAGCTCCCAGTCTGTTCTGCCTCAGTCCCAACATGCACCGGTGCATCTGTTGTGCATTTCCAAAGGGTTTGTCCTTTTCTTGCTTTCTCTTTCCCTTGGTAAATTATTTAAACTATTTAAGTAAAAATTGAAACCATTATTCTGAATAGAAGCACAGAAACTCTCTGAAAGAAGATGCCTTCTGTGAAGACAGTCTGAGAGAGTTGTGATTATTCACCCTGGAGAAGAGAAGGCTCAGTGGAAATCTTATAGGATTTTCCAGTACCTGAAAGAAGCCTACAAGAGAGCTGAGAGGGAATTTTTAGGACAGGACAAGGGGTAAAATCTGCCTCACCATTCAGGCCCTAACCATTAGAGCCAGACTGGAAAGATAAATGTTAAGACCTATGTAAAAGGATGTGTGTTCCATCCATTTTTGTCATGCAAGAAATCTGGCTGGTTTTATTACAAGAGAATAGCAACATAATTCTGATATCATACTCAATTGTAAGATAACAGCCAGCCATCAGTGGGGCCTGGATCCTGGCTCAGTGTTAATGTGTTTAAGAGAATAAGCTACGTGGTATAGAAATCATAAGATCATTTAGGTTGGAAAAGACCTTTAAGACCATTGAGTCCAACTGTAAACTCCATAAAACCATTCCATTAATAATTTGTTCAACTCACTGTGAACACCACAAAATAATAGAAGCAGGAGTGTAGAATACAGTGAGAAAGATGAAGAAATAGGAAAGAGAACAAATGCTTGCTTGGATTTTGTTGTGAATTATATTTCAGAGAGTCCAGTTATTGCACAGAAATTAAGAGCTATGACCTCCAATGGTTGACGAAACCATCTTTCAAAATTTCTGGTAAGTGTTAAAGTTTGCAGTTTTAGAAGGACACAAACAAACCAAACAACCCTCCCAAAGCTAGGGCTCTGTCAAACACCTGCAGAGTTCCAAGGGAGGGCTGGCTGTGCAGCTGGCTGCGGGGAAGATTATTTGTAACCTCCCTGGTCCCCTCTCATAGCCATTACCCAGGTCACTAGGGGCCTTTTTGTTGTCCCCAGAGCTGGCTTGTGCTGGGACAATAAATCTGCTGTAGAAAACGTGAGGTTCTGAACTCGCTTTGGCAGATTTTTAATTTCTTCAAAAGTCCCTGCAGCCAAGCACAGAGGGACAAAGTTGAGGTCTGTGCAGTTGCCAGTATTGAGTCCTTGCCTTATATACCAGGGCTGAAGGGAATCATCTGCTCCTCAGATGTTTTTATTTATTATTTTTGTGCAACAAGAGCTAATCTGCAGTAATAACAAATATTTTTTATAAATGTAATAAACTGCTTTTAAAACTCCAAGTGACTGTGGAGTGGCTTTGGTTCAATGAACCAGTGGAGGTTTCTGGACTTTGAGCATCTCTCGTGAAGGCAGAAGCTTCTGAATTCAGGATTACACTAAAGCAAAAAGAAAACCAAAAAACAAACACATGCAGGAGAAGATCTCAGGCAGGGTGGTCCCCAGGCTTGTTGGTCTCTGTGTTTCTGTTTTGCTGAGGAGAGCAAGCGAGGCAATGTGAGACATTGCCCCAGATGTGGGGCCTTCACGTTGGCCACCAGCCAGGAGAAAGAAGAGGGGAAAAACAACTTCTAGGATGAGATAGGAGAGGGGAAAAGAGGTGGAAAAGAGCAGCACTCAGCTGAGCCAGCCAGCAGTGTAGGTCTTTGCCTTTCTGCTTTTATTGTGGCTTTGAAATGCACAATATTGCTGCATTTTTGAGGAAAGCTTGGAAATCACCCCTATTTCTCAATTCTTTTGGTAGAGCCTGAGCCTTCTGTTCCTCTTGACCCACAAGACACAGAAAATCCATTATTGAGATCTCTCCTCTGCCCGTTCCTACTCTGTCTCTACCTATATGGCCATGGTTGTGTGGCTTCTGGTAGCAAAAAGCCACAAGAAATGTGGATATTTCCCACAGTCCTCCCATTTGAAACTGTTGTGAGTAATCTGACTGGATCTGTAATTATTTTTTTTCAGATAACAAAAGCAAAGCCGCTGGTAAAGACAAGGTCATTTGACCCTAAAATTCATAATGTGGATTCTGTCTCAAAATATTTAGGATGGAGTTTGCATAAAATGTTTTCTTTCTTGTTGAGAAGTGGAGCTCAAACAAAACACTTCTTTATTTTCAGTTAAAAAGATCCCAAACGATTTCATCATTAAACCAAAACCTCAGATTGTACCAAAGTGAAATTTTTTATCTATCTTCTCTCCTCCATCCTTTCTTTCCATAACCTGGAATTATTCAGAGTTCCCATTCTATACTGGAAAACTTCTTATTTTTTCATGTGCTTAAAAACAAATTAAACAGAGTCTTTTTGCTTAAGAAAGGGAGAATAAGTGCCCTTGTACAAGTATCATTATAGATTTTCTCTCTCCCAAAGCATCCACCTCCTCAATTAGGATGATTTAATTCATTTTAATGTAGTGGGATTGTTGCCTCCCTTCAGAGAACCACTGTAAGTAGATAACCTCCTTTGTTTATATTATTCTCATGTAGAAGGCTGGTTTCTGTCTCTGGGCTTGCTAAATCTTTGGGGATATGTAAACTCTTTCATCTTTTCCCCCAGCTTGTTTTAGAATGGCATTCAGTGTGACTGTGGATGTGGCAGGATTTGCTGCACAAGTGATAAGGTTATCAAATTTTGAATCCTTCACCACGCAGTAGTTTAATTTCCCCTTGTGTAGCCAAGTTGCCTTTAGGGTTTTTTCTTCTCTCTTTTCCCCTCTCTGTGACAGCAACCAAAACAAGCAGTTCTTAAAATCTTTAGAGATCTGAAGAGGATTTTAAAAACTGGTACCAAAAACTCATGACACCATGTCCTGTGAGATCAAGGCTAGCTTCTTAGTGGTGGGCTTTGCAGAAGATCACATTTTCCCAGGTGCTAAAGGCAATGATTCCACTCCCATCACTTCATTCACTCATCAGACAGAACTGGATTAAAATACACATCACCCCTGTAAGAATACATGTATTTGGTATAGTTTTTCCATCCTTATTTGTTAAGTAACAGAATTTCTTATCTCATCATGAATTTTCAACCTTTATCTGCAGTGAGTTTATAACTAATTGGCCCTTTTCCTGTTATGATGATATTTTTCCATTGAAATCGATTCTAATTGGATTGAATCGTAGCAAGAAAGGCCAAATTATTTATATGTTGCCAGAGAAAATGTGCTCTAGTCAGTAAATCTTGTGGTTGCACACAGATGCCATAACTGAAATAGATAATGCTCTACAGATGCATTAATTTCATAATCTAAAAATGCTCTCTAAAGTATTTTACAGGAACAAATAAAGGCCAGCTAGATGGCACAGCTTAAGAGGGCAGTGGTAAATAAATAATTGCTAACTCAAGTCTGTGACTTCAAAGAATTTTTAAAACCAGCATCTCCCACTAGGTCAAAATTAGTAAAAACTACTTTTCCCGCAGAATTTCTCTGTAACCATATTTATAAAGTCAGTTATTTTAAAGAAATAGGTGATCAAAGCTTAAAAGAACCTGTAGTAAATCCTGTTGTTTGCTTGACACTTAGAGCAGTTGGCATCCAGCCTGGTGTCCTGAGGTTGTGCTGCCAAGGGAAAAAATACGACATGCATCCTTGTAAAACTTGTGCTGCTTTCTTTGGCACTCCCCCCTCTCAGGGCCCGTGTCCATGTGGTAGTTCTGCTTTGTTTTTTCTAATTACTAGCAGCTGAGAGAGCTGATGTCCAGGGGAAAGATCTTGAAACAGCTCTAACAGGTGTTCCAAGGCCAAAGTTTCTGCACAACACAGGTGTAAAATGAGATGTTTGCTGCACCTGATCCACTATTGATCAAATGGAACAAGCACTGAACAAGAAAATACAAGCCTGTTTTCCTAAATAGCTGCATTGTCCAAGGCACTGTGCTGAAAGAGGTGTGAAAGAGCACTCTCTTTCCTTTAACAACTCTATTCTCTGTCTTTTCCAAAGGCTTTCAACAAATGGGTTGAAATCTCTTATCTGTCATGGGCATTTCCAACATGCTGGAAGTGTTTCAGTGCTCTGGAGAACATGTGTACCTTTCCTGAAATGCATCCTTTTGTTGGCTCTTCAGATATTCCTGGGATCACGGACATGGGCAGCTTTAACTGAGGTTCCTGAAAACTACTTATGAACCTTTTTCCCTTGGAAAATGTTACATTAATCACACTGGTTATGCAATGTTTGGAAACAATTGAAATGTTTATAACAGATGAAAACAAATAGAAAATATATTCTGCACTTCTACTGCAGTCAGTAACACCTGTGTGAAGTTGAGGTTGTTTTTTGTACTTTGCTATGAGCAAGGTCTTGTACAATCAGGTTTTAATTTCACTTTATTTCTTGTAAGTTATTCATAAAATCCAACATGTAAAATTTAGTACCTGTAGTTAAGTCCAGTCTGTTGGGTCTTTGTGCATCCAAAGGATATTTCAGGCTACGTGTGAGCAGTATTTTCATAACTGGGTGTTTTGTTTGGATGGAGTGACCTTGATATGATTCTTTGTGCCCTAAATTTTATTGCCTTCACAGTGGAAACCTTTATCCTGCTCCCTGCAGCGAGTGCTGGTGTGGTGCCCCCTTTGTGCCTGAGGCTGGAGTCCCTCTCCCCCTCAGAGTAAGATGCAGGGGACTGGGGTTGGTTTGTTACTTTTTAAAGAATCACTGGTCATTTGAGGCAAAAAATATGGAGAATGTTACAGAAAAAAATCAGTACAAAAATAGGGTGTAGGGTCTTTGAGTGATGGGAAAGGACTGGCATTTCCATGCTTGTATATGTTTGTGGGTATGGTCATGTTCATAGCTCTGCTTTAGAGCTGTTCTGACTGAGCCTGAAAATGGAGATGTGGCATAAATTGGACTAAATTTCAGCAAGAAACAGTAAATTCACTGAAAATATTATGATGGCACCTGCCCTGTTATATCAGCCCCTGACTCAAGCTGCAGGTGCTTTGTACTTGGCAATTTTTGTGGGGTCTGGAGGATTTTTGTATGGAAGCTCTCTGCTATATGGCTGACCAGGGACCTGAGTTTTTGTCTAGCAGGGTGATGCCCAGGACCAGACTGAGTATGGTTTCCTGCTAACACAAACCTTGCTGCAGTGGCAGTTGCTACTAAATTCATCAAAGTATTATTAGCACTAAACCAAAATATCTACACAGAAATCACTGTCAAGTTTCTCTCAACAAAACACCAGCGATGGCACCAGAGGGACAGGCAGGAACTGATACCCAGAAATTCCCCCTGCACAGGAAACAGAACTTCTTCCCTGGGCACTGCCTGAGCACTGAACAGATTGTCCAGAGAGGTTGTGCAGCTCTTAAATTAGTGCTAATATAGCCAAAAACAATGAGAGAAGCCTCAAAGCAAAGAAGGAGAGACCCAGAAGAACAAAAAATATTGGCCTGTAGACAGAATTTCGAGTGTTCTGGCAAAGATGAACACAGAAATGGCTCTACTGGGAATGAAAAAAACACAGGGAACATTTGGAAGAGAAAGCACAATAAATGGGGAAAACTGGCAACAAAGAGCAATCTTAAATTAACTGCAACCTTGTGTTAAGTCTTCTGCTTTGTTGATTCTCACTTCAAATTTATGTGACACCTGATATGTTTCTTAGTTTCTCAATAAAGCATAATCTTGCATTAAAATAATGTAAAATGGAAAAAAATGTTATTAAGAAAAAAAAATATATATCTAGGCATCTAAACTGTGTTTATGTGTATTTTTTTTCATGGCATAATGACTGTTAAGTACTGCAAACTGTAGAGCAGAAAATCCTGTGCTACGCTTCATAATGTGCAAAACCCCCAAGTGACTAGGAATGTACAAACAGATTTAAAAAATACTCAAGTAGCTAATAAGAAGTAAATTAATGTTTTTTTTAAGATTTGTGTATTGTGTATTTCAAATAACAGGAAAGGCAGAAAGTGCTGGCCTCAAGGTCTATAGCTTTCTTTTCACTTTTGAACAAAAATTTAGTGAGAAGGAGGAAGTACTGGTCCCAGTTAGGGTTTCTTTCCACATTTTTGTTTCATAAAAGGAAATTTGTGAGCATTTGCCTCAGAAGTGGCATTTGTAACCTCTTCCCTTGCCCTCTTTTCCTCAGCTTGTAGGAAATAAGAATTTTATCAGATCTCTGTTTAAGACCCTTAAGACCTTTCATACTTACCTGAAATCAGGTCGAGGGGAAGACTCCTCCATACATGAACACACACTGACCTTAAGTGCAGCAATTTCTTACAGGTGAGGTTAAAGTTCTGTCCCAAGTCACTTCTGCTCACAGAAACTTGAGAGGGCTGATGTACCTCACTGTCATCCTCCTTTATTGTGCCACACTTTCTGCCTTTCTTTTAAAATCTGACCTCCTTGTCACAGCACCAATTCCTTTTTGGGTGTAACAATTTCTGAGTTCTCTGTTTATCTTCATGGTGCACTGGCCCTCTAACAGGTGGTGGAAAAAGGCTGATAATGGTTCACTGGATTACATCCTTTACTGTGGGCACTATTTTGTGCAGGTTTTGTTTTATCAGAGTTATTTAATGATAATGTGAGCAGTGAAAGTTCTGTGATCATCTGGTAGATTCTAAATCCTGCAGAATTTCTGTTTGATTCCAGGCCATCTGTGATTCTTCTGTTGCTGTGAAACATTTGTTTCAGTTGTGCTACTATAAACCCTGCAGTACCTCCAAGCCTCTAATTATTGTTATTGATCTCTCAGCAGATAAAAGAGTCCTCCAAGCCCATGTCTGATTTCTCTTTGGTGTATTGAAAATATGGGGGGGTGGGGAATGTCCTTTTTTCCCTTTCTTTAATGAAACAAACCTATTGGCAAGCACATTGAGTTAAAGCTTTCACATTAGACATGTTTTCTATGGAGACCTGACATGTTTGTTTCATATGAAGAAATCACACTATTTTGTTCAGTCAAATGCATGAAATGTCTGATCATCCCTTGTAAGCTTTCCTCCCACAGCACTGATTAATCAGTCCCTCTGAAAAGATTGTATTTCTGCAGCTGGAAATAAAGCATTGATAACTGATTAAATTCTAGCTCTTCAAATGTTCTGTACACACAAATACAGCATTTACACACATAAATAATTACTTAGGTTTTACACAGACTTGCCTGTAATTTATGCTAAAATATCTGAATACTTGGAGACTTTATGAGTTTACTTTGGGAGTTTGGAGGTATTTCAATCACTGTTATAGAAGACCCACACATTTTGAGTTGTGGAGAGTTTTCCAACCTTGATGATTCTATGAAACTATAGATCCCAGGACAGAATTCTGCAGGAATTCCACTGGTAAGTGGCCTTCAACTGAGGTGAAAGAAATATTCCCAACTTTTCCTAAAAGCTGAGACCCATGTATGTCTGTTGAAACTTAGTGAATTTTCCAAGATTTACATGTTCCTATAACTCCTCGCAGAATTTGCTTGGAGACTCCCTGAGCACCTATAGTTTGTAACCTAGCTTTTCTCATAGTCGTCACTTTTTACTCTATTATTCTTCTTACTTAGAAGAGAACTCTGAGGTTGTCAGTCCTGTAGACTGTGAGCTGCAGTGATCTCGGATTCTGTGATAAAGGTTAACACAGCAAGGATTATGTCTCAAGTACCCCTATACTGGGGAATGTCTCCCTCCATCAGCAAAATTGAATTTCAAGTTGCTGAACTGAGATGGTGTCAGGAATTCGCTGCTTCTTTTTGAAAGTTCAGGGGTGGCAGCTGAAGTGTCTAACACCCACTTAACAGCCTACACTGGAAAAATAAAAGCCCTCAGAAACAAACTACCAAGCTCACTGATTATTGCACCGATTTTGGCATCTTCTGGCCCAGAAATTTTTTTGCAGCATTTCATCTGCTGGGCAGCTGAAGTGTGTGCACCACCAGGACATTCCTCCATACAACTTACAAATATTTTTGTAGATAGCCTGAAATGTTAGGTAAATAAAAATTAACTCCACAGCCTTATCATGATTTATACAACCTACACTGGGATTTGAAAGCCTTTATTTTTTTTTTGCAGCTTTATGTGACTGCACAGTTTGCAGTGGAACACAAAATGGAACTGGAATGGAGCCTGGTTTGTGTGAGGAGAGAGGCACCAGTAAAGTGAGAGGGAGCCAAGGCATCCAGTCACAAACCCTGTTTCCTGCAGCCCCCAGCTCTTTTCTTGGTGGTCTGCTCCTGTCCAGAACAGCAACATGGCAGAGGGGCAGGTTTCCCTCCTAGGATCCTCAAATTCCCAGCACAGTGTAAATGGGAAAAGCAAAGCCAACACTTAGGAGCATTATCCTGCTACTCAGCTGTATGTAGTGTGAGGCAAATGTTAAACATGTTACTGTCCTACATCCCTAGGATGAGGTATATTTAAACACTTCATCTCATTGGCTAAAAAACCAGGCTGGAATTCACAGAATATTCACAGGAATATTCACAGGAATATTCATAGGAACCTGTAAGCATTCCTTAATAATGATTGGACTAAAAATTCTGTCTCAAGTATTCTGGTGAGACCTCAGTGTGACCTCATGCACAGCCAAGATTTAGCCAGCTCATGTCTTGTTGGATTTCCCTCTGGAAACCTCACACTGTGACTTGATGCCCTGACCATTTGAATGCTGATTTTTTTTTTTCCTCTGCCCCCCTGCCCCTCCTCTTACCAAGTTGCATGGAGTAGTTCTTGAATTTTGCAGTGGTTGTGAGAAAATAAATGTAATCAAAGGGCCAGATCTGTTAAGGACTGGCAGAGCTCCATGGACTTGCTAAGGTTGTACTGCCCCAGCATTCATAAGGGTCAGATGGTCACAGGCTCGTGAGAGCAACACGACATTTAAGGCTTTGGCCAGATTCCAAATTGGTGTGGTCAGTCTTGCTTTTCTTCATAATTGGGGGCTTATTAGCTTATATCTACTTGCCCTTTGTAAATATGCAAAATAATAATTTTAAACATGGCCTACTTAGCAAAATGGAACACTCAGCTTGCCAAAATGTGTCTGTGCTTTCTCTTACAGCACCATGGCTTTGTATGAGTCCTTTGAGTCCTCCCTCAGTGATTTTGCACATCTACAGCTTTTATGGTGTGCTGTGGTTGTGGGTGCAAAGCTCACAAGCAGGTGAGGAAAACGGAAGCTCCAGCTCTGATTCTCAGCTGCAGTTCTGAGACTACAGATGAAGATTTTTCTCCAGACAGAAATAGGGAGGAGTTAGGATACTGTGACTTAATCTATAGGACAGCAGCACCTCTCTTATGGGCCTCATTTTCTTGAGGATGAGAACAAAATAATTTTAGATTAAATTTGGCTTGTTAGAACTGTCAGAGTGCCTTACTCTTCCACAGTTTCATTCATCTTCCTGAGGAAAGAAGCCTTTGGATCCAGCAGCTGACAGGAAACAGCAACTAATGATGATTATTTGTATAATCTAGAAGTACTTTCTCTTCCTTTCATTTGGGAACACTTGCACTCTCTCTCTGTGTCCCTGAGTTCATCTGAACAGCAGCCAAACTGCATCACTCAGTTATTTCATTAGTCTTTTAGAAAGGACAGGACAAGCAAGTGAGCAAGGCTGAAATAAGAAGGGCTTCATTTCAGGGATGGAAAAAGGCTTTCTCTGTGCTCTGAGATTGCACTGGGAAACCTGAATTTTTAAGACACATGAGAAAAAATATTTAATATTCCTGATTGTAGGATAAGCAGGAGAAAAAGAAGAAATAAATGATGGGCAGAATTCTTTAATTCATTAATATATTTGGAGAAAAGTTTGTGGTAAAATGTTACCTCTAACTTCTTGCAAGCCTGTGAAACTCTAACGGAGGCTCTGAGTCCTTAAATACATCAAATGCTGAAGAAAAAGTGTAAATGGGAAATGAAATTTTATATCAGTTCATTGGTCATTCTTTTCATAGACTCATAGTGTCACAGGATGGTTTGGGTTGGAAGGGACCTTAAAGCTCATCTCCATTCACTCCATGCCATGGGCAGGGACACCTTCCACTATCCCAGGCTGCTCCAAGCCCCATCCAGCCTGGCCTTGGACACTGCCAGGGGTCCAGGGCAGCCACAGCTTCCCTGGGAACCCTGTCCCAGGGCCCTCACAGCCGAGAATTTCTTCACAGTATCTAATCAGACCTGCCCGCTTTCATTTTAAAACCATTCTCCTTTGTCCTGTGACTCCAAGTCCCTCTCCATCTTTTTTGTAGACTCCCCTCAGGTACTGGATGGCTGCTGGAGGTCACCCTGAAGTCTTCTCCAGGATGAATAATTCCAGTTTTCTCAGCCTTTCCACTCATCTGTATATTGTACCTTGGCAAGAAAGGCAGGAAGAGACATCTCAGCAGAGATTTTCCATAGGAATTAGTGTTTGATGTAATTGAGATCACTTTTATTTCCATTTCTGATGCAACAGTAGTTTTTCAGTACCTACAGCATTCACCATTTGGAGTTCAAGGAAAGGTGATTTCTGTGATCTTTATTCTGGAAAGACACACAAAGTTTAAGTGAAAGGTAGGTTTAAGTAATATAAAGCATTAGTAAGGGAGAAAAATGTTTGCACAATTTGCATTATAAATTAGTGTTCTTGTTACTTCACTGTCCAAAGAAAATTTGTGCGTTTCTGTGCCTGAGGACATCGTGTGGGAAGTACAAAGCAGTTTTTGATGGTCTACAAAAAAAAGCAAAACATTTTTTTTTTAAATTAAAAAAAAAATCCACTTGCCATTTAGTGGGTTTATCTGATCCTGTACCTGTGTACTGGTTCCCAGCTTCCAGGTATAATAAAGTGTGTTTGTTTCTGGGGGTTTTCCATTTGATTTTTGAAAAATGATTTCTCTATACTCTTTCTCAACAACATGCTTTGTCCACACCTGTTACTCAAGTCTTCTGTGCTGCCAGGAACCTTTCCCAGTTATCCTTTTGCCAGACTGTTTTACTACAGATGTGTTTTGGCATGGAAATGACATCCACACTTTTTCTTTGCAGTCTGGCAGGGCTGTGAGTGGCAGTCATGACCTCACTGATGCCATCATCACTGTGCAGAAAATATAATTATGGTGTAGCTCTCTGAGGATCTCTGTATTTTGTGTGGTGGTACTTTCATGCAAGGATTTCAGGGAGGATTGTTTTTATTCCCTGTCCATTCCTCCCCCATTTGGCTGGTTACCTGTTGCCAGTCCTGCCTGCCAGGTGACTGCTGAAAGGAAAAATCAAATTCCCCCTATGCCTGTGGCTGAGGGAGCAGTGTGCAGAGGGAATTTTTCAGCCTCTTGTTTATCAGATGCTTGGTATTGAGCTGGAAATCAAAGTCTGATTTGCCTGTTAGCATCCAGCTCTGTTTAATATCAAAGACAGCTGTAATGCTTGCACAAAGCAAAGCCTTAGCTGATCAGCTATCTCGGTTTACTGTGCAGGAAAAGGCCAGAGAATGCTTTCATTTTAATGGAAATGTGGTTCTGCAATACATAAACAAAGTTTACTCAGAAATCCTGAACAACAATCACGCCGCATGTTGTCTCTTTGTTTTTGTTTTTGTTTCAGGGTTTCTGGTGTCCTTTCCAGTGGAGGGGTTGTTAATGTCTGGTGCTGTGGGCCAAGAAAAGAAGGAACAAGCTTGAAAATCCCCAAATCCTCTTGTAGGACCAGATCCTTCCTTTGGATGTGGTTCCTATTGAGTGCATCAGATATTGCCCAAGTGAAGCTAAGCACGGAGCTTGACCTGGTGATTTTGCAAGCCCCAGTTTAAGTTTCATGTGTACTTTTATCGAGTTAAGCAAACAGCTGTTTCTCCTGTGAGATAAATGCCCCCCTCTGAGATGTCTCCAGGCCATGTTTGGCTGCTCTGGCTTTTCTCCTGCTTCTCACAAACCTCTCTGTCTGGCCACGGGGTGTCAGTAAAAGACTGCGAAGTGATTTTCTGCAACTAAATATACATGGATTCCTCTCAGGCTCTGGGTGTTCATTTCTTAAGGTGGCCGAGGCAAATTTGAGAATACAACTGCCACACACACACACACACCAGGAGTATAGAATAATTAACAAAAGCAGCTCAGATCAGTAAGTTTCTCCTGAATCATGTCACTATTCTATTTGAATTCATTCATACTATAAGGAAACTAAATAAAGAAAAATAGTTTATTTTTTTTTTCTTGTTCAAGCAAAACCACTATTCCCAACATAATTAAAAAATACAAAGCTGTTGTATTTTACTGTATTCATATTTCTTGTGCATTATCCAATATGTAATTGGAATTCCCATTCCTGAAAGGTGCTGTCCTCCTGCAAGGTCATCTGTAGGAAAATGCCCTTACAAATGTATGAGAATTCAGGGGGTTCCACACAATAAAAATAAAAATAAAAATAAATAAAATCTATTTTTAAGGCTTTTCCTCCTTCCACCAATGAGACAAAATTCTTTTCTAGATTCTTTGGCAGAATGGACTCAAAAGATGTGAATATCTCACCTGAGACATGAGCTGAAAAGTCAGTCAGCTGAAAAGTGACAGATGAAAAAGAGATTAATTGAATGGAATGGGTAATTCTGTGTATGCATATAATCACTCTTGTATTTACATGTCACATTTATTATATGTTGAATTTTATTCCAATTTCAATATATTGAAGGGGTAACAGCGTTAGAAGAAACCTGAAGAGTTTTGGACACTTGTCAGGAAACAAATGACCCTTGGGAGCTGGGCAGGTATCACAAATATTTGGGGTTATGTAATAGGCACATTAATTGTATAGCACTGCAAAAATTATCTGCTGTCAAAAAAAATGAGAGTTTCAGTCACTTTGGTCCTACCTCTTTAGGCTTCAGAGTTCTGTGACCACTAAAGTTGAGTAGTCAAAATAATGGTGCCATGTTCAGGAGAATACTGCTGCATTTGCTCAAACTCTACTCAGACCTTAAGGCAAATTAGAAAGATTAAACCATGTGAATACTTTAAAATAACCTATTTTGATGGTAATTTCTTAGAATAAAAAAAATAAAATAAAAAATAATATCTGCAGCAAACTCTTGGGCCATTTAAATTAATTACACATTGAACTCCTGTTCAGAGTATGAACAAAACAGTAGAAAACAGGATTTATGCAAGAAGTTTTCTTTTGCATATACAAAACTGAATACTGAATTCCCCTCTAGGTGTTCTTTCTCTTTCCAGAGTGGATGGTAAAAGTCACAAGTATTTGAGAGTTACCATGCTACACAGTTGTGGTGTGGAGCAAGGAGCAAGGGTTTAACTAAACTGAAGCTGTGTCAAAAACCTCCTAATAATAGATAACCTGATTTGTAGGTGTACACAACCTGTGCATCTAAATTAGGGGGAAACAACAGCTGAGCACTGCGGAATTCCCATTTTTTCCCTGCCCTGAGTGCCACTAGAGGTCCTTTTGTGCTGCAGACGTGTCACAGCTCCTGCCCCTACTCTGTGCTGGTGGAAAAGAGCTGCAAAGTTTCCACCATTGTCATTAATATGACAGCAGGTCTGGAGGTCAGACAAAATTTCTGGATCTAAAATGAATTATTTTCCCTGTATTGTCAATCAAATCAAAAAGAGCATTTTTGTTTTACTTTAAAGCTTGAGTCATCAACCTTCTTAAGTGTCCTAGTGAACCAAAGCATTTGTTTTAATTATAAGAATTTCAGTTATATCAAACCTGTGATGCTCAATATTTTTTTTACAGAAGTTTTTATTTCAGCAATGAAACAAAAGACTCTTAACTGTTCTGTTGTCATTTATCGTGGTTGGAACATGAAATACTTTTCTGTTTTAACAGGATCTAGTACTGAGAGTGTTCTGTGTGTAACATGTTCTTAAATAGTTCAGATCAGAGCCTATAAACATAATGTCTTTCAGCATTAATGAGAACAGATAAGCTGGAGCCACTCTACTTTTACAAACTTCATTTTATTAGACGTAAACAGATCACATCCCAAATTAGATTTGTGCAGTGGCAGTGACCCAGCACATATATTGAATTTGCAGAGCAGAAAGTTAATTTTTTTTTTTTAAACAGGTACTTTGAGTAAATGTTTCTTTATATATGTACAACATGATTAATTTCAAAGTTGCTCAATAGCAATGTAATAATTTATTATTTTTGTACATTGCCTCACCATTTTAACTACAATGGCTTCAGAGAGGAGTGAAAGTGAAATAAAGGAAGGGTCAAACATCTCAGAATTGTATTTTTTGGGAAATTTGATTAGGAATCTCAGCTGGGAGCTTTAGGATGATTATCAGGAGGGTGTTTGCTGGACCTGGTCCAGTTCCTGCCAAGCTGGAATGGAGAATCCTGTTAAATTGTATCTCATTTTTTCAGGAAGAGCCCCTTGTTTCCAGTGAAGGAATCCCCTCAAACTGTCCTAGACCTCCAGGAATGAAGACTTTTATTCTACATTTTAGACTGAGGTCAAATGTAGCAAAAAATGAGTCAGCAGTGAGTGGTGGTTTTTCACAATCACAATAATTCATCACTGGACTACCCTCACATGAGTGGGTTTTTCACCACTAGCATTTTCTATCAAAGTCTAATATTGTGTAAAAGACAATAATTAATTTGGGAATGTCCTAAGATCTGTACTGTACAGGAGATCAGCCTCAGTTACTACAGTGGCAGCTTCTGGCCTGATGATTTATGCCTGATGTTTGCTTCAGCAGTTATTTCAAATGTTTAATATTTGCAATTTCAGTGTTTTCTTTCATAAAATTAAACCTCTTGTGTTGGTGGCACATGTCATGTTTCCCAAAAGCAAACAGCATAAAAAAAACTACTACCTTTGGCTGGTTTGAGAATAAACAAAAAAATACTTTAATTAAATCTAAGGGATTAGTGAATGCAAAAAAGAATGAGAACAAACATACAAGTAATTTAAGAGATCAGAAACACAGCCAGCTAACTTCAGGAGAGTCAAAAAATGGCTTGAGTTTTAAAAGTGCATGTTAAACAAAACAACAAAATAGCTCCTACAGCCTCCCCCTGTATAATTAAACATTTTAAATTATGCCATCAAATTTGGGGAGCACTAATCTGTGACTCAAATAAAATTACTTCAAATAACACTTTGTTTTTTAACAGAAGTAGTGATGATTTAAATGCAGTTTGACATAAATTTAAGCCTGAGTGTATATACAAATGTATATACACATAAAAAATCACTTTAGAACAAAGAAAATCTATCTCCTAGGAAGCAGTCTGATAATTTCCAAGATAAGCTTTCTTTGAAGTGTGACTCTGCCCCTGAGAGCTCCCTGCCACTGGTGCTGGTCCAAAGTGACCTCCTGGGAGGGTTTTAGGCAGGAAATGCCCACCAGGCTTGGGCTGGAGCTGGTGTAGGATTGGAAAGGACAGGGAGATGTTCCTTTCTGCCTGCCTGGGTTCTGCCTCTCCCTCCAGAGCACTCCACACCTTTCTGAGACATTTCTCAAACTCTCCCACCCTTTCAGTGAAGAAAGTTTTTGGCAGTGGTGTGGGTCAAGCTTTAAAGCTCTCTTCAGGGGTTCAGCATCCTCCTTAATGGAACAGAATAGGGAGTCTGCAGTTAATATTTCTCTGTTTGCTGATGAGGTGTGGAGTGACAGGGACATAGGAAAGCTGTGTTTTCCAGCTTCCCTTGCTTATTTGCCTCTCCATCATTTACTTTCAATTAAAAGATTAGTGGTAGTTTACTTCAACCACTGTGGAATGAAGCTCCTGCTTCTCTAATTACAGTTGAGGAGGGAGGAAGGATAAAGAAATAATCTTGTAGGCTTGGAGAAGGAAAGAAGGAAGAGCTGCCTCCTAGCAAGCAATCTTTGCCCTGAACTCTGCCACGGCCACTGAAATTTGCTATTAAATGTGTCAAGAACGAGATGCAAATTATTATTTGTATCTCAGTATAACCTGCTGGAGTATTTTGCATTTTAAGGGTTTAATTGAAGCTCATTTGTTGCCAATGTATACAATTATTTATTTCAGCTGAAATAACCCGCTTTAAGTGAATATTTGGCCAGTAATGCAGGCTTGCCTCTGAGGGCAAATCCTCTGAGCTGCAGATCACAACACCCAGGCAAGTAGTTCTACACAGAAGGGTTATTTTCTTGGGCTTTTTTTACCTTTTTAATCCTCTTATTCTTTTCTTTGCAAAATAGTGAGGCTTTTTTACAGTTACAGAATGGCCCTTTCATTATGGGTTATATGATTGGTCCTGGAAAAAGGATGTTATGCCTGCAAGTCACCCAGGTCAGTTTACGTGTAATGTGGGTAATGTCTGTTCAAAGCCTGATGTGGTAAATTTAGCCTTGCCATGCTACCTGAAATTGGGCTCTTGGAAATGTTTCCACAGCTTTATCACCAACAATGGGGCTGCTGCTTCTCTCTGATGAGGTATTTTGCAGAGATCTGAAGCGATCCAGAGCTCAGCTGTACCCTTTTGTCAGTCCTGCAGGTGGAGAGAAAATGGGAAAGGTTTTTCTCTGAATTTCTCCAAGTGCTAGGAAGCCTGGTCACATTAGATAAATTTAACATGTCAGCTGTTGCTCTAATTTTCTCAGTGGCAAGCAATGGAAGCACTCCTTCCAGTGTTTGGCAATAAGATGCTAAATCCACTTATTTCCTTTGTTACTCAAACAAATGTATCCACCTTCAGGCTGCTTGTGTTGGTTCCATGGGAAGCAGAGCCACTGAATTCTTTGTGGTGATACAGGTGGCATTCAGGTACCTGAACACCAAAGTGACTTCAGAACATGTTAAATTTATTGAAAAGGACATTTATGGGAGAAACCAAATAACCAAACCACAGATCAATATCATTCTTGCCTCAGCTCTGTTTAACTGAGTATGTCACGGGGCAGAGGGCCTCAGAGTTATGTGGGAACCACACAGGAGCCATCAGGAAATAAATTAATGATGCTCTGTTGAAAAGTGTTTTTTTTCTTGGAGTGCTCTTATGGATCAACTCATCAGGCTGGAAAGTAATAAAAGGAGAAGGCAAGATGACAGCCAGAGCTGGGCAGCTGTGTGGGGGTTACAGAATACCTTAAATTCACATTTTAGCTGACACTTCTCATTTTTGACCCTTGTCTTTGTACATTAACTCCTCTGGGCAGTCATTCATGTTCATTTAAAGGCTGAATAACAAAATCTGCACTTTTCCAGACTTAACAGCAATCCACCTTATCTCGTTCAAAGTGCCCTTTTCAGAAGAGATTTCCAATTATCTTGATGCATTTAAAATTAAATTTATTTGAATAGTGTTGGATTCTACAGCAGTGATATCATGAAACTCTAGATTGTGGCCTGAACAGCTCATTGCATGTGTTCCTTCTTCTTTCAAAAGCATAAAAGCCTATATTATTTTAAATATCCTATAGTTATTGTCGTACTTCTGTAGTGCTGTACAAATAAGCTTTCACTAGACTCTCTCCCTTTAAGCCAGAAAACCTGAGTCCTCTTTATTCCTACCAACTAAGATGAGACTAATCAGCTTCAACTCACAACTTAGTTAAGAAAATCCATTCAGAAAGCATTGCCATTGATTTCATAAATGAAGTAGCCCAAGTCCCCCCCATTTCTTCCACAAAGATGGAGCTGGGAGAAATCACCAGTGCTAAAATTCTCCATCAAGATATGGAAATTTATAAATTGCTGAATGGAACTAATAAAATACCCTGAAGGCAAGTCTGCTTTCTACTTCATTGTGGCTGATACTCATCAAAATCAGTGTTAGGAAAAAGTAGGTAGGGTTTAAGGTTGAGAATAGCTCCCTTCCCCTAAAAAATCAGCAGCTGTCTCATCCTGCTGCAGCTGAAATCCTGTCCTAAATTGTAGATGCTGATCCCAATGCAGGCTCAGAGAGGGGTGCCCTCAAATACAGTTTGTTTATTCAGGGCAAAATTCAGATCAGAATATTTAAACCAGAGTAATAATAATGATAAAAATCATAGTCCATTCCCTTCACTAATATTGTAGCATTTTTTGATCAATTCATACCTTTTCATTTAAAAAAAATATATGATATGATAATGATAAAGAGTTTCTGTTAGTTTTGTGTCAGTAATCACGGTGGAGTTTTATCTTTATTAGTGGAATAGGGTGATACCACTTAGTCATGCTCCCATACTGCTTTGTAGTCTGGAAATATGAAACTTTAAACATATGTGGAGCAGAATTAACCCTGCAAACTCATCCGGGAAAGTGTTGCACCCAGCTCTGTTTATTCTAGAAATACATTTTTCTTCAAAGGGATTCAAGTTCCTCAAGCACCATCCTCCCCTGCCAAAGCAAAGCCATCAAAAGAGATGCCGAGAAATTGGACATTTGTTACTGGTATCCTCTCCCAGCACACTTTCTTTGACAATGGCAGGAATTTTTGCCTTCCTCAGATGAAGAAGCAGAGCCCCCTGAGTTCACTGCGTTCACTGCTCCTGCTGACTCTCACAACCCCTGCCTTAAAACCCCAAACCCACCAGTGGATTCTGAGCCCTGACAGATGGTCCCAGGCTGAGTGCAGGGTGTTTGGGGTTGAAGCATGAAGTCATGTGTGTGATGGATCTTCACTGCTTCTTGCTCACCCTTTAAACATCAGTTTATTGGCTGAAAAATGAGGTAGAAGATGGAATTTGTCTGGGATCTTTCATTAAAAATTGTATTCTGTTTACAACTCATGCTTGCCTTTTCTTTTTTCTTTATTGTGTGTTGCTGTGTTCTGAGCTCAGGGATTCTTTTAAAATGGAAAAGGAGCTCCCAGACAATGTTTAGGTCCTGAGAGTGAGTATATGACAGACTGTCAGAAATTTGTGCAGCCACTTGTTGCTGTTGATATCTGCTAAAGGTCTGGATTCCTGCTCTGCTGAAAGGTGGAATACTGAGAGAATCCACAGCTGCATTTTAAATATATTTCCTTAACTTGTATTCTATGAACTGTCATATCAGGGCATAAACAGAACACTAAATGAGGCTGCCAAAAAAAAAAAAAAACAACCAAAAATGAGCTGCTTTTTATTAACCGCTCACAGGAGGATTGCCAACAACAGAAATCATAATCATATGAGAAAACTTCAGGTCTCACTTTGTAAATTGATAGTGATTTTCTCTTTCTTTTTGGTTTTTGTTTTGTTTTTGGTTTTTTTTGGGTTTTTTGTTTCCCCTATGGGTCTGACACACAAGTTTCCACACCTCTGTGGTGGTGTTTGCCATACAATAGAACCTCTTGAAGAAGAAAAGAGAAGAAACTCCACTTTTTCTGAGAGAAAACTCGAAATGCTCTGGCCTGTCCACATCCTTAGCCTTGCAGATGATTGATGTCACTGTGGTTTCATGCAGTGACATTGTCACTTATGGAGGAAAATGGTTTCAGTCTGAAGGAACACTGCCCAAAATGATCAGGGTGTAAATATTTGTCATCAAGTTCACCGGAAAAAGGTCACATTATGTAAAGAATTACTGTAAATGGGTAGAGAGCAGGATGGGTTTGGATCTACAGCTGGAAAGCTCAACAAGGCTTGAGAAAGCCAAGGTGGGAAGCCATCCTTGGGGTGCACAAGTGAGGGGTGGCACAGAAGAGAATTCCTTCTGGTCAGGGAAGTTTATGTAAAACCAAGATTTCTTGAGGAAAAAAAGGTATTATGTTCTCGTTTTCTTCAGCAGTGAAGACATTGTTACGAGGATTGACTAAAAAAGACTGGTGTGTTTTGGGGTGGTTTTATTTGCACCAGTGACAAGATCATTGCCTTGAGGCTCCTGATGGTTTTTATGAGAAGTTGTAATTCCAGGTGACCTGTCACTGTGCAAAACTGCAGAGGAAAAAACTAGACCTGCACTCAGAACAGAAGGATAGATTGCCTGTATGAAATGGCATTAAGCCACTTTTCAAACTCTCCTCTCACCCAAGTACCTCTGAATTTATCAAATGTCGTGTAACTGTGGTGAGTAGAACAAGGTGAAAATTGCCTTCACCAATATTTATAAATTTGCCCCTTAATAGATTTTTGTAGTAAATTGAGGATTTGGCTCATTGGAAATACTAAAACCAGGGAATATCCAGCTCATTAGAGACCCTTAGCTCTTGTAAGACCAGAGTGCTCTTACACAGTTCAGAAGTCACTGCCAAATTCAGTTTAAAACATAAAGAATATATTAGTTCTCAAAACATTAATGCTCCAGTGGTTTTAGAAGTATCTGGGAAATACAGTCTTAAGGCTGTTTACCCTATAAAAAAGGGGATTAAAGCCAAAAAAGCTGAATCTGAGAAGCATATTTGATCCAAAATCCACTCAAGTTAATTATGATGTACATCATCTTCAGTAACTGTGCTATCAGCACTAAGGCAGAGTGAGATTCAGCTGCCTAATAAGTATAATACAGGAAAAAAGTTAATTGTTACACAAGTTTAATGCTCAAATTATAAAATTACAGAAGTCCACGGTGACTGTTCAATGACCACCACTGTACCAGCTTTGTTGGTCTTTGCTACCAGAGTTTCTTGTGATTATTTTAAGTGGCTGCATGACAATTTAGGTCACCCTTTCTAGGAACTGTCTTCTAAGGATTCAGCTGGAATGCAAACTTCTGCTGCAGAATCCCAACCCCAAAACCAATGGGAAATCAGGAACCCAGTGTAGACTCTCTGTGAAACACTTCAATGCTATTTCCTGTGTAACAAATCTTAGCTCTTGGTCCGATGTGTTCAGGTTTTACTGTGAAAATTCACTTTTACTTAATAAAGTCAAGCTCTTTTCCTCGATAAATTTTCCATAGATTTCACAGAATATTCTGAATGGGAAAAGACCCACAAGGATTATCAAATGCAACTTTTTAATGGATATCCCATAAGAGGATGGAACCCATGACCTTGGGGTTAAGCACCAAGCTCTGACCAACTGTTCTAATCCCAGGTTTTCCCCAGGGTTTGTGGGTCTCAAGAATATTTTGGTCATTCAAGACTTTCTCTGGTGGAAAAGGCTTTCTGATGGAAAGGGCTGTGTATTAAAAAAATTCAGTCACTTTTTTTTTCAGCAAAGTAAAAATCACTAAAAAATTTGGGTTTAATAATTACATCAATTTTCTATATTTTATATTTGTCTGTAACACTTAGATAAAACATATGCATATAGATGTATATCTAAACATATAACTTATACATATATATTTTTATATATATATATATATATATATATCTGTAAATTATATATATATAGTATATATTTCCATGCTTTCAGTTTTCATGAAATCACTTATTTGGCCTAGCATAGCTTTAAAGTATAACTTTAAGGTTTTTCTCCATGGATGAGAGATCTTGCAAAATATTTTCCATTGATGTGGAAAAAATTTTGTTGTTAATAATAGTAATAATAATAATAATAATAATAACAATAATAATAATAGTAATAATAATTTGACAATGGTAAAAATTTTGGGGGTTTTAACTGTGAAATCTCTCTACTCTTATTCTTACCTTTGTAAAACTTCATGGAATCATAGAATTCCACAGGTTTAGGTTGCAAGGGACCTTAAAGCCCATCCAGTCCCACCCCCTGCCATGGCAGGGACACCTTCCACTGTCCCAGGCTGCTCCAAGCCCCGTCCAGCCTGGCCTTGGACACTGCCAGGGATCCAGGGGCAGCCACAGCTGCTCTGGGCACCCTGTGCCAGGGCTCACCACCCTCCCAGGGAAGATTTTTTTGTTTATTCAGCAAGTGTGAGTTTTTGCCCACTTCTTATTACAGAATATCCTGGAGAAGAGTCCAGTCTAGAGAAGCTTTATAAATTGAATGGGATTTTTTTTTTTCCCATGGACTTTTCTAGGTTTTGGATGAGTATCCACAGAAAAGCATCTCATAAATTGTAGAATAATTGATAGTTGACGACAAGAGTCTCAAATGCAGGCTTACCACTGCCTTGGGGTGATAGAAGTTATATAAATCTGGGAATAATGAAATCATCCATTTTTGCCACAGACAAATGCGATCCAGAATTGAAGCTGTGAAACCACATCTGACATTAGACAAAGGGAATATTAACATATGTATGTTCCCAGCTTTGGGAGCATTTCTTCAGATGTGTGTTCTTTTATTCTTGCCTTTTTGGCAGTTTTTACAAGTCCAGGTTTTCCAGATAAAGCAGTACACACCACAGGTGAGAAAAGCAGGCCTTTGCTGATGTTGTGTGTTTAAAATCTGCTGATCTCAGGGGCAGGATACAGATGCTGTGTTGTTAATGCAATTTTATTCACCAACCTTTGTGATTTTGAGTAATTTGAATATGCTAAACAATAAAATATTAAGGATATGCCTTGCATCAGATCTGATAGAACAGATCTGTTACTTTGATCTTGAAAGGATTGCTTATATTCCCAAAATATATTTGCAGAGACCTTTGACCAGTCACCACCTTGTCTCCAGCCCAGAGCACTGAGTGCTGACATGTCCAGGGATGGGGACTCCAAAACTCCCTGGGCAGTCCTTTACAAGGTCTGACCACCCTTTCCATGGAGAAATTTCTTCTGGTGTCCAACCTGACCCTTCCCTGCCACAGCCTGAGGCTGTTTCCTGTCATCCAGTCCCTGACCCCCTGGCTGTCCCCTCCTGTCAGGGAGTTGTGCAGAGCCAGAAGGGCCCCCTGAGCCTCCTTTTCTCCAGGCTGAGCCCCTTTCCCAGCTCCCTCAGCCGCTCCTGGGGCTCCAGCCCCTTCCCCAGCTCCATTCCCTTCCCCCTTCCACTCTAGCCCCTCAGTGTCGTTCTTGCAATGAGGGTCCCAAAACTGGACACAGGATTTGAGGTGTGGCCTCAGCAGTGGGAATCAAGTAAAGGAAGTGACAATCACTTCCTCATCAATCACTTGATATGCATCCAAAAAGCCAGCTTGAAATAAAAGTCATGCGACTGAATACATTCTATTCATTCATTTAGCCTGTTTGCATGAGCTGTAAATTTGATTTTTATGTAAAATGCAGTCTAACTGCCCTGAAGTCCTTCAGAAGGAGATTAAGTCCACCCTTAACTGTAAATTCTCTTGTGGATTTTACTCAGACCCTATAATACATGTGATTGTCTATTATTTTATATACTATATGATCATTGTAGATTGCTAGAAGAGATCCATCTTTAAGGACATTTGAAATAAATGGAAAGGTTATTTTCAAAGTTGGTGGCAGGCATTCAAAATATGCTTGTAAATGAGAGTATTTTTAAAATCAAATACAAAGAATCCCTTTAAGTATATATTTTCTTACCTTGAGGCTCAGACTGAAGTTTTTGTGTACGATTTGTTGATACAAAGGTTAGATCTGGCTTCAAAAACGGTAAAAGTATCTTTACATAAAGCCCAAATACGTCAGTGTCCACACAGTGCAGCTTTCTAAGACCCTGCAGAACCCAAATAAAAATGTTTATTCTAACCTGTTCCCTCCTTCCAGAAAGCCAAAAAAAGAAATACAACAAAATTCAAACTGCAACACCTCACTTGGATCCTTTTTCCATGACGGTCGGTCCAAAAAAAAGCCGTTTCCAACACATTTTTTACAAGAAAACAGAACTCTCAGCTTATCTTGGTACACGGTGTATTTCCATGGAAAACTGCAGCCCCTGTAAATTTGGGGTTCTCTGTGTGCTCTGTTTGGCTGTGTGCTTGTAAAGCTTCACTTGACGTGTGCAATGCTTGGGTTCTGACCCAATGGTCACCATGCTGTGGTTCAGGCTGTTTTAGGGAGTCCCAGAATGAATTGGGGTGGAAGTGACCTTAAGGTCCATCCCACCACACCCCCTGCCACGGGTGAGACACTTCCACTGTCCCAGGTTCCTCAGAGCTCCATCCAGCCTGGCCTTGGGCACTTCCAGGGATCCAGGGGCAGCCACAGCTGCTCTGGGCACCCTGTGCCCATCCTCTCCACCCTCACAGGGAAGAAATTTTATCTATAAGAAAAATTGTCCAGATGGTGAATTTTTTTTCACAATTCCCTTTTTTAAAGCAAAAGGAAAAAAGCTTGCCCAGGAAAATAAAACTTTTTCTTAAAGATGTATCAATTTATATTTACATTTTCTGAGTGAATGCAGGATCTGTGACAATGTCATACTTCTTTTCACTACAGACTTTTTTTTTCTATTTTCAGGGAAAGAATCATATTTACATGATCCCCCCAAAAGAAATAGAAAATTAGATAACAAAAATATGCCGCTAAAAATTCAGTTATTCTACCTAAATTATATGCACGATCTATGAAATAATACACTTTAACATCATTCTATATTCACTTACCCCAAGAAGTAACAAATAGAAACCACCAAATCTTATATCAGAGCTCTGCTGGGAGGGATGTCCCTTCTGCAGAAGTCTGCTGCAGTCCAGAACTGTTCACATAGTGTAACTCAACTCTTAAAAGCAAAAACAACCTGGTTTTATCTGTCTCCAAAAAAGACTTATTTTGGGAGTCTGTGGTGGAGTTTGGGTTTTTTCTGATTTTTTTTTTTAATATTGATTGTGGATCCTGATTGTCATTTCTTCAGAAGAAAAAATTCCATATTCTAGGCCTTGATCTCACGTTTAGATCTCAAAGTACTGAACAAAGGTCAATTCTGCTTTCATTTGGACCTGGCTTTGTCTGTTATTTTCAGGGAGTACAAAATATTTCTGCTTTTAGGGTTTTTGCTAACTCATTCCAGAGCTGATTTATGTAAATAACATATCTCTCCTTCTCTGGCTTTCCTGGCTCCCTCTGTTCTGCTGCTGGTTTTAATTCTGGGTATAAATTCTTCAGTTCAGGCCCTGCTTTCTTGAGGGTCAGTAGAGCTCCCAGTGAAGTAATTCACTGATAAATGAGAGTAAAGCTCTAATTTGGGACTTTGGCTTCTTTAAATTTCTATTATGTACTCCTAGATAGGACATCCTGAAATACTGGGTTTCTGTGCATGAATTCTTTTTGTTCCTTGCATTTCCTGGGTGTTTGAAAAGGCTGCTTAAATTCCTAATGTAGGCACTGTGTAAATGCTGTCCAAATCAGCTCCTCTGACCTCAAACAGATGAGATTTGTGGTTCTTCCAAGCTCAGCTAAACCTATTGAATAACTGCTGCCACAAGCTGCTACTCCAGTGGACTCTGGGAATGAAGGGATTGCTCACATCTTCTGGTGGGACAGCAAAGGCCAAAAGTGACAGTGGCACCATCCCCTGATGAAATTCAAGTCTAGATCCCTCTGACACCCAACGGTGTAACTCCTCTGCTTATACAAAATGTCTGTCAAAGTCAGCACACTTTTGCCCATCATGAAATTTATCCTGCTTTTTTTTCCAAAAAGTGATTATTTACCAAGGCAGGCTGTCCTCACGTTGGCTTTTTTGAGCCTCTATGCCTTAAGTCCTGAAGTATGCAGAGTTTATTTTACTGAAAAGAATACTTATGGTGTATAGTGAAAGCATTTGGCTTCTGTCTGCTGGCTCTGGTTCCACCAGTTCAATCATGAGGTGGTTAAGGGTTATTTATAGCTCTTAGACATTCTTTGGGGATGAACACATCGGCTGAAAAAACAAACAGCCATGGTACTCCTGGGTAATTTATAGCAATTTTTAAGTTAGGAGAAACCTGTGATCTCATACTACAGCCTGAAAACCTGTCCATTCATTACTGCACAGCGATGGAATTTGGTTGGGACACTGACATACTCTGAGGAAACAGATCCACAGCATCCAGGTACCCCTGAGCTGGGAAAGGCTCAGTTACATGTCCTAAGGAATTATGTAACTTTTCCTCCTCTCATCCTCTACTAGCACAGGCACAGAGTCAGAAAGAATTTTTATTTTTTCAGTACACTCCCCTTGTTCTTTAATTTAATTTAAAAAATGAATCCCACCAGCATTGGAATACATAATTTTACAGAAAGCAGAAACTCAGGGTTTATTTTCAGCAAGATGTTTCTAAATTCTAAATCATATATTTAAATCAGAAGGTTTTTTTTGTTTTTTTATATTTCCCACTTCATTGCCTGTAATTTAAATGCACATTTACATCACTCTGGGGGCATAATGAAGTCCAGCCTGGGTGTGATGTCACTACAAGACAGAGAACCTACCACCTCTCCTGTGGAGTTGTGTCACTGCTGAGATGTTTCCTGGCCTCAGGATCAGTGTTGGATTCATTACACATCTACTAATTTTAAATAGACCTTTTCTCACTTCAAACTGAATCCTGTCACTGTAGGTTATAGAGGATGGCAGTGCACCTCTGTGAGCAGCCTCTCTGGCTCTAAATATGAACTGCTGTGCCATGCAAGAGCCATAGATTTGCAGAGGAGGGAAAGGAAATACCTTTATGACCTCATGCTACCCATTTATACTCTGAGTCATTAAAATGATTGCTTCTTATAAAAGTTATCTTTGCTAGCAGAGGAATATGTGGGCAAATGCTCCCTCTGACAGACAATCAGTGTGCTTTGGATCAGACTCAAAACACACATATTTAACTTTCCTTCGCTCCCACTGAATTATTTGCCCCCAAAAGAAAACATCTGACTCTCCATAAAACTGCAGGCGATGGCGAAATTCCTGTCAAGCACTGGAGGTCCAGTGTGCTCCTCAGGTTAATTGTAAATTACTCTGGAACCTGCTGAGCAGAAATGAGATTTTGTTCCACCTGTGGCCCACCAGTGAATATGGAACAAGAGTCTATTGTCAGTAAACCAGATTTATTGCACAGTGTCCTTTCCATCAATGGAAAAAATTAGGGGATCTATAAATAAAAAAAAAATTTGACAACACTCCACTGTGTCCAAATGTTCAATTTCTAAACAAGTTACCTTTCTGTTTGTCAGTTTCAGTTATAGAATAACTTATAGTTGACTATAAGTTATTTTCTGTAGGTGCTAAAGGACTTATTGAAGGAAAATGAAGAGCAATGGAAGGGCAGAATGAAGGACAGATGAATTTCATAAAGCTGTGGTTCAGTTCATGCACACATGTTTAGGTTTTCTTTCGATGGAAATGAAGTTACAGGACAGGGATGATTCAGAACAGATCTCACTCTGATGTGGCAGTAAGGACTGAAGTCCCTGATCAAGGAAGTAGGAATTGCTCCCAGGTCCTGCAGTTTAAATGAGAAGAAAATATATCTTGCTATAACAGTTAAGACAGCAAACTTCACCAGTTCATCCAGTTAAATCCACTTTTGCTCAAGCACTCTGCAGGCTAATGCAATTCAGACCCTGTGTCATTCCATTTCTCAATCATTTCATTTCACTTAACCACATTTTGCTAGTCACTATTTGTTTTTGCAACCATAGTGATGAAATATATTTTTTGGCAACATAAGCAGGTGTCTGGCTTTGTCAAATTTCAATAATTCAGAACATCTCCTGTCCATAATAGTAATAATTGAAATTGAAACAATTTTTGTTCTGGTATCAAATCGCAAACCTCTAAATTTGGGATTGGCTGAGAAGATATGAGACTATTTATCCACAGTTAAATATTTTTGCCAGTATCTTGCTAATAATTTTGTCTGATTTTTTAGATTATTGTCATTTGGTAGTTGTAGTTCACATTTCCATTGAATTTGTGTCTTTTCCTGTAGGATAATTCTAACTGTAATCAGTTATTATATTGTTATGACAGTGACATTGGATATTTATTGCACTGACAATTGATACTTAGAATATATTTGTTGGCTAATTTTTAAGCTGGCATTTTCCTTCAGTGCTGTTGGAAATATCCTTATAACCAAAGAGCTTTCAGGTTCAGAGAAAGTTGCTTTCATTACAAAATGCAATTACCCCCTTTTTATTATATCTATGTCTATTATATCTATCTTTTATTAAAGGAGATAATAAATCTTATTTGGCTTTTATTTTTGAGTTTCAAAATATTTTTAATCAGCCTTTGACTATATGTTTTTATATTCCCCTCACCTTTTTACAAGTAATCACAGATTCATGAAAATTCACTGAATTTTACATTTGTCTCAGCTATCTCAGTATTGCAAAATGCTGTATAAGATATACTCTAAAAAAGCTAACAAGGAACTTCAATACTTTTAAACTGCGTTTCACAGGAGAGAACATTTTGTCCTCTGCTCTTCATACAATTTAATCACCTTTTAATCCATAACAGCATCCCACCCCACAACTACAAATGTCTTGAACTACCTCAAGGGAAAATTTCCACATGGTCAAAATTCAGAATATTTAAAATCAATAGCATTATGATGATGGAAATTTATCCAGAAATAGACACTGAATTATCAGAAGGAAGTCTGCATTACAAAGGAAGAAGGTTTGCTGATATATTTATATATTGATATAATCTTTATATATTATCATGTCTCAGAAAGCCAACATACAAAGAACATGTTTGAAAAGAGAGATGTGCTTGAATTTGATCACAACAATACTAACATGACTGATTAATTATTTGATATGGCTGAATATTCAGCCATAGAAATCACACAGTGGAAATCAAAATAGTAATAATTTGTAGGACTGTCTGATATGTCAGTGACAAAAGGCAGATTTTTAACCAGGTGGGAGGAAGTGAGAGGTAGTCTCTATTTTTTGTCTAAATATTTTTGCTGTGGGTGTCCACAGCTGGCACTCTTGATTCTTCACCTTCCTCCTTCCAGCTCTGCTGCTGTTTTATTTATCCTTTCCTAAGGAGATATTGAAATGGAGCTGGGCTTGGAAAGGGAGTTGATTATAATTTCGTCTTGGTTTCAAGTTTTGGCAGCTGAACCTGAAGACTTCTGGAAACCTTGAAAAATATATATGCAAGGGAGTCTACTAAAGCCATTAGTCAATTGGGAAACATCCCCTTTTCCCAACCACACTGAATGAAATAATGAATAACATGGACAGAAGTACCAGTGATGTCAATTGTTGTCACTGCATCGAAGCTGATGATGAGACACTAACTCAAATTTATGATCTGAACTCTTGCTCCTCTCCATTTCCCATAAGTAGATGTATTAAAAGTCTTATTAGAGGACATGGAATTTAAAGCAGGAATGACATGTGTCCATGGAATCGACTGAAGCATATTGAAGGAACTCCATTTGTTATTAAAATTTAATTGGAAAGATAAGATGCCAGCAAAATGACTGGAAAAATGTAATTTTCTTTCTCCTAGAAATATTATTAAATACTTACAGCATAAGAGTCCACGTGGTAGATTCCTAAAGGATAATTTCCTTTCTCTGCTGCTCTATGGCTCCTTCCATTCCAAGTACTGCATGTTTCTTTTATTTATTTTCCTTTTATACCATAAAACTCCCCTGTCACTCGCTATATTTTGTTAGGATACGAAACAGCCCACTCAGCAATTGTTTTGCATTCACACCTTGCATTTGAAAAGAGGAAAAAGAAGCTGCAGTACAAAGTGCAGCTGAGGACAGGCAATATAATCTGTCTTGCTTGTGTTTCACTCTATGGAAAATAACTGGCACTATTAATGAAGTCAACTGCACTTCATCCTAAGCAAAGATGGCAGAGTTCAAGTGCTTTTAAGGGAGAGAAGTGAAACTGGGTAGATTTAAATTGTGAACACAGGAAGAGGTTAAAGAAGATTTTTTTTCCTCTAATTTTGAAAAACATTTAGCCTGGAAAATACAATAGACACATGATTTCCTATCTCAGGGAGTGCCACCCTTAAGGCTTACATGTCCCTGGATCACAAAGGGGTTATTGTATATAAGAATACTTCAGTTCAGGCATCAAAACTGAGGAGATTGGCATCATCCCTATGTACTTTATATATTAAACATCTCCCCTTCGTCTAAAGCAAGTCTTACACACCTTTTTCATTTTCTCCTGAGCACTTACCAAGAAATCATTTATTAGATTGATCTAAAGGAGCAATAGTGATGTTTTTATAGACAGTTTCCTACTGACTCTTTCCTGAAACCACTGACCTGTGCAGGTGAAAATACAAAGTGTACAAATGATGCAAGTTGATGGGGGCATACAGGACACTGATTATTGATGGGGAGGATGTAGAACACTGACCATTGCCACCTGTGATTCCATAACTCTCAGAACCTCTGGAGAGCCACTGGAGAGCCTGAATTAGTGCCTAAGTGACAGACCCAGGTCCCCCTGGTAGAGAGGCCCAGAATTGCTCTGTTCTCCTTCCCCATATAATTCTCCTATAATTCTTTATAGGAATTCTTCTTCTCATAGAATTCTGTGTTCCATCCTTGAGCAAAGAATGCTCTGTAACTTCCCTCTTTAGGTTTGGAGCACCTTCCATCCATTCTGCCCTGAGCTGAAGCATTTGGCATTTTTTAAAATGATACCAATTTATTTTTGTGATTCTTGGCAGAGCCAGCTGTTCTTTGTAACATGGAGAAGAGTAGCAGTTCCAGTGGTTATTCTGTCATTGATCTAGCTTAATTTCAGAGGTATTCCATTCACCTAATCAGTTCGCTTGCTCCTAATTAATTTTGCTCAAGCCATCAACAAAGGATATCCCTTAATAATAATTTCATAGGTGAGATTTATGGCCAGTACTGCTGCCACAGCCATGAAGATAAAGGTTAAATCTATCTTCTATGGATATTTAGTTTGTCTCATCCATTTTACCAGCAGCTTTTATTTTTTCCCAGTATTTTTTGTTACTCATATTTTATATAATCAATTCGAGTATTGGCAGTGAAATTCATATTGCAGTAACCAGTAGAGTCTCCACAATTAAAAATTAAATACTACATTAAAATACATAAAAGTAATGAATTGAAATAGGGAAGGAAAAGAGGCTTGAAACAGAGGCTGGATTTGAAATAATGTATTCTTATGTCAGCCTCAGGAGATCTGCCCAGTATGGAAGGCCCTGCGCTTTAAATGCCAGATTTGTGTTATGCATTGTGACCAAGTATTTTGAAAACTTAAGTAAAATAACAGCTTCAATCACAGATCAGAATTCATAATTCCCACTCTTGTGCTTGGTCTCTTTCCCAGTGGCATCTCTTGGCCTGTGTGGATTTAAATGAGGTGGTGCAAAATTGGAGCTTGCCTGTGAAAACAGACCTCACTCAGGCATGCTTTAATAATGTTGATATTTTGAAAAGTGGCATTTTTTGAATGTTGAACAATGGCTTAGAGAAGATCTTTGGTAATATTTTCATTTTCAGCAATGTGTTAAGAATCATTGCAAGGGAGAAAGGCAGTTTGGTTAATGGATGATGATGGAATTGTAGTTTCTTCTGCAGTGGCAAATATGAGGTGAGTGGTAACTATTGAAAACAGAGAGTTTGGTAATAGGAATAAAAACACAAAAGCCACAGGAGAAACTGAAGTCATAAATTTCCTACAATTTCCAGACTTATCTGGCAGCTGATCTACTTGTGTGTGCAGTAATCATTGGTTTTTCATCACTCAAATTTAAAAGAGTAAAGGAAAGCACTGAGTGTTTATAAATATTATTATTTACAGTAGCTGATGTGCATATACAACAACAAGGTAATGACCTGCTACTGGGTTTTACTGGGTTAAAAGATTGGCAAATAATTCAGTGTTTATAGAATTAATTTTATCAGATGAGAAAAAAAAACAAAAAGAATTTTCTTCCTGTGAAGAAAATTCTTCAGACCAGGGAATGGCAGTCAGACATGGATTAGCAGATTTAGAAGAATCTTTAGGTTTAGAATTATGTTAATTCATATATAACATGGGGAAAAAATGCTGTGTTATATTACTGTCATAGAGTTTTCTTGTCAAATTCATCAGTATTAAAGCTGCTCTGAAATTTCAAACAAAGTCATAAAATCACCTCCCCACCACCTCCCCCCTCCCAGCATAAAATTCTATGGGAGGAGGGAAGAAATAATAGCCTGTCAAAATGTTCAAGAAATAGGGTTGGGAAAGGACTCTGAGATTCAGGCAGCCATTCTGAGTAGATGTTTTGCCCAAACATGGAATCCCTCATGGCAGAAAGAGGTCACACAGCCTTCATCAGGCATGGAGTTCTCTCTGCAAGACAAGATTTATGGTTTTCTTGCCTGTTCCTCTAACAAGATAATTCCTGTCAATATAGCAAGATTGTGGGTGAATCAAGATCCCAGATGGAACATTCTGCTCTTGTGCCAGGTGGGAGCTGATCCTGGGCACGTGGGCTCTCTGCAAGAGGTGTGCACATGCATCCTGCTCCAGGCAAACCAGCATCAGGGCAAACCCTGGTCAGTGGCAAGGGCAGTGTCCTCTATTTTGGATAAACAAATACATAAACACACAAATAACAGCAATCTCAAGATGCAAAACTCTGTACAGCAACAAGAAATCTTCCTGGTTCAGTTTCAGGGAAGCTGCTGCCAAAGCTGAGAATCATGGAATTATAAAAACATAGAATATCCTGAGTGGGAAGGAATTCACAAGGATCATTGAATCCAGCTCCTGGCCCTGTACAGACACCCCAACAATCCCACCCTGTGCATCCCTGGGAGTGTTATCCAAACACTTCTTGAGCTCTGTCATGTCAGTGCTTGCTGTGACCATTCCCTGGGGAGCCTGCCCCAGTGCTCAACCACCCTGTGCAATGAAGAAACTTTCCCTAAAATCACAGTTTTTGTGATTCCCAGCCCTCTCATTTTTCTGGGTCCCTCTGCAAGGTGTGTCTGCCTTGGAAGGAGTCAGCATCTCCCCATTTAGTAATTTCTTCTCTCCTGAAATTTCAAGTTAATTTCCCTTGAAGTTGTTACTCAGCTAACTCTCACTGTGCCTATTGAAGTTATTTCTGGCCCCTACTCTCCTTTGCTAAAGGCTGATTCCCCTCCACTGTAAAGGGTGCAATTAAAAACACAAAGTAGATGATTTGCACCACAAATGAGCCCAGGCTTTACTGAAATAGCTGTGAACTGCACAGGTTGAAATGCAGAGACTTGGTCTGTTCTGTAAATTCTCACACGAGGCTGTTGCCATTGGTCATTCAGACAGCAAAATGTTTTGGGAGGCTGGATCTCACTTGGTTTGACCAGGCTGGAGTGCAGCAGGTGAGAGGCCAGCACGAACTGGGAGAACACCTGCTCCTTCCCAGAGGGACAATGGGCAGGACAGCATCCTCTGCCAGGACAGCCAGGGCTGGAGCAGCACAGCTCATTGCATCCCTGGCTCCATCTTTCTTGGGAGGTCATGAGTTCAGACCAGCCTGTTCAAACCTTTGTCATGTGCAAAATAAAAATAACAACAGAAAGCCTTTTTTAAGGTTTAAACATTTTTAAAAGCCAGCAAATCCCAGATTTTTTTTTTTTTTTATATATCTATATGCATGTGTTTATGTACATGTATTATTCATCTTCTGAAGCTTTTTTGCATATGTGCTTGTTTTGGCTGAGGTAATTTTCTTCCCAGTGACTAGTGTGGGGCTGCATTTTGGATTTGTGCTGAACACAGCGTTGATGACACAGAAATGTTTTTGTTATTGCTGAGAAGGGCTCACACAGAACCAGGTCCTTTCTTGCTTTTTGTGTTGTCACATTGGGGTGGAGGTTGTACTTTAGCAACAGGTAAAAGGAGGTGTTGAAATATATATATATAATATATAAATGTTTTCTGCTCCTGAATAAAATCCCCAGACTAACTTCTGTGAGGAGATTCTGGAGTTCACAATCTGTACCCCTGGCTTTAAGATTGTTATGCTAAAGCTGATCTTGTCAAATTAAGCCGTTAAAAAGAAAAGCATAGAGAACAGATTTTTGAACTTTCAGTCTAATGTCTTTCTCTTTACTCACAGTTTATATTCGTGTTGTAAAACTTGTGCTTCCTGGGAATCCTAGCTACTCAGGACATGCAATAAATTCACTGATTTTAGAATTCTGTGACAGGATTATTTATGTCCTTATTCCTACTAAAATTTTCCATGGAATTAAGATTGTCTGCTGCCTATTAATTGCATCCTTATATGTAGCAAATTTTCTAATTTTGTAATTGTTTCAGCACTTATCAATAAGAGAAAAACATTCAGCTGGTTTGAATAAATGTGGTGTACTTAAAAAGAAAATACCCAGGACTTCAGAACTGCCTCATGTCCTTGTGAGTTGGCTGCAAATAGGACACTTGGAAATGAAGCATCCTGGTTGAATGGGGTGGTTTCAAAGGATGCCTTAGCCATTTTCCTCCTCCCATTGCAGTGACATCAAAGAAATCCCATTTCTCCTGGAGACTTTGTTCTCCAGGGACTCTTTGGCCTGGAACAGGATTGCACACTCAGCTCACAGCAGTGAGTGATGAAAACATTTTACATAACATTTTCAATAATTTGAAACCAAATTGAATTGCAGAAGGATATGGACAAGTGATGCAGAGGAGGAGGGGAAGGTGGAGGAAAGAAAATCGTGTAAACAGAAATGAAAACTTACGTAAGAGCTCAATACTGGGTCAGCCTGAAGTGTCAGATCTTCTGTCTCAGCTGATACTCCGTTCTTAAAGAGCAATTCATGTAAAGCAAGCGTGCAGAGAGTATTTAAAGTAAGAGAAAGTCGCCTGTTTTTATTCTTCTCCCTGCACTTTGACTGGAAGGTGAGAAGAGTGGTGTTAACAGGGCTGTGTTCATGCTGCAGTCTGTCCTCAGATGCTTCTGATAAAAGCATTAAAACACACTGCTGAACTCAAGCACTGCTTTCATACATTAAAAACTGAAGATCCTGGTGGAGCAGGTGAATATCTCTGAAGATGCTGCCAGTATGGAGTGGGTAGAAGATGCTATTTCAATCTGTCTTGATTTCTCTCTGTCCAAATGAATTTTATTTGGCAATAAATTAAATTTTTCCTAGGTTGTTTTGCCTGTGATGACAATTGGTAATCTCCCTGTCCTAATCTCAGCCCAAGAACGTTTTCCAATTTATTGTCTCTGCTTTTCATGGGTGAGGAAGGGCATGGTGACAGAGTGGCTCAGAGGGAGGCACAGGGTCTGGAAGGATGGTTCCAAACCCTTCTTGGGGTGGTGTAAAAATGCAGAATTATAAAACAGGGAGTTCTCCTGGTTCCAGCCAGGAGAAGTTTAATTTTTTGCAGTAGCCACCAGGGCTCGTGGCCAGGACCTGGAGTTTATTTTTATACCGCCCCAAATCATTCCTGGGAACAGAGTAAGGGGTCCTTGGGAAGGACCCAAAGGGCATTGCTGGGGTTTTAGAAGAGCTGCTGTGGAGACAGAGGGAGTTAAAAGAGCTGCATCCCAAGGTATTATCCAGATGGTAACATTATATTCTTTCACAGCTGACTTGGAAGTTTAGAAAGCACCTCTCACTGAAAGCAAGCAGGCTAGAACTTAAATAAATATTTTGATGACTTTCTTGCATGATTTTAATGACAAGTAAGCTACTATACACTCAAAACTGATTAAAATGTGAACTAAGCTTCTGACAAATTCAGAATGTTTCCTTTCATTCAGACACATAAATCTTTCCTTATTTGTTTTAAGAAGGTTAGTCCTGCTTCCCTTAAGAGGCTTTTTACTATCACCAAAAGAGCAAATTGTCTTGATGTGCAGAGGTGTTCCTTTAGAGGCACTGCTGTTATGGGATGAACACCATTAAGCTCAAGGGTAATGGTAATAGGATGAGGCAAAGAACGGGGAAAGCTGTCAGAAGATGGAATATATCAGGCCCCACAATGGCCATGCAAACAAAAGGAACAGAGAAATCCTGCCTAGTTCTTTATCTTTTCTGGCCTTGTTTTCTTTGCCAAGTTACAAGGTCCCTGTACCTAATTGTGGATCAAGGTCTTCCCCTTCCCCAGGAAAGAGCAGGGCTGTCCAGCCCTTGGGTCACATCACTTCTGTATTTGCCTCTTGTTTCACCCTCCCCACCCTTGAACATCTGAGGGCTGGGAACTCCACTTTGTGTCTGTGCTAAAAAACCCTTGGGAGTGAGATAATATGATCAATTAAACAGGAAGAATGCCACAACAAAAAAACACCCAAACCCCTCCCCCCCCCAAAAAAAAAAAAAATCCAAGCCAGCTGAATTTCATGGATGATCAGATAAAGAATGTTTGGATGTAGCATAAAAGCCTTGATGTCAACCAATTTTATGCAGTTCCTTAGCTAAGAACTGCATTTGGAGAAAGTAGAGGGTGAATGGGGTTTATAAGACATCAAGAAATATATGAAGCTCTTCAAAAAAGAAAGCAAACAATAGATGGGGAAAAAAATACCACTGATGCCTGAATAAAATCAGCAATTCTAAGGTGTAAATATGGCCTGAATAAGATTGGCAATCATAAGGTATAACATAATAATTTAATATAAAATATTAACAAACCCCTTGGCCTTACTGCATACAATTCAGCTAATTTATTTGCATCTATTTAAAAAGAAAATAAAAATTGTTTTAACTCTGGCAAACTGGTAAAACACTCCAAAACCATGCTTTGTATATGAAAATGGTAGCTCCAGTCCTGTCCCAGATAGTGGGATTGAAAACCATCTCAGAAAATTGTTGTGATATTGCCAGACCCTCTTTGCAGACCAACAATGTGTTTATATCCTGAAGTTACGATAGGATTCAGATAAGAGCCCATTTTCAGTTATTTGTTCTAACACAAATGACAGGTTTTGCAGTTTGCCAGTTGCTGAAATGCTTTGTATGAAGATCAAAAGAGAAATGTTTCATATGTGTGAGGGGGAAGTATTTGTGTGTGAATATTTGGGGTATTTTTCTTATGTAAAATGATATTTTTTAAACACGGAATTTCCAGAACTCTCTTCTGAATGAACCAATATCTGTTGTATTTTTTTGTTTCTTAAATGCAAGACAAACCAGGCTGTTATGCTGGCTCTGTGTTTGCCCTCTGTTTATAAACAATAATAAGGATCATCCATCATCTGCCCTGGACTTCAAAATGATGACATCTGGACTTCATCCTCGCAATTCTGTAGCACTGACACTTCAAACAAACTCAGAAAATGCTAAAAAAAGAGCACAACTTGCAACCATTCCACAAGCATAATATCTGTATGCAAACAAAAGGCTAAAAGACTCATTTTGCTGGAAATAATTAAAGTTTTGGGATTTTTTTAGTCTTGTTTTGGGTTTTTTGTTTCCCCTTCTTCCCTTTTCCTGGCTTTAACTTATTGAACTTTTTAGTTAAGGCAGCCTGAAGGCATGAAATTACAGATGGTGCTCACTCATCCTAAAATTGAAAACTTCCTCTTTCCAAAGGTAATTGTTTCCAGTTGATACTTGTCACTTGAAGGGGATAAGTCAATCATTTCTAGAATGAAAATAGGTCTTATATTCATGAGAAGGGAAACTCCCTGAAAAGATCTGTGTCCTCAGAAAAGGGATTGCATCTTCTTTCCTTCACCTATAATCTAATTTTAGGTGTCAAATCCACACACAGAAACTTTGGCAGAAACAGATAAAAGTAAAATGGAAATCAGTAAAAGAGTTCCTTGATTTTTATAGTCTATGAATGCAAAAATATAAGTGGGGAAAGCAGATAATATATTTGAAAATATTCAATATTTCAAAACTTTCTTACAAAGGCTGCTCTTAGAGAGCTAGAGCCTGAAGCCTTTTGAAATTCAGAGCATTTTGAACAGCAGATCATGGAACAACTGCAAGAGTATGTAAAAAGAATATGCCAATGATGGTGTGCTTGATTATGTTTATAACCCTCATTAAAAAAATAAAAATCCTGTATAATGGTATCTATTTAAATAAATATTTTACAGTCAGAAATAAGTTCGGTTCTTTCTGTGACTTTTGATAATCTTCTTGAGGGCATGCTGACCAATAAGGATGTTCTAATTAATTAGCAGCTCCAGACTGGGAGTAGGAATCTCTGGTTTTTGTCTTTACTGCCCAGCACAGATGTGAGTGCAGACCTTGGAGGGAAGTGAACTGTGCCTTTTCTCATTTGGTTTAATAAATATATGCAGACAGTAGAGGCCTGCTGAGTTTTAGGATTTATTTAATTTATTTCAGCTCTGAAGAATATCTCCTTTAGGGTTACAAATTCCTTTTTCACTGAACATTCCCCTTTTGAGTTTCCTCTCATTTCCTTTTTCTCCCAACTCTTCTCTCTGACCCTTATTCAGGGTTCGTATTGTCCCTGTTTGCCCTCTTGGAAATAAACAAGCAAACAAACAATTGACAGCTTCTATTTGTGTCTTTCAAACACAAATTTGACTACTTTTATTTGTGTCTTTGAGCTATTTCTGAGCTGTTTCTGTCTTCTGACAAGCAGAAAAGCTGCCCTGAGTGTATACTTGCAAGAGCTTTGAATGCAAGCTCTCTGAAACGCTTCTGTGACTGAGATCTGAACATCAAGACCTAAATCTGGTGCTTAATTTGAATCGTCCCAGTGAGCTGGACTCAATCAATAGCTGCCTTTGCTTTATTCAGGAACAAACACACTCCAGGTTATTCCTGGAGTCAAAAAAAAACACAAAAGTGTTCCTGTCAAAACAAGGCCATTTCCTACTGTCTGTTTGCACCTTGATTTACTTTAGCTGAATCTGATAAGGGTTGTGTTTTAGGACATCGGAAATTAACAGCAGTTACCTAAAAATTGCATTCTCTGAGGGAAACCAGGTTGCTTGTATGTCCCATTTATGATTCATTTTTTCAAGGAGAGCAAGGAGGAGTGAGGTCCAAAGTACAGCTACATGAAATTATTATAAAATGTTCAAAGGAAGGCATAAGAGCTATAATTCTAGTAAAAGGGGGGGGGAAGGAAGGGGAAAAAAAGAGAAAATAAAAGAACAGGAACTGCAGAACTTGCCCCAGTAATGGAAGAGAAGGACTTCACACACAAAACCTCCAGGTCCATGGAACACCCTGGGGCTCCTGAGGTATTACAGGATCTGTCTCAATGCCTGACTTAATAAAACTCAACTGAAAAACTCCTTGTGCTTTTCAGGACTCCTGTTTTGGAACTGAAGAAGGGTTTGCAGGCTGGAAAGTCCGTCCATGTTTTTTTTCTCCCGCTGTGCCAGCTGCTCTAGGAAAAGTTGTTATCTCCTGCAAATCTTTCTCCTCAGGAAAAAAAAAGTGTATTTTTGCTGTTTGTTTTGGTTGGGTTTTTTTCACTTTCAGGATTGATTCACACAAGTAAAAACCTCATTTCTGTTTTAACAGAATTCTAAGGGATATAAAACCACTTGTAAATCCCTCTACTTTCTGAAAAAGGACTTAAGGGCTAACAAAGTTAAGGAGGCCACTTTAAAATGAAAATAAAAGATAAAGCACAGCATGCACAGTATTTTGCTGACTGTGATAAAATTAGGCATATTCTTGAGCGAAATGGGGCCAAAATATCCTCGTTCTCCCTGCTGGAAGGTTCAGGGGGGATGGAGGTGCCAAGGGAAGGTTTTTAAACAAAGCTGTGTTAAGTGAGTAACTCCAGTTTCCAGGCACAGTCTGTTTATGAGAGACTGAGGCTGGCCAATGATAAACACACTGCAGAGGAACCCTCTGGAATTATTTCATGCTTCCAATGCAAACTTAGTGAAAAATATCAATTAAACCCACAAGTCTTAGGAAATTACACATAGCTTTTGTATATCTTCACAATATAATTTAAAATGTTCTTTTAATTAAGGTTTCTTGATGATGAAACTAAAAGCATAATGTTTAACATAATTTAAGTTCAAAGCTGAAGAGAAAACCCGAAGAGTTTTACCTTCAGTGGCTCCAGTTCTCCTCTCCATTCCACTCTGGGGAGGAGGGAGTGGTTTTACTGGGAGGACTAAATGGGAGAATACCATTCCCAAATCATGACATGGCCCTCTAAAAAAGTAATGACTGAAATTTTGTTTTTTTCTGTCTGTAGTTAAAGACAGAATAACCAGAACTGCATTAACTGAGCAAAGACTGTTTGCTCTTTGTGAAATTTGGTTGGTTTCAAAGCATACAGGTAGTAGGTAAGTATCATGATCAAGCAATTTACAGAAAATTTGCCCATGAATCACGGAGTATTTGCAGAGAGATTGAAAATCAGTTTCAATCAATCCAATTTTAAAAGTTGGTAATGAGAACCTTGGCACTCAGCGCCTTGGCACTCAGGCAGGTCTTTCTCATCATGTTTTTCCTACCAAATTTGCTTGTGAAAAAGAATGCTTAGAGAGAAGAAAACCAGCAACTACACTTCCCTTTTTCTTTGTTTTTTTAAGTTCCAATATGCCTCCAGAAACAGATAATTTGGCAAGACACAGAAGTTAAACTTTTTAAAAATGTAGCTCTATTTAGTTGTTATTACACTGAGAAAGAGAACATGTATTATAATAGATGGCACTAGAAGCCAGTCTCGTAGCTTGAAAAAGCAGCCCAGGTCAAAGTAGTGAGGGTGTTGAGGGGAGAGGAGAGAAGGTGATCTCATTGATGAAACAAAGCCTGGAGTGTCTTTACAGAAGGATGGATTATGTCGACAATCAAGTGAAGGATGCACTTGAAAGGCAAAGGTGCCGCTGGGATATTTGACCGTGGTGCTCTGAGACAAAGCTTGATTAAAAAACGGGGAGAGCAGTCAATCCTCCATAAATGCAGGATTGTGTCCTGCTTCTCCCCACACAATGGCTCCTTTATGGGCTGCCTCCTGCTCTCTGTGCTGAGCCCCTGCCCTGACAGGACAGGTATGACTTGGACCTTGAAGATTTTTAATGTTGGGTTGTTGTTTTTCTTTTTAAAGCACTTCAGATCTCCTGAGGAACACAAAGGCTTAGCTTGTTCTGAATCCAGGATTTTAAAAGTCCCCCCAAGTATAAAGAGGAAAAAATAGTACTTTACTACCTGAAATACAAATAAAGCATCCTTTGACTACAATTATTGAACCCTGGCAAAATATTATTTTAAGCTGGGTAATCTAATGCTATTTCCATGCTAAACAGTGCTCAAGTCCTATGGTAGTAATGTGGCTGAAGCAGGGTGTGTGTGAGGGGGAATTACTGCTCATGATAAAAGCAAAGGAATGCAGCTAAGCAGCAAGAAAACATGAAATTAATGCATTTCCCTTATTGTTTTAACAATGCATGTTTGCTGTGGAAGAAGAAAGGTCTTCTGATTAGGAAATCTCATTTCTGGATTAGGAAGAGGCCTCCATCATATCCACCAGTTTTTCCCAGGATATATTGTTATATTTTGCCTGAACAGTTCTGCTATGAAAGAGCTGCTGTCTTAAGTGAAAAAAAATACTACAATATTTCCATCTCCAAGGTACAGAAGTTTTATTTTTTCTGTGAAATCGTTGCTTTGGTCTCTGCCAGACACTTGAGTTGTCTGAACACTTGATGCCTGCACTTGCAGTGTCTCCCCCTGCAGAGATCTGCCAGAGGTCCCTCATCAGCTGAAGCCACCGGACTTCCACACTGATGCAAGAGGAGCATCTCTGCCTTTGGAGTGGGAGCTCTGCTTGCTGTGCATCCAACAAAAATTGTCCTTTCCAATCATTTTGTTGAGTCAGCTCAAAGCACAAAGTGCTTGTTAGTTTTCCCATCCAGTGCTGGACCTCACTCAACAAATAATGAATCATGGGTGTGTTCTGCTTCTATCCTTCTTCACCTTTACCACTTGCTAATTTTGGAACTTGCAGTTTATAATTACAGCACTGAGCCCGGGCTCTTGGCTTGGGAAATAAGAATGTTTTAAAGGGAAGCTTAATAGCTGCATCTTGGTTGAATACACCATGAAAAGATGAGTGTGACCTACATTAAAAGCTTAGAGCACTTTTCATTCTGCAAATGAATAGAGGGCCCTACAACTGAGGGAAAAGCACATATTAATTTCTCTCTAAATCACTGGGATCCACAGAAATAGAAATGGAAGGGGTTTTACAGCACCTCTCAGTGCTTGTTTCAGGATGATATGTGGCAGTGCATTTTGTCAGGGTTTGAGTCAGTGCCTGATGCAGTACCCTGCTGTAAACTGAACTAAGCAGATAATTTGATTTGCTCTAAAACATCTCCTGAATGCCAGTAAATCAAAGGCCACTTCTATGTTGCATGTTTAATTAGTTGCTATGTAATATAGGTAAAAGAACAGCTGATTAAGTTATTTGCAAGATTTTTCTGATGCTGCATCAGGGAAGTTTGTCTTTTAAGCACAAGACATCCATGACACCTTGGTTCAGAGTCTGCATCTATTACACTCTTGTCATGAAGAAGGGAAGCGTTTGATAAGGGGGAAGACAATTTGAGGATAATTTCATTTCCTGAAGCTGCACCTGCAGTCAAAGGAGGATATCAACTATCGAAAAACTGAGCATGGGGAATTTTACTCCAGAGGAAGTCAGTGATCAGGGTTCTTCTCTCTTTTTCTTGGGTTATTAAATATTCTCTCAGAGTAAACCATCTGTCTGACGATTTTCCACTGACTGATATTTAGTTCTGGGAAAGGAAAAACTCATTTTGCCAAAACTGCCTCTGGATTAGGATGTTGCATACCCCACTGCTAGGGACCTGGCCTAATGCAGAAAACACTGAAGTTCAGCTCTATTGGTGAATGCAATATTATTTGTGAAATAAAATCGCCTTATTAGGATATTTAGTCTTCTTGGATCTTTAGAGAATAATTGTACATGATACTTCCTGGTGGTTTTTTTTTTTTATTTTATTTTTTTATTTTCCCTTAAAGAGTAGGTAAATTGTAAAACAAAATGCCAAAACTATGAAACCTAATGGAACATTTCCCTTTGAAATTCTTATGTATTTTGATATTTTATAATGGAATTCTTCCTTGGAAAAGTATTGACCTTAATAGGACTTAAAATGCTTCTCAGTGTAACTTGAATTAATGAAAAGATGAAGTTATCAGTGAATTTAATGTCCATAGAAAATTTGTGGCCATGCCTATATAGAAACAATGAGTAATAATATACTGTTACTCCTATTGATGTTGTATGCTTTGGGGTAACAAGACAGTTTTAACTGTCTTGTTAAAACAATTTCAAAATACATTCTGATTTCAATAAATGCCCCTAGTGCTTCTGATGAACAGTGCATTGCCTGCAATCAACTTTGAAATTTGAAGCCTTTGGATTTAAGGGGAGACTTTCAAATTAATTCAATGTTAGATATTTCTATATGTTTCATAGAAATACCTTCCATCTCTTGAAATTTCTAATCTGAAGGCTATAAAATAACTAGATGATCTTGCAAGATCTCTGCCCTATTGAATAGGAGAAGTACTTCCAGCCTGCTTGATCTCTTGAGGGTTTGTTTCAATGGCAGATTTCAGGCTCAGATCAAATTTGCCCTTGAATGTAAATGCAGTTCACCATCTGCCTGCACATCTCAGTTTTATTTATCTGAGTTCTGGTGGTGCAGCTCATTGTTTCAGAGGAGTTAAAACAGCACCTGAATGCATCTCAGTTGTGCATTTCTTCTGGTCGCCAAGGAAACCATCCCAGGATTCCTGGCACTGGACTTCATCTCACTCAGTAATGGAAGCACCACAGGTATTGGCCAGTCAGGCACCTCCCAGGGTGCTATTTTGGGAAGTCAGTGCATCAGATTCTCCTCTCCCAGCACCTCTGAGGCTGTGTGAGGGTTTGCAGCATGCCTTTGTCTCCACAGGGATCGACTCTCTGGCAGTTTCTATGGCAGAGAGCCATCCTAGAGGTGAGACTGTTAAACACTGCTCTCGAGGTACAAAAAAGCCTTCAAAGCACTATGATAAAACTGTCGATAACTTTCCTAAAGTCTGGGGTGAGGGCTAAAAATTATCAGGGGGAAGAAGGTGGTACCTTTTATTTCAGAAGGACACTCTCTTCATGTACCAAAACTGCACAGAAGTGTTTACATTCACACAAAAAATAATAATTGCACAGTTGTAGTGGATTTGTAATTTAGTCATTAAATGTCCTGAAGAAGATGACTGATATCTCCAGCCGTGGGAATGGCAGAGCATGGTGATTGTTGTTCTGGGGTCACCTGTGAGTGCTACAGGCAGTCACCCAGACTGAGGGTGATGGTACCCCTGCAGCTGCCTGGTCCCAAATGGAGATTGTCCAAAGGCATCCAGAGGGCTCAAGTGCTTTATTTCCATGAAGGGGAAGGTGAAGCTTTGGGTGTTTCTGGGGATGTTCATAGGAAATGACAGAAGCTGGAAGGAGATCACCTGAATGCTAAGGGGGGAAAACTGGACAGGATAATGAGGAAGACAGATGCTAGGAAGAGAAGAAAAGCTGTGATGCACAGCTGAAATGGATACATAAAACAGGGACTGGTCACCTGTGGGGTGGCAAGGAAAGAACTATAAGAAACTTCACTCCAAGAAATTGTCAGAAAGCATTTGGACAATTGGGAAACCAAGAACAGGGAATTTATGGTAAGAAATGGATGGTCCTGCACTGTCACAGGGCTGCACGGTGTTTCACTTTGTGAGGGGAAATGCTGAGGTAACTCAGAGGAAACAGCAAGAACTTCAGAGTTGAGGAATGGAATTCCCTGGCATCTCCTGTAGGACATGGAACAAACATTTTGGGGGGAAAGTTGAGGAGTTTTATTTCCACCGGACTGTGGGAATAAAAACTGGGCTAATCTCTGGGGGACATAGAGGGCACATTTTTGGCGGGAAAACCTGAGGGCACCTCTAGGGGAGACGGTCCTGGGAGAAGGTGGGAAAAGTCTGAGGGCATTTGGGGAGGAGTGGCAGAGAAAATGTTGTGACCAAAACCTGAAGTAATTTTTACCTGAGAACATTTTTCAGGTAAAATCTCATGTAATCAGCAGATGAGTTAATGAATATTTTGGAGGCAAAATCTGAGGTAATTTGTATGGGACAAATAGGGAACTTTTGTGAGGGAAAAACTGAGGGGAATCAGAAGGGGGGAAAAGGGACATTTTGGAGATAAAACCTGAGCTAATTATTAGGCGGCATTTTGAGGCTTAAATCAGAAGTAATGTATAGATGCAGATGGGGACATTATGAAGGGAAAATCTGAGGTAATCTCAATGGAATAGAACATTTTGACTGAAAAATCTGAGGTAATCAGTAAGGAGCAGAATGAACACGGAGGGAGAGACGGGTGATGCTGAGAGGGTGTGAGTGTCACTGAGGGGACACATGTCCCTGAGCGAGCGGCGGGTGCCGCACGTATCCCTGAGGGCACAACAGGTCCCTGAAGGAATGGCCGATTCCCCGTGTGCTGCCGAGGGGACACGAGAGTCCCTGACGCGATGCCACTTGTGTTGCCGATGGCACGCCAGGGCGGCTTTTCCCGCCCGGGTGCGGCGGCCTCGCCCCTCAGGCCCCTCAGCCGCTGCCCCGGGAACTCGAAGCCGCTGTGTCCGTCCCTCCGGGCGAGGCGCCGGGCGGCTTCCAGGCCGCTCCGGGACTGGCCCTGGGGCAGCCCTGCGGTGAGGAGACGCGGAGGAGCAGCGGCCGGGACAGGGCCACGCCGGGCTGCAGGTGACGAGGACAAAGGATGAGGTAAGTCACGGGGGACAGCAAGAACTCGATGGGAGAGGGATGCGGGAATTGCGTGGCGTCACCTGTGGGGCACGCAATGAGCATTTTGGGGTGAAATTGGGAAGAGTGGGAATAAAAACTGTGGAAATCTGTGGCCTTTATGTAGGGGACATTTTTGGCGGGAAAAGCTGAGGTGATCTCTAGGGGAGAAAGATGTTTTTGGGGGAAAAGTCTGAGGTAATCTGGGGAGGATGGGCAAAGAAAACTTTGGCTATGAATAAAATATTTAATAAAATACATTATAAACAAAATATTACACAAATATTATTTAATAATAAATATTAAAGAGTATTTGTTAAGATTTCAAGTATTTATCGCTTGTTGCATTAAATGTATTAATATTTATTATTTTTAATAATAAATATTGAGACTTTTAAATACAAAATTAAATATGAAATTAAAACCTGAGGTAATTTTAAAAGGCCACAAGGAACGTTTTGGGGATAAAATGTAAGGTAATCTGCAAGAGACTGAATGAATATTTTGGAAGCAAAATCTGAGGTAATCTCTAAGGAGCAGAATTAACTCTGAGGGGGAGGAGGGTTCCCCAGGTGATGCTGAGAGGGTGTGAGGGTCACTGAGGGAATATGAGTGTCACCAGGGGGACATGTGTCCCTGAGCAAGTGGCAGGTGTCCCATGTGCCACCGAGGACATAATAGGTCACTGAGGTCACTGAAGGAATGGCCAATTCCCCATGTGCTGCTGAGGGGACCTGAGTGTCACTGGGGGGATGCAGATGTGAAGCCCAAATCTGGGCAAGAAAGTAAAACTCTACAGTCAGATGGCTCCAGAGCAGGTGTTGGTTTATTTGGGGGTGGGAGTGAGGTGGAGCTCTGAGCCAAACCTCACTCAATCTTCTTTAGCCTCCAGCTACATTTTAAAAGTCCCCCCAGATAATGGCACAGTTACATCGTACCATTACAGTACTCGTATTTGTATAAAGCTGTGAAATGGTTTTATAAGGGTTTGTTGATTTTGTGCATGCCACGGTTCCTTCTGCGCTGGTCGTCAGTCTTCTGGTGGGCTTGTGATGCAAAGTAGTCTTCCTCACCTTTGAATTTTTTACCTCTATCTTCAGCGCATGCCTTGCTCTTCTTGTTTATTAAGTCTGAGTTGTTTTTAGCTAATTTTGCAGTTTGCAAGTTCCACTAAAACTTGGCATTTTGTTCTTGATGGTGCTTGTTATTTTCCTGGCTTTGCTGTCTTGCTTGTTTTACCTGCCCATCTTGTTACAATGGTACCTGTTACAATTGCTTGTTACAATTACTCAGTACAATATTACTTGTGACCTTTTGTTACATCCCACTCTGGACTCAGATGGCACTTTTGTGTTCCTCTGAGGGGGAATATGAGGGTCATTTGAGGGGAGGCAGGTACCCCGTGTTCCTCTGGGGGACATGAGGGTCTCTGAAGGAGTGGTGTGTGTCCTGGGTGTTGCTGAGGGGACACACAGGTCATTTGAGGGGATGCGGGTGCCTCGAGTGTCGCTGAGGAAGCGTGCGGGGCTCTGAGAGGCACATGGCGTTCCGTGCTCGTGTCACTGAGGCGGTGGCAGATGCCCTGAGTGCCACTGACGGGGAGGGATGCGGCTTTGCCGTGGCTCGGTGCTGGGGATGCGGGCGTGCCCTGAGAGACACGGGAGGGCCGGGGCCGCCGCTCCCGACTGGCAACGCAGGGGGACGAGTTCCGCCCCGGAGCGGAAACTTCACTTGAAACTTAAGTGCACTTTTAAAGTAATTTGGAAGGGCCAGAAAGAAACAGTTTTGGGCTGAAATCTCAGGTAATCTGCAAGGGACTGGATGAAAGTAAAATCTAAAGTAATCTCTATGGTACTGAGCATTTTGGAAGAATGTACAGAACAGATTTTGGAGCAAAATCTCAGCTAATCTGTAGGAGATACTTTGAAGGGAAAATATGAAGATGTGTGTGTGGGAGAAAACAAACATTTTTGGGCTAAAATCTTAGGTTATGTATAGGACACAGCTTGGGAACATTTTGGAGGGAAAATCAGAGGCAGCCTTTTGAGCAGTCCAAAGTCTCTTTCTTGTCACACAACCTGAGGTAACTTACATGAAAGAAATCAGGGCTTTTTTATTGGGTGAATTTGAGGTAATGAAAAATGTGCACATCTGGGGAGAATCTGTTGTCATGCAGCAGTCAGAGACAGCATCTTTGACAGAAAATCTGAGATGATTTAGAAGGGAATGAGGTGACATTTTTAGCTGAAAACCTGGGATATTTTAGAAGGGTATTGCCATAGACAAAGTGGGAGCTGAAGACAAAATCTGTTAGAAAAGCCCTCCTGATGAGTCATGGGGTGCAAAAATGACCCTCTTGCTTTATAAACATCTCAGAGAGGAACCTGGGTGTGGCATAATCTCATGGTATCCCAAGATTTGTCATAGGATAATGGGAAAAAGAAAGATGTAACTGGAACTTTCGAGAATTTTCTCCTTCACGATAAAGGAATGTAAATGACATACGTTGATAAAACTTCCCTGATTTATTATGGTAACACATACACAAAACTAATCAGAATTATTTACTACACAATATAGACTCTATAAACACCACTGCAGTATAATGCGGTTTCTAACCAACAGTGATTATAATAAATGTAGGAAGAAGAAAAATTCAACAAAACATATTATAACATACCAGTGGCAAAAATAAAATGGAGGAAAATGTTATTTCCTTATAACTGAGATGGATCTGATGGGAAATGAAAATCAGGCATGAATACTTAATCAAATCATTCCAAGAAGGAATCGGATACAAGATTTACAGTTAATATTTGGGAGAGGTTGGCTCAAGGCTCAGACTGTGGTTATCTTGTGTGGCGGTTCCCTTGGGGACTTGGAGCTTCTCAGGCCTGAGTGTGTCATCATCCATTGGCAGAAGACATGGGACGGTGGGGCAAGGGCAAGGAAGAGGAGCAGCGGCTTCGAGCTCAAGAGTGGAATGGCAAGGTAAGAGCAGCAGCTTGGTGCTGAAGTTGGACACTTTTGGGCAGCTGGAGGGTCTGTGGGTGGTTGCTCAGGGGCTCTTGGGTGGCAGTTCCCTTGGGCAGCTGGTGATTCTCTGGCCTGAGTGTGTCGTCATCCATTGGCAGAAGCCGTGGGACGACGAGGCAAGTGCGGCAGCGGCTTCGAGCTCAAGAGCGGAACGGCGAGGCAAGAGCGAGCTTGGAGCTGAAGAGGGGGCACGAGAGGCCCTCTGGGCAAAGCGCCAGGGCACCTTCAGGGTGCCGCGGCTGGCTTTGCGCTGAGCCACCTGCCTGTGTGCAGGGCTGGGTCTTTGCTGCGCTTGGCCTTTTGCCATTGTGCTCCTTTGGCTGCCCGGAGAGAGGGGCAACCCTGTAAGGAGGGTGAGAGCCCCTGTCTCCGCACCTGAGGGGGGAAATGGAGCTCTCCCAGCCCCCAGCCCAGCCGCCCTGTAAGCAGGGCAGGGCTTTCCCCCAGCCCCGGCAGCTTTCTGCCTGCTGCTGGCCCCTGGCCAATGGGACCCCCTGTACCCGGGGCGCGTCACAGCCTTTGGCCCTGTGCCAGCCCTGAAGCACTTCGGCGCCTCAAGGGCCCTGGGCCCTCCGTGGCGTGCAGTGCTGATGCCTAGAGAGGCTCCCTAGAACAGAGGCTAGGCAGCGTTAAAGGAATAAAGTGGATGTTTCTGAAAAAGGCCTTCAAATGATGCACCTTGGCATATGAAGGCCACAGTTCTATGCTAATGCAGTAGAGCATCTGGAAAATAGGAAAGCCAAAACTTAAGGCATCAGTGCCGGGGCAGGTCTGACGCTTTCCTCTGCCACTTAGTGGTAGGAATGGCTCCCTTGAGCGGGTTGGCTGCACGGAACTTACTCCCTCTTCTGGGACTGTCTTGCCCTCACCTCCCCTCCCCAGTCTCCCCCTCCTCTCCCCTGTCTTCCCCTTAGCTGGTGTGTGTGAGCAAGTGCATTTGTGCTTTAGCCCCCACTTTAGAAATAGAGCAGCGGGGCTTAGACCTCCCAGGAGGGAAAGAGGAGTTCTGTGCAGCCACAGGCAGGGCTCCAAAATGCATGGCTGGAGAAGGTGTCGGGCCTTGACCCTGCTTCCTGAGGACGGCACGAAGCCGCTTAGCTACGGTAGCGTGGGCGCCGGGACCCGCCTGTAGCCAGGGCCTGGGTGTGTGCCTGTGCCGCCGGCGGTGCCGCCGAGCTGCCAGCGTGCCGGCCCCGTACTCGGGGCAGGTGTCAGGACCCTGCGGCGCCCTTTGTCCCCAGGAACAGCCCCAGCTCCCTGTAAGCAGGGCCGGGGAGGCTGATTTAGCCAGGTGACAGGAACGAGCGCTCCCGGGCCCTTGCCAGGGTGCAGCTGGAAGAAGCGCCGTGCCGCAGGGCGCTGCTTTGGGCCGCTGCCACCTCCGTGGCGGCCGTGTTGAAGAGGCTCCCGGGGCTGCTGCAGACGGCTGTGTTGCCATGCTGCTCCGGCCGGCCCCTAAGTGGGGCGCAGGCCCGGAGCCTGTGCTCCGTGCCGCTTCTTGGAGGTGCCGGTCTGCGGGGGACGGCCCCGTAAGTGGGGTTGTGTGCGTCCCCTGGCCTCGGCGGGCGGTCGGAGGGACCCCCTGTAATCAGGCGGGTATCCCTGGCCCCGGCCTTTCAGAGGCGCGGGGCCAGGAGTCACGGAGCCAGGCGTGTGCCCTCCCTGTCCTCGGGGCTGGGCTCCTGGCCCCTGGGGCCCCTGGGCTTTAGGCCTTTAGGCTGGACTGCCCGACTCTAGAGTCCCGTTCCTTTTGCCGTGGGGGAAGGCCGAGCTCTGTGGCTCCCTGGGTGTGGACCGGCCTGTAAGCAGGCTGTGGGTCTGGGAGCCTTCGTGTTCCCTTCAGCTGGCAGCCTGCGCTGGGCGCCTGCCCCGTTAGTGGGGAGCGCCCCGCAAAGGGAGAGAAGGAGCCTCCCTCCGCAGGCCTTAGGGACCAGGGCCGCCCGGTAAGTCGGGGCCAGTGCTCTGCAGTCCTGGGCACTTTGCAGTCCAGGCCGTGGCTTGAGGCCCCTGTAAGCAGGGCTGCAGCCTCTTGGCCGCTGCTTTGGATGCCCAGCTTCATTTGCCCAGAGGGCCTGGCCCCCAGCACGGCGTGGGACTGCGCCGGACGCCGCGATGGTGAGTCAAGCTGAAGTTGGAGGCTTCTGGGCAGTGGGGTCGGGGCGGGGGGGCTCTGTGAGTGGTGGCTTGAGGATCTCGCTTGTGGGGCTGTTGGCTGGCGGTTCCCTTGGGGAGCTGGAGCTTCTCAGGCCTGAGTGTGTCATCGTCCTGTGACAGAAGGCTTTGGACCACACTTAAAGTGGCTAATAGCGACTTAATTTTAATTTTTAGCTCACTAAAAGTCTACGTTTTGCCAATTGGTTGCCTTTAAGAACTACTGAAGGTGTATTTTTTGCAGGGAACAGGGTTGTTTTTATTTTGCTTTTTTGCTTTGGTGGGGGCCCTGCAGTTGGTCTAAGTATCCAGCACTCTACACAAAACAAATAAAAATATTGTCTGACGGGATCTTTGTTCCTGCCATAATCATTCAAGGATCATGCCAGCCTTTCCAATCACCATGGTCAGATTTCGATGGACAGGTTCATTAGGACGGGAGAACATGCCTTTGCTGCCAGGCTATGTACAGTTTTTCCCAGGATCTGAATATACATTTTGTGCAAAAAACTGCCGTTTCCAAATGCTCAGTGAAGAAGCTTGAGGCAGTTCACACTTTCTACATGCAGAAAAGTACTCATATTTTGTTTTCTTCCAGTTTTCATCAAGACATCAATGTTTTCTTTCACATGAAGAAGTCTAAGTAGTATCACTGATTTGTGTTTTTTCTGTCTCATTAATTTCTCTTTTCTTGCTGGCTCAAATCTCTCTGTTTTCTTTATGCAGCAGAGTCTCCTCCTCCTGCTTGTGTGTTTGCTCTTATGGTCCTGTTATAAATGCTCAGCTTAAAATTCAGTAGATTTTTTTCCAGGAAGTCTTAGAGGTGAAGTTCTGTGTTCTCAAGTTCAGACACTGAGAATGTGCTGAGTTCTCCTCCTCTAGCTGGTGAGGTGCCCTGGCTGCTAAGTAGAATTGAAGACTAGAGGAACTGGAAATGCAAATGCACTGTGGTTTAAGGTTTGATCAAAGTTAAGCTGTTTAAAGGGAGGCAAAAATGCACTCTCCTCCAAACAAAAGAAGTCTTTCCTCTCCCTTTCTCTCGTTTCCTTTTCAGATACATTTCCTTTCTTTTTGGAAACCTTGTTTGGTAGGGTACAACTCTGTATGGACGCTTTTTGGTTTTTTACACAGAAGTGCTCCAATAACATTTCAAACCTGGATTAATTAAGTCAGAAATAAGGTAAGCTCAGTTCCTTAAAACAATGCCAGGCTTTGTGCCTAAATTAAAAGGGATAAACCTAAATCCCTGTGTTTTTTGTCATCTTTGGCATGGTATATTGAGTTTGCTGCACACAGCATCAGTGCTGCATTATTTAAAGAAGTGCTGTTTTCCACATTTATCAGTGCATGGAAAGTTTTCCATGACACTCTTAGAGTAGAACACAGTGGAAAAGCAAGATGGCTTTTTACATTTGATGTGCCAGGGGCTTGGAAGATGTTACTTGGAATAGGTACAGGTCTTTTTCCCCCTCATCTTGGATCTAGAGTTGAATCTCCAAGCCACCAGATTTTTTTGATTTACAGCTTCCCTGCAAGCTTGACTGGGAAAATGAATTATTAGAGACCTTTAGTGTACAATTAGATCTCAGTGGGATTTAATACAAGCTTCCCATTAATTTTCTCAAGATTAAGGATCTGTTTGAAGAACTCTCAAATTTTGGAGATATTTGTTCTCATCATGTGTGTAGTATGAGACTGTACAGCAGATATAAATAAAATCCTCTTAGAACAGTGGACGTGGAAGCATAATTCAAAAATAGCACAGCACCAAATATTTGCATATGCTAAATGCCAGTTTGAAACATGGAGTGTGTAGGGGAATGATTCATGAGTGTAGCATGAAAATAATGGCTTTATTGCTTGAGAAAATTTCATTAGCTTTAGAAATTGCTTTATTTTCATGAGGCTTCAGTGGATGTAACCCAAGCAGCAAAAAGCATCAGAGGAACTGGCACTATACAATGAAAAATGTCCCCAAGTTTCAGTGCACTCTGTAACACACCAAGACTATTTTTATTAAAACTACATTTTCATCCTAGAGGCCACTTGTTTAAGGATATGACCCAGATAAAAAAAACCCCACACCTGTGACCTCTCTGTGCTGATGTTTAGGTCTGTAGTTTATGTTTGTGCCGTATCACAAGTTAAGTGAGAAGTGGCAGTACTGGTATGAAACCAAACTTGTTTTCAATATTATGTGGAGGTTAGTTGGGATTTGTCTGAGGAGTAGAGGGCTGCAACCAGTTGATAAAACTGTTCGGGTAGATACAGTCCAATTCCATGTAGCTCAAAATGTGATATGGGAGGACAAAACTGAACACTGTCTTCAGCATCCTGGCATCCTGCACCCCTGGGTACTTAGCTATAGGCTCAGGCCTGCTCCAGTTTGCATCCAGCTGCCAGAGTCTTACTTCATGCCATTTGTTTTCACCTTGAAACAAGCTGACAGACTGCAAACATGGTATTTGCAGGGGTAAAGCTGGAGAGATGCTGCTTAGCACAGCTCTAATACCTAGAGGCTCTCCCAAAATGAGGGAAGTTTCAGGCACTACCAAAGCCATATTTGCTGGAGTGTCTTTGTGCTCCCAGCTTGGCACAGAGCAGCATCCCTGAAGGATGCCAGGTCTGGAGCTCTTCCCTGGCTTGCCTGTGCACTGCAAACAAGAGTACAGTGTTTACTTCACTCACTGCTGGTCTCTGTGGGGAGAGTTAAACACAGAAAGTGCCAGAGCTGCTGAATTCCACATAAAACAGCGAGGAAAGGATGGGAGGCTGCAGGGGAACCAGCAGTCGGAAGTGGGATGGTTCGAAGCAGCCCAGATAAAGCTTCCTGAGGTGGAGTCACTCAGAGATACCCAAGGGCAGGGACACCCCACCTCTTCTTCCACAATACATTTTCTGCACTGATGGGCTGGTGAAACCCATTAACTCTTTCAGGCTTAGGAATTTTTCTTACTTTTAAGCCTTCTAAAATCTATGACACATTTCTTACTTAAAAATATTCAGCTATCTTTATTCATTAATTAATGAATCTTGATGAGCACTGTTGGGGGCTGACCTTACAGCACAGAAATCCAAGTTGGTTCTGGTTTGTGTCTAGAAAATCTGTATGTGCCAGACTTCTGTTCCCTTCTTCATTTAGATTATAAATCAGGCAGAAGAGGCAAGAAAAGTCGCTCTGAACTGCACGAGCCTTTTAAAGTGGATTCTGTTCTGGTTTATGATAATTTAATATTCTTTGGGAACTGAATTTGAATTTGGGTCAAAAATTTGCCTTTGGGTCCTATTTTTGCCAGGGTATTTATGTCCAGTTGGCACCCATTAAAATTATTAGTCTTGCAATGCAAAGGGAAGCAGAGAAAGAAAAATTAATTAGTTTCACTTCAGACTCTTTCATTTCCTGGCCTGATGTACAGAGTTAAGGTACTGAATGAGTCTACCCACCCCAGTTGTTTCTCACTTCAGTGGCAGGAAAAGAAAATCAGTGGTTTAGGCTGGAAAAGAAGACAATATTTTGGTGGCTGAATTCTCCATGGGGGTTTTCAAAATTATTCAAAATTATTTCTCCTTGACCAAGCATAGTTACAGAATTTTCTCTTTCAAAGCAAACTTAATTTAATTTTTTTAAAGATTTTTTTCATGTTATTCTCTTCCCCTCTCCCCGCCTATAACAAGGGGTTTGTTATCACTTGCTTAGGCTGGAAACATGACTTACAAATTTGATTTCTTAGACTGATGCTTTCCAAGGATCTGTGTCAACTCTCTTGTCCATTTTTTCAGAGGGGCTCAAAGAGAATTCCATCAAAAATATTCCACAAAAATACCATCATTTGAGCTTTTATTCTGAGTATCTGCTGAACCTCCCACAATGGGATGAGATCAGAATTTCCTCTTTTATCACTTACAGACAAATTCCTGCCAAATAAATGCTCCTAGATCTGGGTGAGTACTCAGGGCCAGCACAGCAATGCAAGGTGTCTCTAATTTTCCTTGTAAACACCTCATCAGATGTTCCAGCAGCTGTCCTGAAATGCCCTGACCACAGAGATAATAGTTTTATCAGAGGGGGGACATGGTTCCATCTGCTTCTCTTAGGCTAATCTACAGAACTGGAAATGCTTCTTTGCTTCCATTTTCCTTTCAGTGACCACCACACCTATTAATGAAATGTACATTTCTGGGCAATTTTCCACATTGTTCAAGGTTAATGGAATAGCAGGAAAACAAACTTACTCCGTTGTATGTCCTACTCTGTACCTGTCCTAAGAGTTATGATAGCAAAGTACTGTTAAAAATTGTGCAACTGTTAAAAATTGTGCAACACTGGACAATGAGAATTTAGAATTTTGTATAGAAAAAGCATAGGGTGGCCAAACAAATCTACCTGTAAAACACTAGATAAGTTACCTGTCAAATTAGGAATTCTTTGTGTCACATGGTTTTCATGTTCTGTTCTGACATCTGTGAATGCAATCTTTGACTACAAAATACCCTCAAACTGCACCAGGGGAGGTCCAGGTTGGACATGAGGGAGATTTTCTTCACTGAAAGGATGGTCAAGCATTGGAATTATGTGGCGGTTTTAGTTTGAACTGGGCAGAAACACTAATTTAGTGTAGTGGTTTTGATTTGCTAATTTGAGTTTCATTGCTAATGCACTAAATAATGTGGTGGGTTTAGCATTGGCTAAAATTACTAGTGTACTTATTCATTTCTTGCTGTGAGATACGGATTAGGAGGAGGGCCAAACAGTATAAAAACTTAAAAGGTATGAAGAGAACTTTATTAACAGAACTACAAGAATTATAAGGATCAGAATAAAACTTTTAGAACACTTTTCCTCCCCTTTCCTGACTTTTTTTTTCTAACTGGCACTGTAGAGATAAAACTTTTAAATCAGTTACTAACTTTACAATAGTCTTTTATTAGTTCTTGTAGGGAGAGGAGTTTTCTTTTGCTATGTTATGGAGACTTCTCTACAAGGAACGGTATTTTTGTGGCTTTTAATTTCCACAAATAGTAGCTGCTCGGGGTAAGATTTGCAATGGTGAAATTCCTTCTATTTTCACAGCTTTCCTATAGCTGTGTTCATGGGTCATGTCAACTTCTAGGGTATTATTTTAAGGATGAGCTGTTCAAAAGGAAAGGTTCTCTTCATCTATCTCTGCGATCATCTTAATTTCTAAGAAAAAGAGTTTTCTTTTTTTCTTCCGAAAAAGAAAGAAGGGCAAAGGGTCTTCATCACTCTTATCTTTCTGTTCAAGCTTTTTATGGGATCACAGCTCCTTCTGTATTTACTTTATCATGGATGCCTCTGCTCACACCTACAGTTTGAACACTCCATCCCTTTATATTTTCTCATGAATTAAACGAGATATCTTAGTGTATCATAGTCCATCTATATGGCTTTATCAAAAGAACTTTCAGCCCTAATACTAGCGCATTTCCTCATTTTCTTTCTATCTGGGACTAGACATTTTCTTTATCGACTTCGGTGTCTTCACTTTGTGTTTTTCATTTCTTTGAAAGAGGATCAAGGTCTGTAGGTCTCCTTTGTTCAATGGAAGGGTTAGTATCTTGTCCAGGCCTGCAGATGGTCGTGGGCAGTGGCCGAAGCAGTCACCGTGATGGATTCCGGGCCGGGCCAGGCCCTCCACTCTGCCCGGCAGCCTCTGGGGAGGGGGGGCCTGGCCCGGCCCGGAGCCACTCCCGGGGCCCAGCGGAGCCCGGCTCGGCGCGGGCCGATGGCGCGGGCAGAGCTCGGTGTTAGCAAGATGTTATCAGCTGCGAACTGGCCCAGCTTCGGCCGGGGCCCTGCGGCCTCCCGTCCCCCGCCCAGCCACCGCTGGGGCCCGGCCCGGCCCCGCCAGGCCGCGGGGGCTGAGGCCGAGCGGGGCCCCAGCAGCGAGCTCAGAGCCTTTTCAAGGCCGGAAGAAAGGGAGGGATTGCCCGGCCTTGCCTGTTCTTAAAATGTAGAATTCACAGAGGCGGACCCAGCTTCTAAGTGGTTTAATAGGATGCCAATTCTCAGAGCTAGCCAGCTATTGGTCTTTTCCAGGCACAGAGGAAGCTCTTAGCCGCTTCTCTCAGAAACATGGTTTCTGTAGGTGGTTTCTTCCTTCTTTACCAGGTATCAATCAATACAAAACCAGCACAAAGGGACTGCTCAAGGAATTGGTGGAGTCACCTCCCTGAAAGGGTGTAAGAAACCAGTGGATGTGGCACTCATTGCTCTGGTTTGATGTGATGGTCTTTGGTCAAAGGTTGGACTTGATGATCTTGGAGATCTTTTTCTACCTTAATTATTCTGTGGTGCGTGGTCTTCCTGCTCTCAGTGTTAATTACTGTTCATTAATGTCCCTTTTGAAATATTGCTGACTTTTGAACCAAAGGAAACCACTTACTCTATTAAGATTTAAGGTTCTAAAGTAGACCCAGCCCCTTGCTTCGAAGAAGTGTCTTTGAGTGTGTTTGATGACATCAACTATCCCCAAATTAGTGTAATTTCAGTGAAAATATGGCTTTCCAGATTCCTGTGAATTTTTTGTTCTACATACAGCTATTTTTTCACCAGTTATTCACCAAACTCAATGGTCATGGTAAAATATTTACACATTTGTCATCACTGAAGTTGAAGAGTCCAACACTATATTTACTACTGTTTTTTCCTGCCACAGTTTTCTGATGTAATATCTGGTCACACCTTTATCACTTCCTGTCCCACTGTTATCTCCTTGGAATGTCTATAGGAAAAGAGTCTGACAAACCCTTAACAAAGTCTATTTTTGTGGGCATAGAATACACACTGATGGAGAAAGAATGCTGCACACAGTGAGACATTGCAGCCATATTAAGGGGAAATAAAACATATTTAAGATTATTTTCTATCTTCTTCAATGTTGCTTTGAAGAGACCATTTTCCAAGGCAGGAAACTGCTACAGAGAATGGATTTTGCTGTGAAAATTTGGGCAGGTGCATAACCTATATTTATCTATGATTCACTATTTTCTGGTAATGTCCTGAGGCATTTTTGTGATTGATCACTTTTTTCTCCATTTTTGTGAAGCATCCAGAGAGTTCTGATATTGGAAAAATAATTTGGATGTTATGGGCCACAATTATGCCCCATTATGGGCTGTGCTCCATAATGGAGATTAATCTGCAGTGGGAGGATGCCTGGTGTGAGCTCATTAGATTCTCTCTGCTAGCTGTGAATGGAATTCAAATAAAAATAGCAATAACTCTCCACTCTCTTCCAGTCCATTTCAGTGCTCACTGAGTAGCTCTCTAGGAATATCTGCATTTCCTTGGGTTTCACTATGTTAAAGAAGCATTAAATCAGGGGGTTTTGATGGTTGCATATGAAATGGGACTGACAGAAAGGACAGGTAAAATACAAAAATAGAAGAATTATGAATATGACAACAGCTCTCACAGTTCTGCATTTCCTTTGCTTTTGCTTGATTATCTGTTCTGTTAAAAGTGGATTTTATGCAGAATGAAACTGGGGGGAGGTGAATCCAACTTTTCAAATGTTGTGAGGATAAAAAAATCACGTATCCAACTTTAGGAAACAGGACTTGGTTAGTCATGCCTTATGCTGTACCCACTGAAATATTCTCTGCTTCCGTCTATTTGAAAAATGTAGATAAACTACCCGTCAACACCCAGAAATCCCAGTAAGTCTTCAGGTGATGTCATCCTTTTACAAACTAAGTAAGGGAATCTAAAAATGCAGTATCAGCAGTATTATTTTGGATATTAAACTTGCAGCTGGGTACAGTCCACTTCACTGCCATGAAATAATTCAAGCTGCTTCCAAACCTATTTATAAGGCAACTGTTTCAGCTATTAAGTGCAACAGTTTTTCATTGCTTATTTCATCTGGAATTACTGTGTTTAAAAAAAACCCAAAAACCCTAAAAATCCACTAAGCTATTCCCTTAAAGCATTGCTCTTCTGCTTTCTTTGGTTTTATAAAAGATTGCTGTTGTAAGAGACACCAGGTTCAAAAAGGCAAAGAGATTGTTTTTCATCAGCATCGTGACAGTTGTTAGGAAAAAGAAAAAAATCCAGAGGGGAGATTTATGGACAAGAAGAAAAGGCCAATTTTATCAGTGAATTTTGTTTACAGGCTGATAAACAGAGCTGCTATCTGGCCACTGGAATCTCTGCCTGGGTTTGGTGGAGATTGAGCACATTTCCAGTGCCTGCTGCAGATCCTGGAGGGGCTGCACGTAAGCAGGGTCACGTACACAGGGAACACTCCTGCTTTTCCCTCAGCCACGGAGCCTGAGGCTGGCACAGAGCTTTGCAGTAAGAAAGCAAACTCCAAGGCTGCAAACTGCATCAGCTCTGGCTCTTTCAACACACCTCATCTGACACTGTAACATAATTCCTCTTCCATTGTGGAGTACCACACAGCTTTTAAAAATATTAAGAAAATTATTCAGAGCCCTTGGAAAAAACCACTCCCTATGTGTAGCATTGAGCTTCTTTTTGATTTTGTTTTTGTTAGGGTTTTAATGCTTCCCAGCAATGCTCTCTTTTCCAGGTTCAATTAAAAGTTGCACTCAAGTTTGTATCTTAGCTGATTCTCCCACTGTGGTTTTGTTATCTAAGTGCCCTGCACAGCAGCAGAAAAGACAGCAGTGAGTGATATATTCCAGGTGTGCTCTCTGGTTAAGAATAAATGGGAATCTGGTCAGTGTAGAGGAACTGTTCCTTTTCAGGATTTTAATTGAAACGTGTTAAATAAGCACAAAATTAACTGGGAAAAATAGGATCTGGGATACACCTTTTTAGGTACCCTCTGAGACTTTAATATAATGTGGCTGTAGAAAAGCATTTTAAAGTGTTTTTCACTTGGAAAGCCTTTGCATCATCAAGCATTGAGAGATAAACCAGCAGCAACAGGAAAATGTAGTGTCAACAGCAGCCACTTGCAACATTTTCACTTACATTAGGATGGTACTCAGTGCATACTTGGTGTCACTGGTTAACATCACTCTGTGCTTCATGGTATATATTTTTTCTGTCTTTTTTATCTTGTGTTTTGCTGGGCCTAATGAGAGCCATGTCTTTTGAGTTAGTGTGCAAGTAGTGTTTACAGTGGTGCAAGAAATCCTTAATCCTTATTTTTTACCAAGTTTTTTTTTTTAACCCTGTTCACTGAGACACCTTACTGATCCCTTCAAATGAAGTTTTTTCTCAGCCTTTTTTTCCCCTCACATTTAACAATGCATATACATATTTAGAAATACCTAAATATATACATACATGGATACAAAAATTCACCAAAAGAAGCTGTGGAAGGGCCATGGCTGTGGGTGATTCATGCCCAAAACCTGAGCTCTTGGAGCAGCTGCAGCTTTCTTTTCTGGATATAAAAGGCAGGACCGCCCAATACTACTGTAATTCACTGTAATTAACAGAAGGTGATGGCTGCTGTGGTTGGGGGAGGGTGGGAGTGAACCTATGTCTCATGGTTTGGAGACTCTGTAGAGCACTAAACTGGGGTGTAATTCCTGAATATATTTTATATTTAGCCTCTTGTCCTTTATCATTCAGCACCCATAAATCCCATTATTTTCTCTCTAGTTACCTCAGGGAACTCCATTAACTTAAGACATAATGCATTAAACTTCAGTAATCTTAGAAAATGTGTCATCTTGGATGGAATAACACCATCTCACCAATTACCACTTCCATGGTATTCCCTTCTAATCTTGCACCTGATCATGAAAGCATCACTGAAGAAGCAAGTGAATCAAGAGCACTCACATCCATACCTGCTTTGTGTGAAGTGTGTAAAAAAAGTATCAAAAACGTTTAAATTCCTGTGATATTTATCTTTCTCCTTCTGTGTTCTTTTCCTTCTCTAAAGGGTTAACTCACAGTTGTACTTAAGTTTGAGCTCAGATTTGAAATTCAGAATATTCCCATTACTGAGAAAAGTCTGTATTTACTAAATTGAAGCTTGAATGACAAGAATTTTATGATGTCATTATCCTAAAATGCATCAACAGCAATGTCCACTGTGCATTAAACACCTACAGAGAATTAGGATGTGTGAACTTTTTATGAAATAGTTTGATCAACAACTAAATAATGTCCTTTGTTTGCTTCATTAATGGTTTTGACAGTGTAACTCTTACTTATTTTTTATCATTTAACAAGAAGTGGCCAAATGTTGGAAATTGTTTTCCCTTTATGTACACACTACCTTGAGACTGTTCTTCACCCTTCATATCTCCTCCTGCTTTTCTTTCCACTGAAATTTATTTCCCACAATTATTATTGCATAAGGAATAATAATCCTTTCTGCTTGTATCTAGAAGTGAAACTAAATATAAAAGCAAGGTTTTAGGTGCTAGTCTTATAGAAAACAGGCGAGTGTGGTGTTTAGGAAGTGCCTTTTTTGGGACTTGAAACAAGAACCCTTTATGTAAGGCACTAAGAAGTTCCCCAATAAAAAGAATCCAAATTAGAGCACTTTGCAGTAGCACAGGAAGAATAACCTTGCAGATAAAAGTGTTGCATGTAAAGAGAATTTGCTGCAGAAATTAAGTGATTATATGTGTTGGGTTGCTGCAGCTGCAATCAACAATTTGCAGAAACCACCAGTGATTGTTTTTGTCCTTGGTTTTCGTTTCGAAGGAGCAGGTGCCTCCTTCAGGTAATGGTGAGGGGCTCTTAAAGGACTGAGTGGAAAGAGTGAGGTTATAGAAGACCCTCAGGTCTCTTCAAGTTAAGCAGACATTCCTGAAGCTTAAAATATCCTTGAAGTGTGCATTTACAATTTTATTTAAAAGTAGAGGCTTCTCGTCAGGAACTCCTTTGGTACAATTAGATGGTCAAACTAATACTATTAATTATTGGTGGTTTGAGACCTGATCAAGAAATTGTCTCAGAGGTAATAAAACCAACAGAATTTTTTAAAATATCTGTTTGGTAGACCAACAACATATGATGGGTGTGTATTTCCCACACCTTAACATATTTTACTTTCCTGAGGAGAGCACAGAGGCAAAATATCTGATTAAAAACAAAGTAACCAAAATAACAAACTCATATTATCTCCCCAAGACACCCCTTAGCCATGAAAACGTGAAGCCTGGTCTGACAAATGTGAAGTCCAGGGCAGGCGTATGGAAGAGAACCAATAGATTTCAGGTCAGATCATTGGAAATGTCACCTGTCTTGACCTTGATTGCAATCATTAATAATTGTTACAAGGCTCATGTTGTTTTTAAGGAATGCAGTAATAAAATTTCAGCTCCCTGGAACTGGAACCAAATATTGCATTTAATGTGGGAAGGCTCTTTCCTTGGAGATTGTGCTGCTTACACAGTAAATCAGGCTTGTCATCCTTGATTTCTGGTTGAAACATGGCTGGAATGTTTAATATTGTTATTAAAAAGAACATAAAAGTAACTTTCTTCTTAGGAAATGAAAAGGGAATTTGTTTATATAAAAGGTTTCCATTTTTTAGTGGAAATAAATTTCTTTTTTGTTGTTACTTTATGTGATCATTATTATGAATATTGTCAATTTTTACAGGTTCAACACCAAAAATGCATTTGAATGGTTGCAGCTTTCAGCTGAGAACAGCACTATGATATGTGACAGCCAGCAGGTACTCTTTCAAACTTACTGTCCTTGCTATACCAGGCCAAATCTCAACTCCAATAAATTCCTTTGAGACCTCCAGAATGCCCATGAATGCTGTTTTACTGAACTAGGATCTTAGAATTTATTTTTAAAGTCTTTTAAAAGTCTTTTTAAACTACCCATATTGGGTAGTTAGGGTGGTAGATGGGTTTGCAGAATACTATATGATGAGGCCTCAGAAAATCTGTATATTCTTTAAGTTCTCCTAGAAATAAAAAGCTTGTACAGAAGGATGTATCTCTACTATAGAATTTGTTACTGGACTTGAAATACCCTAGAAGGGTGATCAATCCCTTACAGCTTCTACATATGCTATTTTCAGTAGGAGGTGTAGATGGGACTCTTTTTCTCTAGGCAAAATGCACCTGTGAATTTTTCTGTTCCTTATCATCACGTCCCAGACCAGAAGTGATTACCTGAATTGTGTAATTCTCCAGCTTTTAAACTGGGTTTTAACTTCCAGTCCCAGCTTGAATTCCATTTTCTCATGCCATGTGCTCACATCCTACAACTCCCTTCCCCAAGAGAGTGGAAAACTGGTGGTCAGAGGCCAAAATTCTCTTTATAACAGAGCATAGGGTTGGATTTCATTTCAGAGGCCTTTCCCAACCTAATTCTGTGATTTTTCCAATCTGATTCTATTATTCTATAACTCATTCAAAAAACGGTTTATGAGGAACAATAAATAGCAATCCAGACTTCTCCAAGGCTGATTCCTCTTGGATCTAAGGAGGCTTATGGCAACAGCCCACACTTCCAAAATAAATGCACCTCTTACTGTGTCTGTCTCCCTCTTCATAATCTTCCTTAGAGAGTTTTTGAAGGAGGATTCTCTTCTGCTTTTGAGAAATTTCTGACAGGTCTTTTCTGAACCCACTCCTTTCTTTGAAACTGGGATTCCTGCTTCCTGAGGCCCATGGATCTGTTCCATATTTCAAGTGCATTTTCAGTCCTGTTCAGGGATCTTCTTTTTTTTGCATCTGTGTCATGTTTTTGTTTGGTTGTTTGCTTTGGGTTGTGGCTTTCAGTTTGGTTTGTTTTTTCCATGCCATAGTAAGACACCACTGTCATTTTTGTAACCTTTATAAATGTTTTCCTTTTATGAATGTTTCCATTTATAAATACCATCTCTGTTGTAGCACAGCGATGTAATTTCCAACTAATCCAAGTCACTGCGTGATCTCCAGACACTTCAGAGATAAACATGAGGCCTTGGGAACTTCTGTTGCAACTCAAAAGTAGCGCAGATGAGTATCAGCATGATCTGAGTGTTGACACAAGGCTTTTTTTTTTTCCTTTAAATGCCCTGGAATGTACTTCTTGAGGGCTTCTTCAACTGAATTATATTAGAGCCTCCCACCTCCACTTTTACTCACTGATAAAAAATTGACTGTTGAGCATTTCTGGGGGGAGATGAAATGGAATTATTACTGATTTATGTGTACTGTCTTCATTTACTTGGCTATGCTAGATTGAAGAGTTGTTTATTGGTCCCTGGGTTCCATTAATCAGCATTCCTCCTTCTCACACCCGTGGAGGGCCCTGTGCCTACAAAGCCCTTGTTTTAAATGTGTGCAACTCAGGGGGCCTCAGGAGAATCATAAAACCATCCTGGTTTGTGATTCTCTCCAGAAGGAAGGCCAAAGTACAACTGTCATTTGTGTCTGAGTAATCAAAAACCAAATAGTAGCATTTTCTGTATTTTTATGGTGGTACCCATCTATATTTATTTTTCCGTACAGATCTTTAGCAATAGTGTTTGCAAATTCAAGGATTCTCTAGTAAACAATAGCACTGACAACATTTTGCCTGTTCCAAATGTACTGGAAGAGGGGAATCTGTCAAGGAAAAACTGTCCTTCAGCTGCAAAGCCATGAGCTTATGACATCAATTTTCAATTGCCAATACATAGATTGGCATGAAAATCATGATCGCACCCCATTTGGTTTTTTTCAGTTTTCCCCTTACCCTGGCTGGGGTGTTCTTGCATAGTGTGGGGGATCAAGATTCACATGGCATAGGGACCTCCTGAGCCTGGTTTGTTCCTACTTTAGAGAAGCCTGTTCAAATCAGCTCAGAGAAATGGCAATCAGGATGAGAGATGCATTGCAGGGGAGTCATTGCTGCTGCCAAAATATTTGCAAGGAGCCAAGAGGAAAACTGGGTGGCAAAGGGCTTCCTCAAGCTGGAGAAAGATGATTTTAACCTCAGATATATTTGTCATGGCTCATAACAGTGGGATCAGTGTTGAGAATCTGCTACTGGCAAGGAGAAGGCAAAGGGATGAGATTTTAATTACAAGCATATTTATTAATGGGTACAGCGACATGATAGGGAGAAAATGAGTTTTCATTTCTAACACAGCTGCATTATTAATCATGAATGATCCTGAGGTTACAAATGGGAATCTGTCTGCAGGCAGAAGGCAGAAGAGATGATTTTTATTAAATATATTGAGCCAATTTCTGTCCCCTGACATAAGCTCACAGATTCCCTGGAACTCCATGGGAGGCCTACACTTGCATTGCAAGGCATAATTTTAATCCATACTCATTAATCATAATTAAGATTTCAGTTCAAGAATGGCCTGAGGAATATGTAGTTGAGATGGGATTAGGGCCAAGGTAATCTGCTTTATCAATATGCTTTTCCTAAGGTGCCTCATAAACTGCCTCCTAATAAAAAATTAAGAGTGTTCAATTTAGTTATTTTCAATCCTGGAAGGATAATAAGAACAGGCTCAACTTCAGTTCCAAAGTATTCAACACCTGCAATTGAAATACACTTAGAAACCTTAAATATGTATACTTTAAAGATTTCATACAGATACAATGCTTTCATCATTTCAAATGAGTACATTTTTGATGATAGGAATGCAACACATCTGAGTCATCTAAGAGATTTCAGACGTAATAGAAGCTCTTCATAAAGTTTCACTAAGGATATCTTAGGAGATGGCTGTGCTGACATATACATATGTTTTGAATATGGTGCTGTTTATGCTCTTTACTACCTTCACAGACTCTTAAATGTAAGACAGAAATATTTAGGATAATTTGTTCTGAAAACTGGAACCAGTTTGAAAGGCTGGACATGAGGAAGAATTCCTTTATTGCAAAGGGGGTTAGCATTGGAAGGAGCTGCCTAGGGAGGTTTGGAGTCCCCATCCCTGGAGGTTTCCAAGGAAAGACTAGATTTGGCATTTAGTGCCATGGTTTAGTGACAAGGTGGGGATTGGTCACAGGTTGGACTCAATTATCTTGGATGTCTTTTCCAAGCTGGATGATTCAGTGAAGACCTGGAAAAGAGCTCCTAAAAATTAAAAAAAGATGAATTCATGACTTGCCACATAAAAATGAGACTGGAATTATTTGATCTAAATTCTCTTTAATGCAAAGGTTTAGATGGGGTTGCAATAAACAGTTAAAAATGGTGGAAGTTTAATTTAATAAACAATATTTTTATTAACAATTTTCATTGAAGAATATTGCACATTGCCACTGAGGCACAGATCTCCAACCTATCCTGACTCAAATCTGACTGATATGTGTCTTACACATAATTAACACCTAAAGAATTATTGAACTATTGTAGAAAGCTTTCCTTTGGAAGCAGGATATGCAGGGACACTTGTGATGTATTTGAATATCATAAAAGTGCCTTCTGATGCTGTAAATATTTATTGTTTAATTACATTGGCTCAGCAAACCTGGGTGTTTAAAGCTGGACAAACTCCTACCTGTGAGGTGAGCAGGGTCCAAGCAATGCAATGGCAGAAGCAAATAAAATTGAAAATGGAAATAAAATGGAAAACGTTCTTTGGAAACAACTAATGGCTAAATGAAGCAAGAGGAGACTTTTCAAAGAAGGGGATGATAAAAAATAAGTGGATGGAGGAAAGAGGCATTTACTGGGTAAGCACGGAGAGGTCCCTGGCCACAAAAACATTAAAAATCACAAAACTCATTGTTATATTCAGCAGGATGGTAAAAACAAGATCACCTAAATTTTTTTTAATCTTGTCCCTTCTTCAAGTTTTCATGCTCATACCTTTACCATTCTGTCTAAAAATCATGGTCACACCCTTTCCATCCCAGTAATAAATTATTACAGTCAAACCAAGGGACTGGATATGACCAGGAAAAAGAAGTGACTGAGCCAATTTATTTTTCAAGTAGTTCATTGCAGAGTGTGGCTGTAGCAGAAAGAAGCAGGAAAATTTCTCAGCTGAAATATTTTTAATAATTCACTGCCATCAGTGCTTCTATTCAAATATCAGTAAACAGGTTTAAAAAAATAGGTAGGGATGATAGGTAATTGTGTGTAGGCCTCATATAATGTGGCAGAGTCATTTTTCCATGCTGCCCCAGAAAATTATGGGATCCAGGCTGAAATCCTTGCTTCCCTAAAGTCAATTCCAAAGCTCCAACTGTAATTCCTGTGTTGTGGAGAGTTATATGAGATCCAGAATTTCCTCAGTGACCAAAAGCCTTAATTTGGACTATTTTGTAAGAATATGAAGCAGCCCAGGAGACATCGGTGCCATTCTTGCAACTCTTCCAACCTAAGGTTGCAGCTTTTATTTTCAACTTCTTTAGGCCTGAATTTTTTAATGCCACATTTGGAGACAGAATCTTTAATCTGTTAGAAATTTTCATTAAAATAAACTGATATTTTTACATGGTTTTCTTTTATTCCTGTGACATGTGTTTTCACTTCCTCTTTGAATTTATACTTCACCCTTTTGAGCAGGATGAATGATTACCCAGAAAATCCTAATTGTATGAAACTTCCCTAATGCAGATGGGAAGCAGACATCCCCTTCAGATTTCAAATACAAACTAGAAATAAATAAATTTAAGTGGAATTATTTCAAGCTATTTCTACTAAAATAAGAAAATCTCTGGCACTGATGGGTCCAAACTGTTGGAGGGCATTTTCTGTGTCTTACATGACCTACTTTCAAACCCACAAACCTTTAAAATGCCAAAATCAGGGACTTTATCTAAATACTTTATACTAGTGAGGCAATGCAAAAGATTAAAACCTCTATTTACACTAAATTATCCCATTGTACAGAATAGACAGAGCATTTAAGGGTATAATTTCTAATAGCTGTTGTTCTTAATCTTTATATATGGGACGCTAGAAAATAATTCTGTAAGACAATTACAATTAATTTGCTGTTGTTGTATGAGACTACAGCTTTTGGACATATCACAAATCATCTGATATTTAGAAAATAATTTGAATTATAATAGCATCAAATGCACAGCAACATCTCTTTTCAGAGCCAGTTTAAGTGAAGTTTTCCCTTCTTTCACCTCTCTTCAGTGTAAAAAGTTAAATTATATCTTCAATTTTGTGGGTTGAGGTTGTGAATAAGAATGTGACTGCTGGTCTGCCTTAAAATTAATATTTTCCAAATTTTCTGTCAAAAATAAGGATCCTTAGAAATGTATTTTTTTCCTGACCCTTCTGTTTAGCTTTCAGCTTTTGCATATAATTAAAAGTCTACTAGCCTCAGATTATTTCTGTATTCAGAATAAACATGAAAGGCAGAATATGGATAGTAATTAGTAATTTTTTTTTTTTATTGTATTGGTCTGCATAACAGTAGTCAGACTATATTCCACTGGAAATGGAATAAAAATATTTTCTTTTAAAATTCAATAATTTTTATTTGTTATTATTTTTATGATAAATAAAGTAGGCAAAATTTCATTAAGAACTTTATTTTTTGCTCAGAGAGCAATGTGCAGACATGATAAAATTAGTGGCAAACATCTTCAATTGCAGATAATCTGTAAGGTCAATGTAAATTACTGGAACTGAGAGGACTTAGCACATGAAACATAAAGGGTAAATACCCACAGTTACAATAAAAATATTCAAGGAATTGTTTTTAAAGTAGTGGGTTTTCCTACAGCATCTACAAATTACACATTACTGACTCGTAGTGCAAAAGTGAAAGGAGTTTTGTTTACTTTTTAAGCTGTCAATTGATTAAATATCCTTCTAGTTTCAAACTAGCTAGGGCAAAACAAAGAAAAACAAAAAAAACTGTTTTCTGTGGGAACTGAGAATATTAAATTCCAGAGGAAGAAAGGCGAGAGATTAAGAAAGCCAGAACTGAGGGCAGTGATTTGCCATGCTTTGCCGGTGTCTGGGAAACCTGATTTTTGCCCTGCAAGCATCTTGAAAGCAGGTGCTGACTCACCACCCTGATATTTGTTAATCACAGCATCCATCACCAAATATTAGGGACCTTATTACAGGCTGACACTGGGAGACAATGTTTGCTTTGTTAACTTTGGGGTTTGAAACTTGGCTTTGTATTGCATATAAAAAACCGCTAAACAAACAACTGGGGGTTTGCTAATTTTTTTTGCATGTCCTTGTCTGCCTTAACTGCAGTTTCAGCCTCGAATTTTGCATGTCCAAAGTACCTTTCATGCTGCCAGTGCAGAGAAACTTCACCTTTCAGAGATGCCAATAATAGGGTTTTCCTTTCATAATGATAATTGAACTTCAATGGAGTAGGAGCAGTCAATTTGCACAAAGGGAAATGCATTCATTTTATCAGTTTTTATAATTGTTGCTCTGCTTATCTGGAGAAAATGTAAAAAAATCCATGAATATATTGTCATATATATCTTACTTTTTATGGAGGACTGAGGTTGTTGAGCCACTCCTAAAAATTACATTGAAGTACCCAGAGCTATAAAACACAACCTTGGAAAAATAGCTCTTTATACCATAAAGTTTTAAATCACAAATGATTTGTTGTTTATACAGACTTAATTTTTATATACAGAAAGCTTTGTAATATGTATAATCCCTGACAGAGTGTTCTTTTTGCCTCATATATATATATTACAATGGCAAAAATCCAAGGAGTAAGACATTTTCCTTCTCCAGTGGTGTTCTACTTCTTTCCTTCTTGAGGTTGTAACCCTCCTGAACTACTCACCAACTTCAAAAACAAAGAATCAGATGTGAGACTTGTACCAAACTCCTCAAAATAGTTTGCTTTCTTCTCAGTCTTCTTTTTTGGGTGAATAACAGACTTGTGGGTGGCAGAATATGTGCGATAATATACATTATAAACAATCAACTTTTTGACAAAATCAGGGCAATTAAAAAATTTTCTTTTCGAATAAAGTAGATTTCACACTAGGAAGACTCAATAAGCTGTAAGTTTTGACTTTTTTTTTTTTTTTTCTTTCCTGGCCTGGTTTCAATAGGTAAAGGGTGTGGTGATCTCACTTGAAGTTTCCATTGAGTGTGTCCAGTTCTCTCTGGGATCATAAACTGCAAGTTAAAACTGGATTTATTTGTACTTAGGAATATAAATTTTGTATCTATAGCTGCATGTATTTGCTGTCTTTATTTTTTTCTAAATCTTCAACTAAACCCTTAAAAAATCCAGTTTATGCAGCACTTTAATCTGTCGTTATTGAATTCCTTAATTTTTACTCATGAACCCTTACCCACCAATTGTTCCCATTTATCCTTTACTTCCAATAATTTTAGGGTTTTTTTATAAGTACTGATAAAAATTTCATATGAAAGTAACAAAAGCAATCTCTGTGGGATTTTAAGGAATTTTTGTGGTACACTGACAATTACTTATTTATAATCTGAATTTTGAAAGCTAATACGTAAACAGTGGTAGTTCTCTTTGGAATTTGCACTTAAATTCTCTTTCTTTTAAACAGATAATTTTTTCTTAGAGTTACAGAATGCTTGAATTCCAAATTTTGTCTAACTATAAATTCATATTCAACCCTCTCTGTGCAAACCCAAATTCTACATGTTTATTAAGAAAAGTAGATATATAACCAGCTCATAAATTAAATTAACCTATAAAAACAAAAAACAACCTCAAACCCCAATCTTTTGGGTCTCATTAACAACACAGAATTTTTGATGGGGAGGCACTAGGAGAGACATCAATAATTTATAAAAGCCATTTTTAAATCAATGAGAAGTGGTAATAATCGGAGAAGAGCAGACAACTCACACTGATAATTCAATAAACCTCATCTACCTGAGAGAATCAGGAAGCAGCACAGTCACAGAAGGAGGACATGGTAAAGTGTTGATATGAATGCTATATAATGTTAATTATTCATTTTGGAAAGCAGTGCTGGGAGACTCTACACATACCTTTGAACTTAATTAAAACAACTAAACTTAATAAGTACTATTGTGTCTTCCTACAGCCTGGCATTGTCACAGATAGAAATTTCTGATGGTTTTCCTCCACAGAAAAAATTCTTCCCAACAATCCACAGTTCTCATTCCTACTTAACATCCAGTGAAAATTCATCTTTCACCACGGTTTTATCAGTTGGTCTACAGGTAGCAAATGGCAGCTGCCTTGATCTGAATTATGTGCTTTCTAGGAATAAATTGAAGACATTCATTAATAAAATCTCCCTTAAATATTCAAAGTCTAAATGGTGGCTTAGAATGGTTTCTGATCCTGTATTTTGAAAGCACAGGGCCTCTCTCCCTTACCATGCTCTCTAAGAACTCTCTGTTCCAGGTCAAACAGGAGCTTTTTCCATTCCTTCAGCATCAATTCCTGCACAGCAACAGCAGTTTCTTCACTTGCCTTCTCTTTTTAAACTGAATTTTTTCCTGATGGCCTGACTTAGACATGTTCTAGGAACACCTAGGAGAGTGAAGCCTTTGGAGTAGAAATCCCTGGGCTTTGTAGTTCATATTTAGACACAATGGGTTGTTCACAAGAAGTTTTTCATCAACAGAGCATAAAAGAAATTCTCCTCCCTGTCAAACCAATGTAGAGTTTTGACCCTGTAAACTTTGACTTAGACTCTGAGTGGCCCCAGGTATCATCACAATAAAGTCTATTTGTAAAGGGTGTTTTTAGGAGGTTTCTAAGGAACAATTAAGGTGTTCATATTTTGAAATAAAATATACATCAAACTCCCTGTTCACTTGAGATGGGGATGAAAAATCAACTTTTTGATTTTTAATTATTTAAGATAATAGATATATACTGAAGTTTCCTACAAGCTTAATACTAGTTCATGACAAAATCATGTAGAAATTGAGCAAAATGAAAACCTTAAATTCTTCTTTCTTTCCCTCTTTTGACAAGATATAAACTCTCATTCCATTATGTACAGATTTTTCTCCTGCAAGGGAAAAAGAATTGTTTCTCATACTACTGCTGATGGATTTTCCTCAGTGTCTTATTTGTGGTTGCAGGAAGACACTGAAATGTTGTGGTGACCTGGTTGCAGGAAGACTGAAATGTTGTGGTGACCTGAATATACACAGGCAGGCTGACTGCTTTTATTATTTATATTTTCTTACTATTATGTTTTTCATATGTAAAATATGTATGAATGGTAAATCACAAATTTCCTTCAGTTTTGTTTATTGTTCCTACAATAAAGAGTAACAAAAAAAAAAAAAAAAATCCATGAGAATCTACCAGTGTTCAAAGATAGCTCTAAGCAATTTGCAGGGCCCATGCTGGTTTTCAGAACACCTCTGATTTTTGTTGGTTTTCATAGCCTATTTATGTTATACATTTATTTTATATAATAATGCAAAGAGAAATTATAAATAAGCATTTTTAAAATGGGCAAAAGATGCTGAGTAGGGAGCAAAGCAGCACTGTTTGGTTTCCTGTTGTGGGGTTACTTCCATTAATCAGAACTGAAAAATCAGTCTAGACAAAACTTCATTTAATTTTAGAGTATTACTGATTTTCTTCTTGGGCCAGAGAGTACACACTGAATTTTGGGACACACTTGTCACATTTGAAGAAAACCTGTCCAATCTATTGTTTTAGGTGGTGATAGCAGGAATCCTGAGTGGTCTTGATTTATAACTGCATGAAATTTTGGCAGTCCTAGCTACCCTTCACTGCGAGTCTTGGGATTTATTCAAGCCAGAACTCAAATTTAAATGTAGAACTTATGAAATTTTATGAAAACAAACGGAGAAAACATCAGAGAAGATCCCAGTGTGTTGGGATAACACGTCAGAGACAGCAAGTCTCATTATTCACTTCCTCTTTTCTCCATTCCACAATCAGTACAAACACACCAGGAGACAGCTGCAGTGAATCTTCTCAAGTTTTGCATAATGAAGAGAGTTGAGTCAAATTTTTATGTTGGTTCAGATAGTCATGAAGCTAAGTTTAAAAACTCAACTAATTTACTGAAAAAATTACTATTTTCAGGTCCTAGATATTTCTCCTTTCCCGTTTTCGCCTCATTTTTCTTTTTTATCCTTTCTTACCTTTGTCACTATGAAGTAACAGAAGGAGAAAGGAAGAGGAAGATACTGAAATCTAGAAAATCTAGTTATAAAGTATTTCTTTCAACTGTTCCAGTCAGCTTGAACTTTCAATTGTCAAGTAATTGTCAAATCTCTTGAAGGGCTGGCAAATAAAATTGAGTAGAACTTCCAGGATAAGGATATTTTGAAAAGGACTGCCTAAGAAAGAGTTTACACTGAGCCTACTGAATGATGGAGGTAAGGGGACAGAAATTCTGAGCCAAATAAAAGAGAATGAAATATAGGTTTCCAAGACATAATAGAACTGTTCCCCTGTTTCACAAAATTTGTGGATAGGTGGCCTTAAAGAATAGAGCAACTTGAAGTACAGCAGTTGAAAATACAAGCTTTTTTCAGTGTTTTTCTTGGTGGCAGTTAGAAAAGGTGTTAAATTTACTGACATTGAGTGGATTTCTCAACAGCTTTCTTTGGTTTCTGGGTGTTGAAATAAAATGGCAAGAGGGTAAGATTAGGCTAAGTCAGAGAACTTTGTTTTGTTGTTACAGAGAGGGGAGTTTCCATGAGATAAAATGATTCATTAAGTCTGATACCCCTCTGACATCACAACCCAGGCCGGATGGCCCCAGTTTTCCAGCAGTTCCAGCTGAAGTCCTGCCCTGCAAAGCCCACTGGGGCCTCCTGCTCTGAACACCCTTTTCAGAGCACATTTTGTAGCCAGCAGGTCTTCTTCCCAGGGAGAACTGCCAGTCCAAACACTCCCACTCCTTTGCTGACCAGGGAGGAGACCTTCCCAAGTGCTCTGAAAAGAAGTTATTATGGAGAGGCAGCGCTCTGGGCAGTTTTATAGAGCTCTGCTGGGAATCCCTGTTCAATACCTGGCTGGGAGCTGACACCTGAACTGGGCAGACTGCACACAAATCACTTTGCTGGTGAACTGGGAGCCTGAACTATTAATTAAAGCAGTACAGAAGTGAAGAGCTGAACTACCTCAGGAATGACACAACCTGTATGTTTCCCAGTGTGAATGCAGAGAACATTTCTGTCTCTCTCTCTGTGAGTGGCCTTTTCAGACACCACCAGGTCAAGGTGTGCAGAAGATGCACATCAAAGCATCAATTGAATGCTCTAAGGAAACTTTTTTTCACTTTTTGCATGCTATTATGCATATGAAAATGCTTACATGGTCATAGATTTGCCACAGGAAGCAGCACCTGGTTAAGGCTGAAAAAGATCCTTTACCACAGTCTTACAACTAGAAGTAATCACTTGGCTTTCACTGATTTCCTCATGTCTATGACAACTATGTGTAGTTAGAGATTAACTGTAACAAAATATATTGTCGTGTTCTTGGTATTACAACAGAGAAGATGTTAAAAATCTGATCTACATTAAAATGCACATACCTGCTTAATAACAGGCATAAATAAATCCTAGATCAACATTTTTATCCAGTAACTAATACAATCAGTGTCTATGGCGGTCGTGTCCTCAGCACTTGGATATTATTATGACAGATATATTAGCACAGGTGGAGGTTGTAGAAGGAAAGCAGAATCAAGGCTGTAATATCTGTACTATTCAGCTATTTGATCAGTGCAGTCAGATAGAAATTATATTCATTTGGTCTTATCCCAAAACTGGGAAAATTGATCAGGTACAGCAATTGGCACTTTATAACTTGAACCTTCACAAGTGCTCCTTTCCATTTTGTTTTCTTCCATGTAATTTTTTTCATCCTTTCCCAGGTGAAGAGTCTATCCACATAAGGTATAAAAATTATAATGACACTAAGAGTTAATTGGTAAAATTGATGAAAAGAGAAATTTTTACAATTTTTTCCAGTATGTATTAAAACCTTGGATGAGGAGGCATAAGAAAATGTTGACAGAGATCTACCTGTTCCAGGACTCACAGCAAGGTTTTTATTTAACCTTGCTTTAATTAAAGGGAGGGAGAGCAGAAAAAGGAAGACAGCAGACTTGACACTTTGGGTCAGTTTTGGTTTCTTCAGGGATGGCCCAAGAAAGCAATAAATGTTGACGTTTTTAGTGGGGAAAAAATAGTCTTCTGTGTAAGTGGAAGACAAGTGGGAGGAAATGAAAGTTAGAAAAAAAAAATACTTGAAATACTCTCATGGGACAGAAGGAACTGAAAGAATCCATTCAGGTGGCTGAGGATGTGGATTTAGAGGAGCTCCCTTCTGTTTGAGAACTATTACCTGGCTACAAACTTGTTAAAGAAAACATTATAAAAATTAATATTGAACAAAAATTTGAGTTGCCATATAATAGGCACATCTACAAGCAATGTCAGCTTTTACAGACCAAAAATAATATGATGTATAATCGAGCTATGCATCTGTGGGAAACAACAGATCATCTGAGAGGGATGAGCCTGTTCCACCCTAAAATGGAAGAACACGCATTTAATTTTCAGAAATATTTTGGGTTTATAAAATTGCATTCATCACCTGTTTATCCCTTGATTTTTAGTGTCATCCTTTATATCAAATATTCCATTTCAAAACACATCAGTAGTAAATAGGACACAGTCATTTGTGTCTCTGGGACTGTCTCCCAGCAGCAACCTCAGACAGGGCTCATCAGAACTGCTCTGTCACCCTCTCCTCACACCACCAAAATGTCACTGCTGGTTCCACGTCACCACTCAGCTGAAATCTTTGCTCAGGAAGCTCTTGCAGCTAACAGAGGTTCAAGCAGGTGCTTGCATCTCTTATTTACTTGCTAGTTAAATGTGAGCTGACAGCAATAACCTGACAGAAGACAAGTCATCAAGCACTTGTTCAACTCCTTAGCAGAAGAGTGACAGGGCTGAAGGTATATGAGAAATATCAGGCTCCAGAGACAAATTCTAAAATCTACTCCTACAGAACATGTATTTCCATGAACACTTTTTTAAAATATAGTTCCTGTAGAGCTGGAACGCACAAGATCATATGAGCTTTTGGGGTGAAGAGCAGAAAGGTTTGAAGCTTAATCTGACTTTTGGAATTGGTAGTTGTTGATGTCAGGAGAGGCCTCTTTGTGCTGTGCTGCATTTCATGTGTCAGCTGTCATTTATAATTTTAATATTTATCTATTTGTGTCCATCCAGCCTTCCTGCTAAACTCCATTCTGGAATTGCCCTGTTCTTTGGGGAAAGGGACTGAGGACCTACCAGGCATCCCAGTCACTGGTTCTCTAAAGCATAGGAATTAAATTACATCACCTGAGATTGTGTGGCTTGAGTCAACCTTGTCTTCAGTTAGCAGAAGAATGTCACTGATTTTAATATTCACTGGAACTGTTCCTTCTCCCACAGTTTGGGATTTGAAACAAATAAACGCAGTTGGAGCACTGGATTTACTTTAAGCTGTAAAATTGGCGTTAAATATATTTGAGGTTAACCATCTGTTAATGACATTAAATGAACGATTGAGCAAGTCAAATAAATGTAAGTGATAGCTCTTGGAAGCCTTTCACCTGCCTGTAACCATGACAAGAAAGTGAAAATTCTCAAGACCATTTTTGCTTTCTGCATATGAATTACTTGGCTTTAATTGAAATCCTTCAGAACTTGATTTTAGCATAGTTCCCTGCTTTTATATTGAGTTTATTAAATTTTTATGTCTTCCATATTCTGTGCATTTAGTTTTCCAGTAAATGGCCACAGTGCAGTGGTTTCCCAGCAGTGAGGTAATACTACAGAAATAGTCCGAGCTGAGTATGCTTCGAAGTGTTACATTTTTGCTTTTGTTTCTTTCTTTTTCTTTTTTTTTTATTCCTGAAGAAAATGGTTCAAGACTGTTTAAAGTTTTTATAACAGGAAATGTATACATAACTTTGATGTTCATAAACAGTACTAACTGTGCCACTGATCTAGTGCCTTACTTACTGGGTGTAGAACCACCCTGCAGATTTTTAATATAATCAGCCTCTTTGATTAAGATATTTTTTTTCTGGTCTTCCTTTTAGGTGAAAGCCTTGATAAAAGCTAATTGTTTGAAACTCCCTTATGAGACAAAAGCCAGTGCACTGATATCTTATTGAACAAAAAATTAACCCACTTAGGAGGCTCAAGGCTTTCAGTTTATTTGCAAAGTGGCAGGAAAACACTTTTGGTGATCCTTAGTGCAGGATTCTGTGGATAAATTAAGATGCAAGAATGACACATCTTTGTTTTTAAATATTCTGTTTCACTTTACAGATGTTGGACTCTGACTAAAGGACAGCAGTTATCAGTTCTATATATCAAGACAATAGAATTGTCTCAGTATTTTAAGGAGAAATGAGATTTGCTACCTGTGTTCATCCATGACTCCTCCTTCTCTAAGGATCACCTGGCTTTTTTACCTCTTCTGTCAGATTCTTTTCCTTTTGCAAAGGACTGAGTAAATAGTTAATTCATTTATGGTATAAAATTGTAAACTGAGTGCTGTTTATTGTCCCATTCCCTGGGATGGGCAGGGACAGTCCCACCTAATGCCAAGAAAATGCCTTCTTTGGCTCCAGGCTTTATTGGAAGCCATTCTGGAGCCAAGGACATTTTGAGGCCTAGATCCAAGTCTGTATGGAGATGGCAGTGCATAATATTTTGTGAAAGATGGAAACTTAACAGTTGAATTCATTTAATAATTACTTAGTGCATACACCTTGTCAATGTATTAGGCCTCATTTTCATTTTAAAATTATCCCAACAGAAGACAGAGGCTAGCACTGGAAATATTGCAACTGACCTTAAATTAAATTCCTGAAAAAAAATATTTGTGGTGCCAGTTACCAGCTTTTGCCCTTTTTATTGTAATTCTGCTTTTCCCAGCCATTCTCTCATTTTCCAAATGTGTTTGAATCCAAAAAAAATGCCAAATTTCACCAAAAAAAAAAAGAAAAAAAAGAAAAAAAAAAAGTAAAGGATTTCTTTGCTGACTCTGCTGGTAATGATACATCATGTTGTAAAACAGCTTTCCTGTAGTTTTGTTGGGTTTTTTTTTTCCGTGAAATGATGTGTTAAGAAGTTCACTTGTTTAGTTTTTGTATGTATATATATATATTTAAATGAGGAAGCAGCCAAATATATGTAATAAGAAAAAGAGGTGACAGGCAAATCTTATTATTTGATGAGTCTCCTCGTGATACATAAAAAGATTAAAAATATTTTAATAATTGCTTTTCTGCAGTGTTATTTTTTCTGTATTATTGTGAATTTAAATTTAGGGAAGTTTTGAGCATTGTACCATGAAATGGGATGAAAATCTGTCTGTGTTTCTCCCTGGGAGTCACACAGCCTTGGTTTTGGTGTGCCTAATCCGAAGCAGAAGTAAAGAAAAGGACTTCTGGATTGAGTTTATTTGCTAAACTTCCTTATTTGTAACTGACAATAATGCAGATCTGGAAATCTGGGCCTGACTCACCCATCTGGGTTTTTATTTGTAGAAATATAGGTCAGTACAGTTCTAATACAGTGAATCATGCAAGTATTTTTATCTGCAAGAATTAACCATATATACATTACATGTTATTCCCAGGGCACCATTCCTGCCTTCTGGGGTTTTTGTGGGGAGGATGTTGAGTGTTTGCATTCCTGTGTTTGAATCTTTTAATCTCCCAACCTGGATTTTTCTGCAACTGTTCCAGTAGATTTTGTATTTTTGTTAATCAGGTGCATCAGGAAATGCATCCACTCACCACGTAGGAGTGACCCTGAAGGAGGGAAAACATCCATTCCAAAAAAACAACCATTACAAAATCTTAAAATATTTCCTGTCTGTCTTTGAGATAAACACCACACATATTTCAAAAATTTGTTGATGGAATGAAAGTAATGCCACCTCATGCTGAACCCTACTCTTTTTCATTGTATATTTAATTTCTCTTAGGAAGTTTCTGACCATTTCAGCAACATTATGTCCCTTTCTGAGGTATTGTGACATCTACCCTAAAGGCTGGTTGAAAAGCTCATCATAGAAGGGACACCACTGGTGTGAAGCCAATGTTAACCTAGCAGAACAAGTCGTGGTTTCCATCTTCTGTTTGCATTTCCTTTCCCTCCCCCTTCTGGCTGGAAAGAAAGTTAATATAGTAGGTCATGCTCAGTCTGCTTTATTTCCTTTTGTGCCCACTGAGGTTGGAATATTACTTTTTGCTATCCAAATCAATGTGTTCTAAAATAACCTTATTTTTATTTGGATGTCCCTGTTATGTACATGGTACATATTGGATCATAGGAAATGGTACATTTTTTCTAATATATTAAGATGAAAAATGGTATATATATTCTAAGAGAATTTTAGTTCAGCTCCCTTCATCTTAAATTGGTTTGCACAATTTTTCTTTTTTAGTTGAAAGCAAAATTTGAAGAAAAAGAAAAATTTTGGAATACAAGAACTTACAAACCATTTCATTTGTAATTTGGTTCTTTTCTGCAGAGAATTTATGAGTTATTTGTTTAATTTGTAGAGAGAGAGTGTGTGTTTCATGACATTTAGAGAGCACATCTAGAAGTTAATTTTAACCTTGTTACTGTTTGTACTTCATTAGGGCAAGCAGAGTCTTTGTTCTCAGAAACAGCAATTCAACTCTACCTTTAGGACACAATAAAAATATCTTTATCCTCAGCTGCAAAAGTTACCTTCCTGTGAATGGGAGCATTTCTTACTCCAGTGCTGGTGATGAGCAGGAACCACAAAAGGAAGAGACAAATCTCCAGCCAATCCACAAGACACCCTCTCATGCAAACAGCAGCAACTACAATTAGAAGGGTAAATAACACATAATAGAGAGTGCACAGTGGTGTGATTTCAACACCCATCTCTGCCTTCAGTGTCTTGCTGTGACATATATTCCTGTTTCTAAAATACAAGAACACATTCTAGTGCAATACAGAAAAAAGACAGAGGGGGTTCTCCCCTAGGAAGCTGCCAGATAAAAGCAATTATGATAAATCACCTGAGGAAAAAAAAAATCCTGGTGTGAACTCCTGGCCCTGGCCTCAGACAGTGGCAGGACTCCCATTGACGTCAGCAGAGAATTATTTTACCTCTGGTTTTGGCCTGCCTGATGGGAGGAGCATCCCCAGATTCAACTTTCAGTTGTCATATCAGATGTCCCTTAAAAGCTCTGCAATGAGTGCTGAGTTGCGTGTGACTCATTCCGCAGAAGATCCCATGTGGATATGGAGCACTCGGAGTTCTCCTGTCCAGCAAGGGTTATCCCAAAGGATATCTGTTCCCTTGGGTGAGAGATTTCTTTGCTCCACATTTTCTGGAAGAAATACCTGCCTCCTCCAAATTCTTTTGTTGGCATTCCTACCCTTTTACCAAACTCATGGTTTCTTTGGGATTTGTGGGAGTAGGAATCATGAAGGATCTGGGAGCTGCTGCCTCCCACTCCAAGCTCTCGCTCACCTTGCTGAGCACAGGTACCCATTGCCTGTTCAGGCAATCAATGCTCTGTCCCTTCCCAGGTTTCTGGAAGCATAGGAAGCCAGAAAAAGCAGGGAACTGCCAGTCACAAAAGCATGTTTTTAAAGGAGTTGTCAAGTCAGTTTATATAAAAAATTTTGGGAAGATCTTTTGCATGTTTCCTCTTTACTAATTGCTCTTTTTTTTCCCTTTTGATTCTCAAATTTTTCATTTATAGACCTTCTTTTATGAGCTGTATTTTTGTTGCTACTTATTGTATAATTTTGTATTTATGTCTTTAATGTAGTTATTTAGTTTTTCTTATTTTTTTGGTTTTTAGTTGACCTTTCTCAGCCCAGTGACATTTTCAAAGCCCAGGAAAGCTTCAAATAAGGAAACTGACTGGAATAAGTCAGAAATAAAACATTTCTATTTTCTTTTGATGTCCAGTTCCTTTAACCTGTAAACTTTAAGAAGAGGAATTTTATCTAAAAAGCAGAAAGAATTCTTTTTATAGCTACAAGCAAAAATAAAATATTTCCTTACGGAAGTAGGATATGCACATTGGGACAATGCCTGATTTTTATAAGGACTTCAAAAGGCAATGGGATTATTTTAAATTATGATTTATGCCTTTGATGTCAAAATGAAAGACAATTACATTTTATTTGGCAAAAGCAAACTTTGCAAAAATTAATTTTACTTTCATTTTATGCCTGTGATAATGCTGTGTGTCTTCACTGAACTGTTTTGGCATGTGGAGGATTTATTCACACTCTGAGTTGAATTGTTTGGTTCTCATCAATTTAATCATTACATATTACAAGTTGTTATATCCTGGTGTCTTATACAGAAAACCATGAAGCCACACAAAATTATTTTGTTAGTCCAGTGAGCTCTTAGCTCACTTCTCCTTGATCACAAATTTCTGTTCGTTTTGAGGATGATATTGCACTGATTTTTAAATTAAAGTGTTAAAAGATGAAAACCCTGGACCAACATGTTGCTAAGAACACCAGTTATTTGGAAAAAGAGAGGACACATTCTGTATTTCCCAGCCCTTGAACCAGGGGCTACATTATGCATGCAAATCTCCCACTCAGGCAATGAATGACCCAGAAGAATGAGGTCAAAACACAGCATTGCTTTAATCAAAAATGTTTGCTAAATAAGGATCAAAACATACCAAAAATACTTTCTATTTTAAGGGGGAAAAAAAAACCAGCAAGCAAACAACAAACTAACCGCTGGAAGTTTTGTAACAGAAAATATATTTTCCTACTTCTAGTTTATTTTCAAATAATAGCTTTACCTTCAGCACTTTCATATGTTGGTAGTCACAACTCCAAGGGAATATCCTTCCAAAGGATTCCCATTCCAGGACTGAAGATAAAAACATAGATTTTTAGGAGTAATTCAAGGGTGACCCAGTTAATGTAGATCCCTTGGGACAGATTAGAGTGAAACAACCCTTAATGGTTGGTTTTTATAAATACATACAGACATAAATATATATATATATTTAATATAGATGATAGATTTTTATATATTGTTTATAAAGCTGTTATAGATATAAAAATATATATATACTAATATACATATATACATTTATACACATATATATATATATTTATATCTGTCTCAATATTTCAGTCTCTCACAACTTTACCTCTCTCCTCCTTGGAGTTGCACAATATGTAAAGATTTTGAAACTTATTTTATTTTATTTTATTTTATTTTATTTTATTTTATTTTATTTTATTTTATTTTAATAGGGAATTGGATTTTTTTGTTACTGTTTTTGTTTGTTTCTTTGTTTGTTTTTTGCAGAAAAGAATTTACATCAGTGAATGTGCTTCCATCGGTTTGTATCCAGGTTATCTAAGCTTCAAATCCACATTCATGAGCATAAAACATAGGCATAGTGTTATTGTTTAAATCATGTTATTTTATTCAGTAAAAAAAATATTTCTAGGAAAAACTTAACATAAAAAGGACTGTTTTCCTGTACACCAGGAAAATAACTGGCAAGGAGAAAATTATTGCAGGCTGACATTTAAAGAAATTATGTGAGTTCATAAAAAAAAACAAAACTGAATTTTATAAAGATGCCAAATTGTCAAAAAAAAAAGTAGTTATACTTAAATACTGTTTTGTCAGCATTTCCATTTTGTATTTCTGTGTTTTGTAGTTCATTTATAAAGGCTCACTCACCACTAAACTGAGTTCAGGCTCTTTATGACACGTAATGAAAAGGAATTGTCTTTGGTTCAGACACTTTTAAGGCATCCTGTCCTAAATATCACTTCAAGTTCAAAATTAATCCCAAAGGATATCTGTTCTATGGATTTGTAAAACAAGAGATTATTGATATTTAATTTTTTTAATAGGGATTTAATCTCTTAAACTATTAGTCCAGACCTAAATACATCCTGGACTGAAAAGTTTCATTCATGGGCTTTTCAAAAGCATCAGACAGATGGAGTTTTGGATCTGCTTCTTCCCTTGGAATTATTTTTCTGATGTAGATTTTGAGGGGTTTTCCCTTGAAGAGTGTTCCAGCTGATTACTGGCAGTTAAGAGATTGACAGAGATGAGTCTTTTTTTGTTGGACTTGTGAGCAATCCTGCTTTTTGGAAAACCTGGCATGCTGATGGAATGGGTTTTGCTCTCTCTTAGAACATTTGTTGAGTATAATCTGCCAAACAGGTAAATCTGGAGAATTCAAATCTTCCAGGAATGGAAACAAATTTTTTTGATATAACAAAAACCTAAGAGTTTGAACTTTGTGGCTTCCAGCTCTTTATCAGTCTGTGTGACACAGACACCAGAATCTATAAATTCCAAAATTCCGGTTGAGGGAGGAGCTTTGGATCTCCAGACTGAAAGGCCTATCACTTGGGATATGTTGGGAAAATATCAACCTCTGAGTAATTCCTAAAGTGTTGGTCTCCAAAAACAATGTCTTCTGAGCTCACAGGGAAATTCTCATCCTCCTTCCTGGGTGACTCAAATCCAGACTCTTGAGAAAGTGTGTTCTTCTTTATCCTAAAAATTCCCAAAGTATTTTCCAAGACTATCTCTCATTTCTACAAAATAAAAAGAAAATTACCTATATTCAGTGGTACTGGATGAGGCTGCAAGAAATAGAATTGAGGCTGATGGAAACATCTGTGCTGGCATTTCCAGCAAGTCTGAGCAGTATTATTAGGATAGTGGTAATATTTCATTTTTGGAAAAAGGTAATTTTTTTAAAGAAATACTTATGTTAGACAGTTTTTCCACCTTCAGCTACGTTTAATATTCTAATATAATGAAAGTTCATTTAAAATAATCTCTAAAGAAGATTGGTCACCTTATATTAACCACATCATACAGCTCCTCTGACAGTTGCACAGTAGCTTCAGTTTTGCACTCATGTAAATTTAAATCTGTAGTACTAACTATTATTATTATTATTATTATTATTATTATTAACAACAACAACAACAATAATAATAATAAGCATTGAAAAAGTCTCTAATCCAGAGCATTAGAGAAGAAAAAGCACAAGGGCTTTGCATTTTTGCCGCTACACTTTTGGTATTGTATGCAACTAAAACAGGCACTTTTTTCACATTATATTTAGATATTAGCTTTATCTCTAGTGTCTAAATTTCTGTGGCCAGCAGACCTCAAATGTGAAAAAAAACCCAACTGTTTTCTTGTCTCTCAGGAAGATAGAAACCCTAAAAAACTGCCACATTCTTAGGATCACAATTTTTGTCCCAAAGGCAGCAAATGCCTGTGACACCTCCTTCCAGTCCAGTTGCCAGATGGGCCCTGGAGAGCCAGGGAAGATGGGATTGACAGAGCCCCAGCTATTTTCTGCACACAGTAGTTTGGTCCTTTAAAACCTGAGTTATGGACAGCAGTTCTTTCTCCTGGAAAATCTCTCAGGGAAAGGGAACGTGTTCCAACAGCAACAGGAGTGTGAATTTATGGCGGGGATAAGAGGACTGCGAAGGATTCGTTTAAGTTTTATTATCAGAAGTGTCCATGGGGAGGGAACCACCTCATCAGAATGCTTCTGAATCTTGGCACGAGGATGGGAAGTTCCATTCTTTATCCTCTTCTGGATGCCACGTTTCTGATGTGTCTCCCTCTCCTGTCACTGCTCAGTTCAGGTTTAGCTCCTCCCAAACAGATCCAAAGCAGTGGCTTAGTGTGAGTAATACCTTACTCTGTAGTTACTACTAAAATACACCAGCTAGGGAGGAAAAAATACGTAGGGAGATTAATGCCAGGGTTTGTCCAAGAAAATGTCTAAACCACAGAGGAAGAATTAATGCAGCAGTATTTCCATTAATATTGAGGTCAATGTGCCAATTCCACTGTCTACTCAGCATTTGGTCTCATTCTCTCCTAGACTTTACTTGCCCCAGCAAACTCTTCTGGAGTGCCAAACCAAGGAAGGTTGCTGGTAATTTTTTCATCTGCTCCTGTTGAGAGGCTGGAGGCCTTTCTATGGAATTATCCTGTCCTTTATTCTTCTTCCAGAGGTAGCTGAGAGTGCTGCCTATGCAAATCTGAGATAAAGCCTGGGACAGAAGAGCACAGTGCGCCAATTCCTTGCAGACATGTAAGGGAGGAGCTGAATAATTGGTTAAGAAGTAATTTTCTAGCTTCAGAATCATCAAAGAATTCTGATTACAGTGCTGAGGAAAGCAACCTAGTCCATCTGGCTTTCAGAGAAGTGGAAAGTGTCCTTTTATGCCAAAGCTAGTCCATAAATGTCTGGCTCTGATCCCAACTTTGTTGGCTCATTATAAGCACTTTTATTTGACCTTTTTATTAATGTCAGTGTTGTTCCAAGCACACACATGTCTTAGATTCTCAAACAGCAAGAAAATTAAGAGAGATGGTTTCATAAAAATTAAATATACAGCAGGTATCACTGTCCTACAGTCCTTGTCAGAAACCAGTGAGAAGAGAGGTCACTTTGTGTGTCATTTGTGGATTTTTTCACTTGGGTGCCAGAAAGAAAATGAATAGATAAAAGAACGGTTGTGGCCTGTTTGAAGTATTATAAGAAATCCCACCATATGATGTAAATATAAAATCATACTTTGGGACTATTTATGCCTATATAATAGCTTATTTAAACAGGAAGTTTTTTTGTTTCTGGTAGTGCTATATCTGTCTTATGGTCTCTTACTTGACAATAACAAACTTATTGTGCTTCTTGGAAATTATTGTACATAAGGTTCTATGCCATAAAAATAGGAAAATTAATTTAGTTTTTAAAAAATTGGACCTTTTAGGAAGTTTTTTATGTTCATGAAGAGAAATGGAACTATAAATGTCAGCTTAGATGCATTAAGATGATCAGATAAATTCAGTCTGAAATTTCTTGATATCTGTAGGAGCCAAAATGGAATTCATTGTGAAGTGTTGTCATGGTTTAATCCCAGCCAGCAGCCCAGCGCCACACAGCCCCTCACTCACTTCCCCTTATCAGCATCAGGGACAGAATTGGAAGGGTAAATGCTGGAAAACTCATGGGTTGAGATAAAGACATGGGGAAAGCAAAAGCTGCACACAAGCAAAGCAAAACAAGGAGTTAATTCAGTTTTTTCTCATGGGCAGGTGCTCAGCATCCCCAGGAGAGCAGAGGTGCCCATCACACCTAACAGTGATTTGAGAACACAAACCCCATCATTCCAAATGTCCCCTTTTCCTCCTTCTTCCCCCCACTTTATATCCTGAGCAGGATGTCACTGGGATATCCCTCTGGTCACTTGGGGTCACCAGTCCTGGCTCTGTCCCCATGCACCCCCAACTTCCTCCCCAGCAGCACAAAAAGCAGGAAAGGCCTTGGCTCTGTGTGAGCTCTGCTCAGCAACTACAAAACCATCTCTGTATTATCAGAACCAAACCACAGCCCCACACCAGCCACTGGGGAAAAAATTACCTCTACCCCAGTTTAAACCAGCACAAGTGTGCATGGCTTAAAAGAACATTGTGACACATAAAACATTCTATTTGCTTAGTTTTTCATCTATAGGTCCAAGTCTAAAATACATGGGCAAACAAGAACTGGACCTCCGGCTTGGAAATTTTTTTATTGCAGAACAGGGTGACTCAGGAATTTGTAGTGGATGGAGTTCAAGGCATTTATCCAAATCTGGACCAAGCTGGTAGTGATGGCAAGGCAGTGGTGGCTGCTGTGTGTGTTTGAGGGGCTGGGGGACACACAGGCCTATGTGACAGGCCTGGGCAGGGAAATGGAAGCACCAAACCACATATACTTAATGTAAAGTAACCTCACACAACCCGCTCCTGGCACTTGCAGCCCAAAGGCCAAACATAGAATGGGCACTGAGACAGAGCTAAACTTTCCACCCTGTGTAGTAGTGGCTTAAAACACACTTTTCAGTAGGGCGGGTAGTGAGAACACGGCTTTATTGCCGCTGGCCGTGCTGTACCGAGTCTGTGGAAAAACTGAAGAGTGGAGCTTCCAGCAGTGCCAGCCTGGTACTCCTTATAACCCTTTCACATTCCACCATTGTGCTTGGATTCTGCTGGAAAATGTGAATCATCCCTATGGGCTTGCATCTCCACCATGGCTGACAGGGGTTCTCATCTGAGCACAGCTTTGCAATCCATTTCCTGGAGTTTGAGCTAAATGCTGCTCAGGATGAGGTGGCACTCTTCAGAGGAGAGATTAAATCAATACTGTTTTATTCAGTGCCTTTTCATTTATCTGCTGAATGCCCAGATAAAGGGGTTTGTCATTGTCTGAGGGCTGGAGAGAGGCCAGGCTGAAACGGGCCCAGGACAGTGACAAGAGCTGGTCACAGACCCCAGGCCTGGCCAGAAAGCCCCTGGAGCAAGGACAGGGTCAGGTACAGAGACATTGCTGCATTCAGAGTACAGAAATCTGGCAGAAATAAACCCCCTTGCTCTCCACCTCAGAAAGCAAAGGGCTGGGTGCATCTGGGCTGAATTTCTGATAATAACCAACTTGATTATGGGTCACATGTAGAAAGGTCCCAGAAGCACCAACAGTGTGGGTTACACCCTAATTTAGGTCTCATCCATGGTCGCAGTGTCACCAACACTGTTTTACCAGCCTAACCCCGTAAGTCTGGTTGAATTCGGTAACTTTTACCAGCATATTCACCAAGAGTTGAAACAAAAGGTTTAGATTTATTTTACATTTATTGAAACAACTGGGTTTAGATTCTGTTAGATTGTCACTGATAACTGGACTAGCCCTACAAAATCTGTGTGTAGCAATGTGTACAAGTATTTCTGGGTACTCCAACAGGGTTGGAGGCACAAATCCAACCAAAGAGGGGTTCCTGATTTGTGGAGGAGAGAGGACCAAGCCTGTCAAGTTGTCTGCAAGATGGTCAAATTATCAACCTCTAACACTGAGGATTTCAAATGCCAATTAATACTTTGGAAGGAAGAGGAAGTCAAATGAGACTGGAGTCAAATACTGTGTGTCATGGTGGGGGCAGCCATTTTATATATAGTGAGGGATGTCAGAGTTACAAAGGGAGGGATTACAGAGGATGTGGGACTTGTGGAGGGATGTAACAGAAACATTTTTCTTTAGGTCTTTTCTTTAGGCTTCAACATCTTTCCCACTTCTACCTGGCTGAGGCAGCAATAAGAGTCATCCAGCCTCCCCTTGCTAACCTCTCACCCCTCAGTGTGTCACCATGCCCATGCATGTCATGGCACATCCCACAGAAATCCCTTCAGCACATCCCACATTGGATCTCATGGCTTTAGGTCTCATTCCTACAGAGGGTCACCAACATCAGCCAGACTCACAGGGAAATGCTGCTTCCAAATTAACTCTCAGCTCAGGAGACCAAAACCTGGAGGCAGTCAGGGTCCAGTCAGAGCTGGGGGACTTTTAGTGAAACAAACAACTTGGAGCACTCAAAGAAGTTTTCTTCTGGCCTTTTGTGTTTCGTATATACAAATTGTTACAGGCAGTGAGATCATCTTAAAAGGACTTTATATGTTCCCAGAAGGGACCTCTGCTCCACAAACAACACTGCTATACATGTCAGTTCAGGATGCAGAATGTGCAAAAGCAGTTGTAATTCCTCATTTTGGTTTGATCCTGGCCAGCATAACCCATAGCATTTTGTGGTAAACAGCAACCTATGATTTACACCTTTAGAAACACAATTCTTGGGACATTTTAATGACGCAAATTCACTTGGCCCAGAGGTTCTGGGATATATAATGCTCTGGTCAAAATCAGGATCCAAATGGGAAGAGCTTTGTTATGTAGTTCAGAACTCAGTGATCCAGATGGAGATAGTTAGGAAACAGCATTACTGGGAGTTTTGTCTGCAGAATATATGCAGCTCAGTGGCAACTTTTCAAGCAGACTGGCATAAATTTCCTTTTTTTATTATTATTTTTTTTCCCCCCTGTAATTTAAGGGTCTCTGGCCCAACACAGAGGACACAGATTGGTCAGTCATGCCTCCAGCAACATTTTTGGTTTTCTATTGACCATGACTTCTAACTTCAAAATGGATTTTTTTTTCTTTTTAACAGAAGTGTCTCCAATGTTGCCAAAGACCAATGAAAATTAAGGCTGAAAGCCAGCTGACCTTATCTTCAGGCACCAGCACCATGCTCTTTTTTCTATGGCCCTCTTGAACTCCCCATCTGAAGCTTTCCTCTTTTTCCATAGGTTTCAGACAGAAGATTCTTTTTTCATTAATGAACCCTGTAAGAATAAGAACCTACTTAATTTAAATGTGTTATAGTGTTACTTATGTCTAACATACAGAGCTGCTTCTTTTCTCTAACATTTTGCATTGGCTTTCATAAAAAAAGTATAAAGGAGACATTACATGACAAACAAGAAGTAATGAAAGAGTTACACAATATAATAATGATAGTTAAGCCTCAAAGTACACAAAGTTTAATTTGGCTTGGATTAGCACCCCAAAGCTCTGGTCCCTATTAAAATCTGCATTTTAGACAAGAAATTGGACCATGTATCTTTCAATAATAGAGTGTCTGGTTAGAATTACAGCCTGTCCTGGTTCTTGTCACACTGAAAATGTCACAGGATTAGTTTTCCACATGGAGAATTCTTCCTTCCAGCCCCAGTATGATCTGTGTAGGATAACAGGATGCTGACTGAGGTTACATGGCAGTGGCTGTGTGTACATGAGACAGGCAAGTGGACAGCCCATGAGCAAATGGGAATGGGCAACTAAAGAGTAAGTTAAATGTCATGAATTTGTGTCATTGCACACCCTGAGAGCAGAGTTCATCTCATCGTTTCAAGGCAAAGGTGAAGCAGTGGTCCAGGAGAGGTAAAACTGATTAAATCTGAAGTTTAGGGTTCCATAAAAATGTTTTGAGAGACAGTGTAAGATTTAAATTACGCATATGTCACACACATCACAGTGTAATCAGAACAGCTACTAAACGTAGCAAGTAGCACCTACTCCTCATGAGGCAGCACAGAGAAGACCAAGCTACTCAGTTTTAGAATCCCAGAATATCCTGAAGTGGAAGGAATCCACAAGGAGTCCAGTTCCTGGCTCTGCACAGGACAGCACCAAAAATACATTCTCTTTCTCCTCTGATGAAAATACCTATCTCTGAGCACCCCAGATCTCATGGCCATGTCACATCATGCCTCTTTCCACGTTTTCCCATATTCCTCTCCCATCTGGGGTCAACATGGGAAAGAAAGATATTTTTCTCCTTTCACTCATCCCTGGAGAGGATTCATGGGGAAGATGTGGTGTTGAGTAATGAAGACTGACAGATTTGTGACTTGGCTGAACAAATTTTTGGGGGCTGGAAGGGGTCTTGCCTCCTTCTCCTGAACCTCTGTCCTGACCATTGCCTACTGCCTCAGTGGGTATTGGAGAGGAAAAGAGGCAGGTGATTCTTGCCAAAAACTCTCCACATATCTCCCTTCCCACTGTCCTGGCTGCTGAAACAGAAACTGCCAAACTAATCTCCAGGTCTGAGGCTGGAAGAGTGAAAGTGGTTTTTATCAGTGGTGCAGGGCAGCTGGCCATGCCCTTCCCTGACCTGTAACCCTACTTCACCACAGCAAATACCCTCCTTACCCTCAGGGAAAATACGGGAAAGAGCCCCTCTAAATTGCCAGACAGCTGCATCACCTGGGACAGCTCACCCCTATTTCAAGTGAGACCAATAATCCTGAGCTTCATGTCTTTTTGGGACACAGCCACCTACTTCAACAGCTGGAGCTGGAATTTCCCTGGCAGGATAAACAGAAGTGCCAGAAGTCCCTGGCAGGACACTGAGAGGTTGAGCCAAGGCAAGTGGAAGCACGGCTGAGCCATCCAAAAAGTTGGCATGAGCCTGTTGTGGTATATGAGGGATTGGGATGGACCTCGTTCCTGCCAGGGAAGGATCCTTGAGATAACCAGTGACCTTCTTTGACTTCTTTTTCAATTAAATGTTTCCTTGATGTACCTGAGTACAATTTAAAATCTCAAATCATATTTTTAACACAATAGAATTTATGCTGCAGCAGACATGAGCTGGTCTTAGCCATAAGCCACTTCTTCCATTAAAACTCTAAAATTATAATGAGGCTTCTAGACTTTTCAATACTTTTTTAGTGTTTTATCCCTTGCACACATAGTTTTGCTTAGGATTTGATCCTTGAGGATCTTTGCTCATCTCAGGTATCACAGTGATAGTTACAAAGAGCTGTCAAACGTTTCCTGTTTTGCTGCAATAATTTAGACTCAAACCCTGCGTAGTTTTCTAGAATGTCTAGAAATTGAATGTCCAGAAACATGCAATCATAACAGGACATAGGCTCTGAAATTACATGAGACTCTTACAGAGTTTCCATTTTATTTCTAATAGTTGCATCATTTTAATTTGTGTTGCTAAGTGAATTCTTTAACAGGGTAAATTTTTCTAGTCTCAGCTCATGGAAAGGACATGAGATTTTAACACAGTACTCTCCAAATCTGAACAAGGTTATAGTTCACATTATTTGTGTATTTAGACCAGCAGTTATCAAGCTGTACAGACTATTAAGTGCACAAAACCCTGAAATTTCTTTCAATTTCTTGTTGCATGCAAAGACTGAGAAAACAGGCCAAACTTTTTGTTTAATAAACAGTGAGAAATGGAAGCTTCTCATGCATTAAAGGAGGGAGAAAATCTGGCACATGTATGTAAAATTTAAGGGAAGGAAAAAGGAGTAGGCAAAACTCAGATGAAACTCCTGTGGGGCTTTTTTCTTGGATTTTTTTATTCATATAGTTGTTTTTTTTTAAATTAATTGTATGTCATATTATCAAGGTTATCCCTGAAAAGTGAGTCATACAATAACATCTGATTTGTCTTGAGAAGGTGTGGCCTTCCTGTTGGAGCTGTGAACTTCCTACAGCTCAAACAAAAGGGAGTGGAGCATCCTGAGCCAAAAAGTGAGACAGGAAGGGTCTGCTGAGATAGGACGAAACTAGAAATGGAAGATAACCTAGACCCTGAAAGAATAGGTGGTATTGTAATGTAATGTTTACATTATGTAAATGTTTACATTTACAACAAAATGTAAAGATCTTAATAAACTTCAGATCTGTTCACAGATTTTTAAATAAATATTCACTCTTAAAATGTTTGATGCACTTTATTCTAGTTGTAAATGATAACCGGTGCCATATTTCTTTTTCATAAATGTACATCAAACCAAAATATACCTCCTACAGTAGAAATTCAGCTGTGAATTTCTTCAAGGAGAGATAAATCCACTATTTCACTCATATAATGAGTACTTCATACATGATTTAAGGGTTGGGTGAAGTAACCAAGACTAATTTGTTTTACACTAAGTCAACAGTCTTTTTTGTCAAGTCTGCCTTTGTTTTTAGAGGTATTCATAACCTGTTTTTCAAGCCTTTCTATTTTATAGCAGAAAAAGGAAACTATTCTGCAGTCTTTTGTTGAAGAAGGTTTCACCGCTGTAAAGCAAACAAAAAGCAACTCCAAACCATGACATCATTTTTTGCTGTATGTAAGAGTAATCAGTAAATAGTGTTCAGCCAATATTTGAAATAACACAGTCTGGCTGTCCTGTAGTAAAAATTGCAAATTTCGTAAGACATGAAAGTGTTCATTTCCCACCTTATCTGTGGACACACATTTCAGTCCAAGAGCTCCTTCCTTGCCAGGTAAACTTCAAGCATGTCATTGCTTAGGGCCCTTTCTCCTTTCAGAAGAATGTGGATTGGGAAATGGTGAGAGAGAAAGATTAGTCAAGCAGAAAGTTCTGGGTTGATTAAATGAATCCTCTTTCCCAGAACAAATTAAGAATATGGAATAGATAAGTCTCCCTTTCCATATTTTCAGTGATAACAGACGTGTTCTTACATAACCTTGGAACCACGTGCACTGATCCATGCCCTTACATATTTACAGAGGGAACAACTTAGGAAGGTGTATCCTGAGCCATGACAAAAAGGGAAGTGAAGTGTTTAAGAGTGAACTTTTCATTTTTGACAGTAAAATCCAGGGCTGTCCATCTTGTAGTCCACAGGCTGGACCTAACCACTGGTACCCAGTGAATCATAAACACCTCTGGCTTCAGGGCTGGGGAAGATGCAGCCCTGGAGCTGTGTGTAGACTTGAACTGGGAGGTGAATTAGGCAGTGCCCACAGCACAGACTGCTTCTGGCTAAAAGCTGGACACAAAAAAGATTGTGTGCCAGGAGGATGCAAATGTGTGCTTTGGGTTTGAGCCCCTCTCTGAGATGGCTGGAGGCTGCTCGTGTAAGGGTAAGGTCGGGAAGGAAGGCTTGGTAAACATGGGAGGAAGGATAAAAACAGTGCTTTAGAATGGAAAGGGTTTGAAGAGCAGGTGGTTTTTGCCCCTAACTCCTTTTCTTTGCTAATTGCTGCCACAGGACTTCCCTGCTAATTTCCTTTTACCTCATCTGTGGGCAGTGCAGATCTGTCTGGCAATAGGTCTTTGGGCGAGAAGGAAACAAGAAATTATGATGTTATCTTTATGGGCTGGTTGGATCCCAGAAGATCTCTTTTTCTGTCCTCTGCTTCCTTTTTTTCACAATGGGATTTGTGAGTAAAAAGCAGGAGCCTTTAGTGGCCCAAACTCCTCGCCCCTGGACACAGGGGCTTTGCCAGTCAGGGCAGGGAATCCAAGAAACTACAGAAAGTCCTATTTCTGATCTGCTGAAATATTTAACTGTTAAATGCTTAATAATTGTGTTATTACATATTTGTCCAGCACAAGTTGTGTTTGTGTCCAGCAAATTTGTCCAGCACAAGAGTGTGGAGTGCAAGGTGTTTGTATCATAGTGGCAATTAGAAATCCAGCTGTCCAACTCAACAGGAATTGAGTTTGCCTAATTGTGCTTCAGGCCACTGAACAAATCCCTCTAAATATTTTTTAATTACTAAATTGTTCTGCTCTTTCAGACGGTAGAACCAGGGACACAACAAAAGCTCTCTTGTTGCTGTACAGAAATTTCTATGGTTCCTACAGCACCTCCCTTCAAACTGATGGAGAGGGATAGAAAATGTTTACTAAGGAGCTGTACAATACATTCTGTGCAAATCTTTCTGAAGTGTCAAATATGCCTGCAAGAAATAACATTTTTATTCTAAAGAAGGGAGGTCTGAAGGTGAGGAAATTAGTTTGGAATATATGGATGAAGATTTTGATTGTTTTTTCTTGGTTGTTGCAATGCTCAGCCTGGCACAGGAACTTGTACAGACAGTTGGAAGCTGTTCCTGTTATTACCCTGAGCTGTGAAGTGAGAGATGGCTGAAGAGCAAGTTTATATCTCCCTTTGCTCCAGGATGACAGTGACCTCTGGCAGAAATGTGAGAGATGCATTAATCACTTCATCAAGAAGTGCCAAAGTTCATTTGCTTGTGCCTAAGGGTTCGTCTTCAGTTTGGGTATCATCTGTCACATGATTTACAAACACAGAAAACCAGACAGCCTCTGTCTTGAACAGATTATGATTTTAAATAGATGGGACAAAAAAGCAAGAAGAAGAAATATTACATGTGGGCACAACAATAGCAATTTTTTTTGTCTCTCCTGTGGTGAGGGGGAATGAATAAATTTAGGGATGTGTGGGAGGGGATAGGGCAAGTAATCATGCATCCAGCATGAGGGAGATAACATCTAACAAAACCTGTACAAAATGCTGATGAAAACATTCTCCACATGTCTCTGCTTTGGCTGCTCCAACTTGAAACCCTGTCTGGCTTCACTGCAAAATTACTGAACACGGTTCTTTGAAGAGTATGAAGGAAAATCTGAATTTCAAAATATTTCTTCCAGATAAGTCTTTTGCTAACTCCATTTCAAAACTCTAAGGGCAGCCAGGGCCCAGCAAATCTCAGCTCCTGATGTAAAGGCCCTAAAAATGGTGATCGTAGCTAACTTCTCTGTCATCAGCTCTGTTGCATCACAAGAGGGGGAAACACAACATGTGGAGGCACTTCTCAAACTGGTCTTTTATGGTCACTTGGCTTTTTGAGGTACAATTGTTTATTGAGGCTTCTCCTTAAGGTATTGAGTTAACCTTTATGTCAAGCAGTGCAGCTCCCAGACTGCATGTTTAAAGCTGATGAAGCTAGCTTGTGAGCATGTAGATAGGAAAAAAAAAAGGAAAAAGTAGTTTTATTAAGTCAATGGAAAAATAATGATTTCACATGCAGAGTTTGCAAGACTGAAGTGTGAGGAGGCAGAAATCTTTGGCAGACACTTAATGCTCAGGTGGTTTGCTGCTATAATATCATTATTTCCAGTAATGTCAGCAAATTATCATGGAGAACCACTGCAACACTGCAATACTTTTGCTAGGATCAGAGACTGTTAGGAGTTTGAAAATAGAGGAGAAGTATTCTGAAATGAATTCTTATTATCTCTTGATAAACACAGATCATGTGTCATTTTTTAAATTTAAAATCTACCCGTTACACCGGAATTTTATATATAAAAAAATTGAGCTGCTAATTACTTTTGACTTCAGCTGTGAACTTTGTTGTCACAAAAATCCAACATGTGTAAATAAAGGTAATTTTGGTATGATGGCAGTACCTAATAACAGGTTATTCTGTTTAGACATTTTGCTGTATCTGCATGTCTTCAGTAAGTTCATTTCTCTTTGGATTGACCAAACCAGCTTTTCCTGCTCCCTTTTCTGTAGGTAAAGCACAGTTAGTGTTTATCATTAGCAGATTGTTAATGAATGAGGAGGCCATGGTGGAGGATGGTGTTACCAGGATGCTACAGGTGGAGACCTGAGCCCACCCACCCTTTAGGGTACCTGTACTAAACACCTGAAGCCCTGGAGATGGAAAATGTGGGATTGTAATGCTGTGGAGTCCTTACACAGGTTTGGTGCCAGAAAAGCGGTGGCAAAGAAATTAGAAAAGCAGCTAAATAGCAGCTACAAGAATCTGATGTGCTTGCATTGCCTGTGTTTTCTTCCCTACAAATAAGGCTGTAGAGGAGCGCTGGAAATGAGCAGGTTTCCCTTTTCCTCCCCCTGGTTGCTGAGCTGTAGCATCAGTCTTTCTCTCCTCACCAAAAGCACCATGTGGTAAAGAGCTTGTGCAGAGACACTGCCCTTTTCTTCTTGTGGAAAAAAGGAGCTCCTGTTTTATGGTGGCCTGGAGGCTGCAGAGCTGCCTGCTGCCAGGACTGTTCCTTCAATGCTTTCAGCAATCAGCCTGGCTCCAGGGAGAGGCTGAGCCCTGCTTCCCCTCTCTGCAGCTCCTCTCACCCTCTCCTCACAAACCTGAGCGCAGCACCAGCACAAAAATCTCTGGAAAGAACCACCTGCCTGGGCTCAGCTTCTCTCTAGAAGAACAAGCCTTTGCTTCACTTTTCCTCTCAACTGCTGGGAAAATGTCAAAAGTGGATGAGTCACATGGCAGATCACATCTGAGTAAGAGCTTTTTTCACTTGGTATATGAACAAGTTTAGTGCTGACCCCAATGCTTAATCAAAACGAGGTTTTAATATTTCCACAGATTTTGCAGCATTGTCAGAAGTTTTTGACATAAAAAATATCATCAGAATATTACAGAAACTGTTAGTAAAGCATTTAATATAAATATATATATATATAAAAAGATATTTCTATATCAACACCAAACAAACAAAGTTAAAACTGCCACAAGACAGACTCGAATTCTGGGCTATTCCAGTTCTTAGTTTAATTTTTTTACCTTTTTTTTTGTGCAGTCGGGCACTAATGCACTTGAAAAAATATTTGACAAGATGAGACTTGCAGGCCATTTCAGGAAGTAAGTTCCAAGGAGGCCTCGAGGAGTTGCTGATTAGTTTTTATCAGCAACTGTTACTCATGCCTTGGTCACATCTCCTTGCACCAAGCTGCTGCTCAATCTGTCACGTTCACTTTTATAGCAGATCCTGCTGAAAGATGGTTCCATGTTAGGGCCAAATGTTCAAACACAAGGGATGAACACTTATGCCCTGACTCTGGTTTGCTTCTCTCTGATCAGCAGCTGATACCTCACATCAGGAGTTTCTGCACTGTTTTAGATATTCGTATTTTGTCTCTTTGCAAGACAGATAAAACTGTGGGAAGTCCTGGCTGTTGTATTTAAGGATTGTGGCCTCTGCAGTTGAAATGAGATATTAACAGTTATAAGGAGATATTAATATGTGATAATCATAAAGGTGGCACTTATAAAAAGATTGTAAATCTCTCTTTCCATTTCCATCCAAAAATTCCTGTTTAACAGTGGCATGAACAGATTTAGAAATCTCCTCTAGCTACCTACACCCAAAGCCCAAACCAGGCAGCTGTTTCTGAAATGTATAGAACATTATGTCTTGGCAGTTTTCTTCTGGGAGTGGACCGAGAGCTATTCTGTGTCTGTCACTTGTTAAGCTGGGAAGTGCCATGCTGGCAGACATGAACTGCTCCACTGTGAGGAGTGAGAAAGGTTTTTAAGTAGCTGTATGTGTTATTTTTCTTATACACTGAACGCCTTTTCATTTTCTAGGCCTCCCCAGAATTAAATCCCATTCAATTCCCTACTCAAGCTTCCACATAGTAAGTGAAGACTAATTATTGAGCAGGCTCCATTTGTTCAGGTTAGGTTATTAGCTGTTTTCTAGCTTCAGGAGCGTATGTCTCACATGCAAGAAAATATCCTGAGGAAGCAACAATGAGAGGTATAACTCTAAAAGATATGACAAATACAGAAAAGTATCAACACCATCAAACCTGTTCTTTCTGTCTGTAGCACAAACTCTGAACCAAAGAATCATGCTGGAGAAAGGATTTTAGCACAATATTGTGAATGGTTATAAAAATGTGATTAATCTTCTCCATCCTTTTCTTGTCTTCTCATTATAATGTGGATCACCAACACAGCCTAAATCCCCAAGGACAGAGTCAGTTCTGCAAGTTGTTACCTGGGTGTACTAAATTTTGATGGCCATACAAAGATGTCCCTGATTCACTGACAGAACTGTGATCAAAAACTAAATCTCTCATTTTTACTTCCCATATTATCATTTTTATCCTCATCTCTCCCTCTCTCCTCAATGCCAATATGAAAAAGGGTGCTGCAAACATCAGACCTCATACAGAGCAGGTGCCTTTCGGAAGCTCTAAACTTGGAGATGTTTTTCTCATGAATATTAAATGAAAGTGTTCATATTCTGAAATGAACTTTTTTCAATACATTTTTTTCTTACTGAATACATCCTAAATCAAATTAGCTTGTTTTCAACTATCAATTATGTTTATGGTCTATTCAATAAAGACAGAGAGCAGAAATATTTTTTATCCTCTTCTTCTCTCCTCCCCTCTAAAACAGAGGATTAAGTTGTCAGGTTTCTTTACAAATAAAAGTACTTCTCCACTGTTTCTCATTTGGGCACTTATAATTCAGACATGATTGTGTTTATTTCTCTGCTTTCTTCTGTAGCAGATTATTTCACCTGTCCTGAGTTTCTGTCCTGATACCTCTGTACATTCGTGCCTGTGCCTCTGTTATGTGATGAAGTCTGAGCACTGGCTTGTTTAATACTATGTCAACCTGGAGGAACTGATTGGAATTTATGGCCTTGGGTTAATCCCTCTGCTTTTCACCTTCCTTTTTGGATAACATTCATTGCATCATGTGGAACACATGCCTGATCCCTTGGTGGTTAGGTTAACAACGGTGGGATCCTGCTTGAAGACAGGACTGGGGTTGTAATATCCTTGCAGTCTCAGCTCTTTTGCTCTGGTAATTGTGCATACACTTTCTGCCTGCTGTTTTGATCCTGCTGTTGCTATTGTTTGTTGGAGACCCATGCTGCCTCGGTGCCCAGCCTAAATTCCATTGTACCCACCCCACGGGCCTTTTGTGCATTGCCAAACCAGCAAAAATCCTGGCATCCAGCTCATTTGTTGCCCAAGGGAGGTATGTGGGAAAGGCAGCTCAGCACTCACTGGGGACAGGGACTTGGCACACACTGCCCAGCAGTTTCCACTACACGTCCCTTGGGCTGAGACAGTTTTGCTTCAGGTGCTCCTACATTCATTTTCTGTGTTTGCCATCGAGTTCTGTTTGCCAGAACAGCAGAGGAATGCAGCTGCTGGGATTTTATACCCTGGTTTTCACACTTCCAGCAGCATATCCTACTAATGTGTTATTTGTATTACAGGAGTCCCCACAGGCCTTGCTCCACATCTGAATCCCATTGTTCTGGCAGGGTAAAAACAGAGGCAGAAACAGTCCCCCAGCACAGAAAAACTTACAGCCTTTTACTGTGACTAAAGGAGGATTTAGGAGGACCTCAGTGTCCAAGTCTCTGAGAATGTCTAAGACCTTTCAATTCTGAAGAACCACCATAGCCTTGAAAAAGGACAGGCACCAGGCAGAGGTCACAAAAGGTTGTCTAAAATAAGCAGAAACTGCCCTGTGCTGAACCCCGTTCTCTTCCACAGGCTCAGAAATACCCTGAATGAACAAGCAGGAGAAAGCCAGACTAGTCCAGTAGGATGAGAGGAGAGGCAGGGTTGATATTGCTGAGACAGGTTGGGGGTAGCCACCAAAAGAAGCAAAGATGTCAGCTCAAAAAGGGCAGCAGCTCCTGGCACATGCAGGGACTGTAAATTTCAAATGTCTGCACTGGGTGTGTTTTGTGTTACTCTGCTCTCAACTATTAATATCAATGACATTTTTCTGTGTGATGGTTTCTCTTCCTGACTCACACAAAAGAAGACAGGCCACACAAGATGTCTGGAGTTGGGATTTGGCTATTTTATAGCTTTCTTTCCCTTTCTTCTGTTTTCTCTCCCAGTTTTTATCATTGGCTTTAGCAGGCCACTAAAGGGTGATGATTTTTTTCTAGAGATCAGATATTAAATAACCAAAGGATTCCTAAGTGCAGAACCAGGTCCTTCAGATGACAACTCCTATGCTGGTAGTCTTGGTCCCTGCTTTTCCTGACCCATGCCTCTGTTAGCAAATGTCTGTGGGGCTCCAGGACTTCCTTTCCATTTTACACTTAGAATGTTGTCATGCTGTTGTCAAACAGAGAAAGAAAACCCTGCTTCCCCATTTTGATTTAGGGAGATTAACAATGGGGCACAGCCCTATTCAGAGCTCACTTTCTTTCTTATCTGTAGATTTTAAGAGCCTTGGTCTGGCCAGTGTGAAATCCAGCCCATCACACAGCTGGAAGGCAAAGATGTGCTCCCTGGACTTCGAAAAAATACTCTTGGTTTGCTTTACTGTAATGTTATTTTTTGTATAAGTTTCTTTCCAGTCAATATTTACTGCTGGGCTGTGTTGTCCAATAAATCCTGATGGGGGTAGGGCTGGAGCCTGGAGCCTGCTGACAAGATCCTCATCTCAGGAACATTCTGTTGGCACCGGGGATGCTCCAGCGCTGCCAGAACCAAACGCAAGGCGACTCTATCGGAGATAGGTCACACAGTGTGTTTTGGATTCAGTTCCCCCCATCTGTTTGCCATAACTATCCCCTTCTGCTCCAGGAAAAAGCTTTTTCTGGAGCGTGTCATCCTGCTGTACTCTCCCAGCCGAGTGCTTGGATCACCCCGAGCCGTTCCTCGGCCGGCAGCAGCAGTTGCTAAGGCTCAGTGATGAGCTCACCGCTGCGGGAAGGGGAGGAACAGGTTCCAAAACAAAGCACAGCACTGAAGATGTGTAAAATGTTCACATGCAGCTGCCTGTGTTGAGACTTGTGGATGGGGAGCTTTGAGGTGTTCTTTTTTCTTTTTTTTTTTTGTTCTTTTTTTTTTTTTTAAGGTGAAAGGTCTTAATGTGAGGAAAAGGAATATTGCAGAATACCTTCATCCTTTGATTTCGATTGCCTGTTTGAGCCCCATTCTTGTTAGATATATTGTTTGTTTGTTTGTTTGTTTGTTTGTTTGTTTTTCCCTCCCCCAGCAAGGGGTATCATGTAATCTTTTGGCCTTCCATGTGAAGTTACTGACATAACCAGTTTTTTTCAGGTTCCCTCAGGTACTTTCAAGACCAGCAAAAAGATAAAATTACTGACGATGCAGAGACTGATGACAGACTTAGACCTACACACCACAATAAAGATGTGGCTGGAGTAGAAGCAAAGGCATCTGGTTGAACAAAGTATTTAAGGGAAGTTTGCAATTAAAGCCTTGTGTGCAATGAAGGCTCAGGTAAATAAAAGGTGAGTTTGTTTGCTGAGTTTTTTTCATCTGTTTCACCATTATATAAATTGATCCAGCTCAATAAAAATCAAACAGTTTAATGAAATCTGTCATAGAAAATTCTATGGAAGCTCGGTATTGTGCTGCAAGATGCACTTGAGGATAGATGATACTGGAATGATACTATGGAGTAGAAAGTCTAGAAAAAACATAGAAAATCACATGGGTTGATCCTGGTCTCCTCTGTGTAATTTTATCCAGATTTCAGATGTGAATCCCTTCTGAGAAGTGAAGTGTGCATGTGATCTAGGTCCCATACTCTTCCTGGAGATTTAAAATGCTCTGCAGTGCAGTGAATGCTCCTTAAACTCTATAAAAACCTGGTCCCTGGCTGAATCCAGGGCAACAGTCATAGGGACTGTTTATTTTTGTTTTATTCTAAGGCATAGTAATTGTTTGGCTTCCCGTTGCAAGACACCTGCATACATTGTGTTGCCCTCCTGGTCCAAGGCTGGGCTCTAAAGAGGCTGTTCCTGCCTGCTTATGTTTCCAGTTCCCTGGGCATGTGTCTATGTTGTTATATCTTTCTCCCTATTGATTGTTTTTCCATTAATTTCTCTGCTTTTGTTTTTCCAGAGCTGAATCACCAAAGTTTACATAGTCTAGAAAAATAGATTTCTAAGTCAGACCTTCCTTCCTAATAGTTTGCTGTCTTCTGTTTCTTTCTTTTTTTTTTTTTTTTCTCTCTCCCCACATTTGGCAATGCCTCAAAATCCATGTGCCAAGCATTGTATAAATGGAGTAGTCATGGTGGTGCCCTGAGCAACTCACAGTTTAATTAAAGACAGGAAAACAAGAACTAAGTGTAAAACAATAGGAAAGAGACTGAGGGCAACAGTAAATATGTCATGGATTTAAAATAGGCTCGATGTGCACAGTTGGTGCAATGCTCCAAATCAGAAGTGCAATGGCTTTGGCACAAGCTTTCCATGGAACCAAGTGACCCCTCAGCATTTCCTCTGCCTTCCCTTCTTCCTTCAGCTACTTGTGGAGAAGCTGCTCTGCTGTTTGCCCTCATGGTGCTCTGCCCTCGTGAAGATTACAGGACATAAATTAATTACAGCAGCTTCAGTCAGTAGGGCATTTCCTGAGGTATTGGCCCTGCTTTAAGCTTGGGGTTTTTTTGAGTAAAGAGTATTTTCAGCTCTTGCATCCCCTGCTCTGCATCTGAAGCTCACCTACTGTGAGTGCATCGTATGGAACAACCATAACCAAAATCTGCTGGCTTCCTGTTTTTTTGCAGATGAGTGGGCAGAAACTGGAGATGTCGTGGTGTGGCCTCTCTCCTGTTCTCACAGCCACACTGAAATGGCTCACCAGTCTTCTGACAAGTTAAAGCTTCTGCCCTTGGAGGGGCTACAGGGAGATATCTACATCTCCCAGCACAACTCATCTGCTGATGTCCTATTTTCTGTCTCATTCCAGCCAGACCAAGGTGTAAACATCAGGGTTCTTTATTTCAGCCAGAGATCAGTGTCTGCATGGGGAGTACAGGGGCTTGGAGGGGAAAAAGAGGGGAAGGCAAGACAGAGGAAATACTGATCCCCTCAAGCCTCCTTTTCGCCAGGCTGACCCCTTTTCAACCTCTTCTGGTGCTCCAGCCCCTTCCCCAAATCTCTATCCTTCCCTGGACATGTTCCAGGCCATCCATGTCCTTCTTATCATCAGGGGCTAAAAACTGACCCCAGGTTTAATGGTGCGGCCTCACCAGTGCCCAGGACAGGGGACATTCACGGCCCTGGTCCTGCTCCCACACCATTGCTGCCACAGCCCACGTGCCCTGGGCTTTCTTGCCTACCTGGGCACAGCTGGGCTCATGTTCATACACTATTACCAATACTGGGGAAAAAGAATTTTTAAAAAATCACTTCTTCTAGTCTCTTCAGAATGGATTTTTCAAGCCTCAGTCTTATTTTTGACATCTGACAGATGTGCTGCCTCATCATCAGTATCCTAAAGAAAGCATGGGTAACAATCTTCTACTCAAAAATACAAAATCTTGCATGATATCTTATTTCACCTAAATGAAACACCACACTATTTAGATACATTAAAAGATTCCGTGTTAAAAAGATTCCATTAATTATTGCAGTACCTTCTCAGATCCTGAGTCCTAGTTTCAGCTGAAACAGAGTTCATTTTCTTCCTGGTAGCTGACACAGTGCTGTGTTTTGGATTTGATATGAGAATAATGCTGATAACACACTGGTGGTTTAGTTATTGCTACACAGGTCTCACCCTAAACACCAAAGTCACTGATCCAGATGGAAATTCTACTGTGCTTATCTGACACATGGAGAACAAATGATGACATAATCTAAAATACACAAGAAACCTGCAGCAAAATAAATCCAAAGCTGGCTAAAGTCTGTTCTTTGTGAAGCAGCTACTCTGCTATGGGCAGTTGATTTCCATTAGGATACATTTGGAATATCTGCACAATTGGAGCTAGAATTAGAATTAATTAGAATTGGAATTAATTCTGCTTTGCATTGGGTACTATCACAGAATAATAAATGCTTTCTGTTGGAAGGGAGATTTTATAGTACTGTTCCACAGGTGTAGGTTGTTAAACTGTTGGAAAATGGAACAATTTAAAAATTTGAAATAAAGCTTAAAAAGAAAATAACCTACTGCCCATGAGACATTTCTCAACATTATTACACTTGAGGGTTTTTACTGTAGTTATCTTAGTCAAAGGTCTGATCTGTTTTTGAAAGGTATACTGAAATTGCTATTTATGTTTGTGTTCATAAATCCATTTCCTTAAAGTAGTAATGCATGGTATTTGATGATGTTTTGAGCACTGAAGAGCTAAATTATTTTGTTGGTTTTTTTAATCAAGGAGGACAAAAAAAGCCATCTCTGTATGAGAAATTAACTGCATAATCTGTGCTTACCTCAACAAGGCTATTATTTATATTTTATTCCATGTTTTTTTTTTCATTTCTCCTTTTTTTTCCATCTGCAGAAACACTGCTGTGCATAACTGACATCTGGATTAAAAAATAAAAAGCTTTGAAAGCCAACATATTGACTCATAAGTCTTTTCTTCCACTCTTAATATGATTAATATTTTCATGTTGTACAGCTAAAGAAATAAAGCTCACACATAGAACAGATTAAATTTCCTGAAAGGACACAGAGATATCAAAAAGTAAAAAAAAAAAAAAAAGTCTGTACTGTGAGGATCTTTAAGAATATATATCAATAAAATGTTCACAATAAATAAATTACGATCTGGCTCAATAATTAATAGAATTTTTTCTGGTGATGAAAAGATGGATGAAGAGAGAGGACAATCCAAGTGACAATATTTGTTCAAAGCAATCAAGAAGTAGATAAATTACTCAGTGTTGTAAACAAACTGAGCTGTGCTCATCCTTTCTGTTTGATTTGGATTTTTCTGGCTGGAAATTGGAGAAAAAGCAAATTCTTGGATTGGGGCAGGGAGTTTTCTTATAGTATTATTTCACGACTTTTTCAGAAGTAAAAAAAGACAATGCAATAAATGATTTCTTTTCAAGTCTGAAAGGCTTTGAAATAGGAACCAGTTCACTTCAAAATACACTTGTGCAACTCAAACCAAATTGTAATTATACAGATATACAAACCATAGTTGAGAATTATAATTCCAAATTCACAACTACTCGTCTCAGATTTTGTTAATGATTTAGAATTAACAGATTACATTTGAAATGATGAAATTATTAATAACCTTGCTAAAATTTCAGGATTAAATGGAATTTATTTATTACATCCAAACTACAATTGTTGTTACAATTATTATTTTTACTTAATACTGATGCCTACTTATACAAGTATATGTAATATATAGAACCACTTGCATAGAAATTTTATTTTCTAATATCTAGAAATAAAGTATTTGATGTCTGATATAAAATGCGCTAAAACCAAGCAACTCTTTCTGATTAACACCTGCTTAGCTTTTGGATTGAAATCTCAGTACCTAGGGGACAAAACAAAGCATTAAAATAAATCACAGAATCCTAGAATACAAGGTTGGAAGGGATCTCAAGGATTATCTGGTCCATCCTTTCCTGGCGACACCACAGTCTGGACAAGACAGCCCAGCACCTTGTCCTGCTGAATCTTAAATTTGTCCAGTGGTGGAGAATCCGGCACTTCCCTGAGGAGATTATGCCAGGGGCTGATTGTTATTGTGCAAAATTATCCCCTGGTGACCAACTGGAACCTCCCCAGGAGTAACTTGTGCATATTATCCCTCATGTTTTCCAAGTGACTCCTTGTAAAATGGGAGGCTCCACCCTCCTTGCAGCCACCCTTTAAATACTGGAATGTGGGGTTAAGGCTCTTCCAGCCTATCCAAGTTGGTTCTTCCCTCTGGAGTGCTCCCTTCCCCACTCACTCTGGTAATTTCACTGCAGAAAAACCAAACAACTGTGAGGAAAATCTCTTCATCAATGTACAGAATGGCCTGACCATATTTTTAAAAATAAATATTAAAATATAAAGCTGCTTATAATCTTTTATAATGTATAATCTTTTATAATGTTTTCCAGAGCAGAGAACAGTTGGAACTCAATAAAACACATGCCAACTGGCTTTAAAAACATCTCACATGGAGAAATTACTTTCTCTGTTCTCTTGGTTTTCTCTCTCTGAATGTAACCTACTGTCCTCTAAACAGCTTTTTCCTTGTCTGTTCTTACTACCGAGGTTTATTACAGAGATAAAGCAGAGGTCCAGACACCAAAAATCTGACTTTTGTTCCCAGATCAACCACAGCCTTTTATGTGACTTTGGACCACTCATTTATTTCAACTTCAAAGGCAATAGAGGGAGGATAAAATTAATTACTGTGGTGCCCTCAGATGCTCTAATGGAAGGGTCACTCTCTGCTACTAACTATATTTTTTAGGGGGAAAACCAGACTAGGAGTATGCTGACATAAATTTAAAATTTAATATGCCCTTCTTTCTCCTGCCCCTACCATCTGTAGGGTTCCCACCCAAAGCACAGGAAAAAAAAAAAATAAATTGATTTATATATCCTTTTCCATTGAATATTTTACTAGATTTTAGTGACCTAGAAGGATGACCTCTTCCTGGAAATCCTAATGGCAGAGACTGTTAGATATTGCTGAAAACTAAAATTTTCCATAAAACTGTGCCTGTGTTCCGTCTGTTTGTTCTGTGTTTGTTTTTACCTGGCTGTGTCCCTGTGCAAGCTCCAGTTCACAGGATGGAAAAGGAGCCTCAGAATCACACCTCGATTTTTCACTGGCAGCTTTGCCTCAAACACAAAAAGAGTGCACCTTTATTTCAACTGTATTTCCAAAAGCAAGACATTCTTGTGCAAGGCATTTGTGTAGGTCCTCTGTAATACAACCATTGAATTGAAAAATAAAAGCATAGAGGTGTTTTCATTGTATCTTGAAGACAATCTTGAATTAAACCCAGACCTGTTCTAAAAAAAACAGGTTACAGGGTGACTTTTTCTTATGCTGCGTAATGATGATAATAGAATTCCTTTCAAGCAACTTTCTTAGCTAAGAAAATACTTTTCTGTTTTTCTGTTGTGTACTATCATGTCTTACCTAAATACCTCTTAAAGAAGACACAATTCCAGGCTCTCAGCATTAAAAATTTCTGAGTTTCTGTGGTCTGCATTTTGCAAGAAGGGCTTGCTAAATCAAGGACCCGTGACCTCGAAATCACTAAAGCTGTGTTGCAGTCATAAAATCTGAAGCCTTTTATGGTTTATTCTGAGCAAAATGGGAGGCAGAAATGTGTTTTGTGGTGTGCCACAAATGAAGTGTCGTGGAGGGAGAGGGGAGCAGAAATTGAGCTTGTAATTACTGATCTCTGGGATTTGTTCTGAGATATAGGAAGGGAGCCCTTCGAGGTCTGTTAACTGAGTTCATATAATCATCACCACAGAATCATCACAGAATGGTTTGGGTTGGAAGAGACATTTAAGATGAGGTGGTTCCAACCCCCTGCCATGGGCAGGGACACCTTCCACTATCCTATGGTGCTCCACACCCTTTCCAACCTGGCCTTGGACACTTCCAGGGATGGGGCAGCCACAGCTTCTCTGGGCACCCTGTGCCAGGGCCTCCCCAGCCTCACAGGGAAGAATTCCTTCCCAATTTCCAAACCTCCTCTCTGTCAGTTTGAAGCCCTTTCCCCTTATCCTGTCACTCCAAGCTCCTGTAAATTGTCTGTCTCCATCTTTCCTGTAGGCTCCCTTATTCTTTGTAAAAAGTCTGGTTGTCCATTAGCAGGGATGTTTGTCCACTGCCTTTGATTATTAAGATATCTTTTGTGAGTGCAGACCCACCCCCCATCTCTGTGCTATACCCAGCTGAGGAACTGTCCCTTCACAGAGGTGACACCCAGTTTTCCTGTCCTTTCCTGGATCCCTGGAATGAAAGGGAGCAGTAAGGAGGGAGGCGTCACTGTGGCCACATTTGGGGTGTGTTGAAGTGATTACATTGTCCATTGTCACAGGAGAAATTACTTGCAGACAGAAAATTACACTTTGTTGATCAGTTTGGGAAGAATTTTGAAGCTCAGAGAGCAGAAGTCTCTATGTACAAGGACTAAAAAGGGCTATTTCATGCTCCCCTGCCTCTACACTGATTTTGCTGACTCAAATCTGATGAAATTTTCCATTGAAAAGGGATGACTGATTTTTTAATACTCTGATGAAATTATGTGAAAGTATACCAAGACTACTTGATTGATTAGATGGCTTCTTTCTTGATACTTTACATTTTGGTGTAGATCTAAGTCCATGTCCAAAGAGAGATCAATTGTTGCCTAACCCATGCTGCTCATTTTTCTCACCTGTCATTGTTGCTGCCAGCACAAAACCTTTTGCTTTTACGTTACTCAGACTTTTTTTTTTTCCCAAAATCAGATATTTCAGGCATTTTCTGTGAACATAATTACAGTGCTTTTTGGTAAACAACATGAGCCACTAACAAGCTCCTAAATTTCAGATAATATGGCAGGACTCACAATGCCATCTCTTGCCAGTAATTTTGTTGCTCATTACTATATTTTTGATGCATGAAAAGACTTGCTAGGAATGTTTTTTGTTAGATTCAGGGGTGTGAAATTATTTTGATAAATAACGACTGCATGTGTATCTGCCCTGATCAGAGATGTAAAATGCTGCCCTAACTGTTGTTGGAGCTTCTGCACACTGAATATAATGAGGGACAAAGCAGTCAAACACCATATTTAAATGTGTAAACAAAGTTATAATTATTCAGCAGAGTTCCTTTGCAATGCCAATTGTTAAGTACTTTGTGACATCTGAAAATTACATATAAAATAATGAAGATTCTCAATTAAAGAGTGAGAGTCACTCAAAGAAGTGTACCAATGAAAGAACCTATGAAAGCCCCGTTTCAGTTTAGATAAGACCTAACAAGGGGGCTGATGTAGTATTTGATTAGGTTTAGCTCCTAGAAATTAAAATAAAAAGAAATTACAGAAGCTGGTTGTCTGAAGAGATGTCAGCATTTGCCAGACTCCAATGTGACACCATCTTGATTAAATTGCAGCTCCACAGTTCTTTGATCCACTGTTTTCTCTAAATCTTTTTTCCACATTACTTAAAACTCCTGCCTCAGATATCCATCTAATGCTTGCATGCATGAAGAATCTGAAATGTTTATTTTAATCCCTTACAGGACACCACATTTCTAAAAGTCTATTTGCTCAGCTCCTTCAATGCTCTGTGGGGCCATCACCCTGACTTTTCAAGCCATGAAAATGCTCCAAAATAAGATTTAAAGCAATGCAGTTGTCTTTTAATAGCATAGTAGGGAATGTGTTAACTCCAGACTGTGCAACAGACCCAGTAACCGTGGTCTGTGTGTTTATAGACATCAGCTTTAATGGCCCGTTGTGATAGATGAGAGATATTAAAATCTTAAAGTCACTGCCCGGTCATTTACAGTCAACAGAGGGCTAAAAGTGAAAGGTCAGGCCTAGGAGAGTTGGAAAATCTGCTAAGCAAACTCTGGAGCAGGGAATGGGCTGCTCCAGGGACTGGAGGCCACAGCTGATTTTTCTGCTGTTGTTGTTGTTCCTGGCCCGGGGTAAGTTTATGCACAGCCCAAAGCATTCAGGATGAAATATTCCCCTTTCTTCATGTCAAAATAAATGTGCACATGATCCACTACAGCGTTTCTTTAGCTGAATACATTTACCTGGTATGTTTACTAGAGAAAGAGACTTGTTTTGTTTGATTGGTCCTTTCCAGGCAGGCTGTTCAGTGTGAGAGAATGATTTCCAAACTGGTTACTTCCCAATGTGCTGAAGCTCCTGTTACTCCAAAGTACATTTTAGCCTCTGGGTACTGCCACTGCCAAGCATGTGCTGCTGCCCTTGGGGATCAGCTCAGGTGCTAGCTTTGGAAACTGGAGCATATCAAAAACAAGGATCCAAAAAGAGCACAGTCAGCAGGGCCAGCAGCAGAATCACTGATGAGCAAATATTTTTGCTGCACAGAAGTGTCCATTTTATTATTTAGTTCCCTGAATAAGGCTGTGTCTCTAAATCCAATCTGTTTATTTAATCAGTGAGAGTTCAGGAGCAGCTTGAAGCATGTGAAGAAGACCCCAGCTCCCCTTTCCCAGCACCCTGATATAATGATGAAAATGATGGAAGTAAATTCAGGTTGCTTTAAGCCACTTTTCCCTACGTTGTCATGGGATCTGTCCGAGTCTCAACCAATTCCCAGTGTGTCACCACAGTGAGACCGCCTGTGCCATAACTGATGCTTTCAGTATCTCTCTGCCTGTCATTCTCACTGGCCTTTGGTGGCTGAAAATGTGGGAACAGCACAACTTTCCCTGGTTACACAGCTGATAGTGATTCCTGTGAGAGCTGGGGAACACTGCTGAGACATCCCTTTCCATTAATTATATCTCTCTCAGAGGGCCAGGGAGCTGATTACACCCTTTTAAGGTCTCTACTCTCGTGGCATGGGACATAGAAGCCCTGGAATAACTGGGAAGAGAGCAGATTGCCACAGGAATAACTACTGACTGAACTTTTGGTTGTGCCTTCAAAGATATTGTTTTAGTGTATCCTTTGTGACTGAGGGACTGAAATGTTCTTTAACTGTATTTAAATGTTTAGATTAGTACAAAGCTGTGCTGCTGGGAATATGTTTGCCCTTCTATATTCATGCACAAGCTGGTTCCTGTTTCTTTGTGGAGCAGCAAGGTATTTTCAGCGCTGGGCTTTGTGTTTGTTGTGAAATTCAAAGTGCAACGGCCCCAGCCACTGCCTTACATAAACCCTGTGCCTGTGCAGTGGACTACTGCCACTGGTCTGTTTGGAGCAGCAAGATTTCCTTTCTGACCTACTTTTCTGCTCAATGCCTCGAGCCAGGCCGTCAGGAGCATTATTAGAACACTTTTTATCCTTCCCGTGCCACAAAGCTGCCCTGACACCACCCTGAGCAGCCAAGCAACAATCTCATCAGCCCAGAGGGATCCACGAGCTACTAAACAGCTCCCTTGTCTTCTTTTCCTGCTGCAGCCAGCCCAGCAGATGGATTTAGTGTGTGCTCTAGAGCAGCCAGGAGCTTCTCAGGTGCACAGGAATGGCCAGGAATGGTGCCCAAGGATTTGCAGGTTTATTCTGAGCATATCCTGGCTATAATTGCCTAGGATAAATGGATACCAAGGGGAGTGATATCAGTGGAGACAGCTTGGGAAGGCAGGGTTATTGAATTGTTTAGGTTTAGGAAAATGCCTTCAAGATCACTGAATCTAATCTGAGACTGATCCCTTCCTTGTCACCAGCCTGGAGCACTGAGTATCACATCCAGACTTTCCTTGGACACCTTCAGGAATGGAGACTCCAAGTGTCCCTGGGCAGCCCCTACCAAAGCCTGAGCTCCCTTTCCATGGAGAAGTTCCTGCTGATGTCCAACCTGAGCCTCCCCTGGTGCAGCTTGAGGCCATTCCCTCTCCTCCTGTCCCTTGTCACCTGGGAGCAGAGGCTTCCCCTCACCTAGCTACAAGCTCTTTTCATGAGGAAATTGAAGGAATATTGAAGGAATAACCTGGGAGATAATGAAACAAAATTGAATTTCACAAACTTTCCAATAATTGTAAAATATTGAATCTGAAGCCTTTGATTACACGAAAGTCTTTATAAGGGCTGGATAGAGCGCTGTTATAAACAACTTTGCATCTGTGAAGATTTTCATGGAGCAAAAGGGGTAAGGATAGGAAAGGCCAAATTGTAGGTCTGTATCTTAGTCTAGGTAGGTATAGAGAATGGCAAAGGGCTGAGATCAATCCTTCCCCCTCTGAGAGCTGTGAAGTCAGTGCCTCTTTCTGTCTCCCTCCCAGAGCTGTTCCAGAGAGCACAGGTACCCAAATCTGAGTCATCCTAATATTTAATAGAAATCATCAATTCTGTGCCGTAATTTCCTGCCCATAGCTTCTCTTCTGTAATATTATTTTTTTACAGCCATCAGGTTAAATTGCCCTCATATTTACTGGAGACTAAATTTCATGCTCTGTTCTGCCCAATTCCTTGCAGGGTGGCTGACACTGGGAGGGAAAAGCAGTTTCAGCAGGCTCCTCTGCACAGGAGGAGAGAGCAGAGGATGGGAACTTTCCCAACAGAGAATCACAGGGATGTGGTTTCTTTGCTGAGGGAGCCCTGGTAGGCTGAGAGGAAGAAAACAACAGCAGGGGAGAGGCTCTCAGCCAAAGGCAGACTTGAGGGCAACTGATCTTGAGCACATCCTGCAGTGACGAAAGAAGCATGGCAAGGAAAGCGTGCAGGTGATCCATCATGTTTTGCCTACAGCTCCTTCACAAGTTCTATTCAGCTCAAGGAGTGCCTGGGTTAAGAAAACCTCCTGTAACACTCACCATATGTGCTTATGCGTGTCCTGAGCTTCTGAGGAGTGTCCAAAAAGCTGGAATTTGGCAAAAAAGAGGCTGTCTGCTCGGGTGGCTGAGCAGGGTTTCAGTGCCCAGAGTGATCTGTTATCCCTTTCCTGACAAATGCCCTCAAGAGTCTGTGCCTCAAGGATCAAAGAGTAGACAATTTTGCAATAGAAGTTTTAAGAGGTCACAGCCTCACTGTGGTATGATCTAAACCTGAGGCCTCACAGCTCACCAGGCTGTTATCCTGGCCATGGAAGCAATGTGGCCTGGCTGTTTCTATCCTGCCACCTCTGTGCCAGTTTGGATCTGATTTAGGTGTTATGAACGGACAGACTTAACACAGAAATTAAAGATAAGGGCTAAAAATCAGACATGCAAGGCTCTGGTGATAAAAGTTAACAAGCTTCATGCACCTGGAAGCTTGAAAACCCCAGCATTTCTGACAAAATATTGTCTTTCTTTCTGGGACTTTGTAGCTGCTCAGAGCTCCAAGGGATGTTTTGTTTTGCCCATGTAACATATTTGAATGGTTTATATCTCAGAACATCCTAACTTCCACATCCAGGGCTTTCATCATAATTTCTGGTCATGATCTTAACACTGCTAATTTGAAAAGCCAGATAGATTCTGCTGTTGTCATCCTTAGTGTCCAAAATATTTCTGTACCAGCTTCTTGTACCTTCCTGAGAGCCCTGATGAAGGTGAGCCCTGCTGAAAGTGTTCCCAAATATCCCCAAATCCCTGGGTCCACAGGCAGGTGTGTGGTACTCCTAGAAGTGTCCCTATTGCCTGAGAAAACATGGAATGTGATTACAGGGACCTTTTCTCAGCTGCCTGCTTGCTTGTGGCACATCCTGCAGCAGAGTTTACCACCCACACATTTGTTTGTGGGGGTACAACACAAACAATTCAGTGGAATAATCAGCACTGGAATAAAGAAACGCCTTCTCCCTACTTCCCAATTATTTTTTATTCTGAACTAGGTGTGTATGCACGTGTGGGGTTTTTTTTTCCCCTCAAAACTGGATTATTTCAGCAGTCTAGGTGACAGGGTGAGCTCAGATGTTAGGAGGGGTTGTTAAAGTTTGGGAGGGCAGGAATGAGCAGATGCTGGAGGGGAGCGGATAGGAAATGCCACAAACTGCTTTTGTCATGAGAGTAACTCCCTGTGACAGCTTTTCCATGATTTCTCTAAAGTGTCTGCTAACAGAGGGTGCCTTGTTCAGGAGGGAGAAGACAACCATGACTGGTGGTGACTATTAGCTCCTAAAGCTTGAAATCTGTTTTCCCTCCAGCATCTGGTCTTGCCTCTGGAACCCCAGGTTGCGCTGTTTGTCAGGCAAGCTGCTGCCACTGTTCAAAGCAGCAAAGGAGGGCATTGTACAAGCTCTGTGTCCCTGCCTGGGGCTGGGTGATCATCACACTGATGCTTAATTGCCTCAATACAAAAGGCCTTGAGAACTATTCAAGGGCACCAAGTACTCTCTGTTTCCTAATTCCTTTCGAGCTGTCTTGTAAAGACAACATTGCCCATCCACTTCTAACCTGGAGGTTTGCTCAGTCTCAAACCCTATTCAAAGGAAAGGACCTGAGGGAGTAAAATTGACAAGTTTTGTCTATAAATAGTGGTGGTTTTGACAACTGGAGTTCACGTGGCTGGTTGTGTTTGCCAAAGAATATGTATGAACTTGAATATTGGGGATTGAATGCAAAGTGATGTTTTTATATAAAAGTAACTTTAGTCACTGTTACATATTTAGACATATGGTGCCAGTCTGGTGCCAGGTGTAATGGAGACAGTTTAAGTACAGCCTGGGACAAGTTTAGGTAATCTGAAAGAAGTTTCATGATTCTTCATCTTTCTCCTTTTTCCTCTTATTCTGAGGTAAACCCTGTGGTTGTTTCCTACACCATTTCTCTTATTTCCCTGTTTCTCTGATTGGGAACTGCTGCTCTTTAACACTGGCCCAATGCCAGGCACATTTTTGTTTAATAACAAGGCTACTGAGACTCGGAAACAAGTCCTGAGCTAGCCCTTATTGCACATCTGCTTCTTTTGGAAACCTGAGAACAAAAGGCTATGCTCTAATTGAAGGTTCTAAGTTCTTTTATCATTCACCAGATAAGCAATGATAAATAATAAGAAAGCAACAACTTTTTAAAAAATAGAATGATGAGAAAAGCATTTCAATGAACAAAACACATGGCATATTTCCATCTCTATATATTGTTTTGAGCTTGATGTTTAGCTGAGAAGCATTTATTTCTCTCAGAATTACTACCCTTTACTTACAGATCCAGAAAGGAATAAAAAATGGATATATCTTTTTTGTACTTTTGTCAAACCTTTATTTGTAAGCAGAACAAAGTGATACTTTCACCACACAAATCAGCACTGCAGGGGGCTGATTTTTTAAATGGAGATTGACTATCATGAAAGCTACTAACCCATGCCCTTGTCTAGAGTGAAATGTCTGTAAAAAATTCATTTCTTTTTGGTCTGAATAAAAAGTTGTTTAAATTGGGTAAAATTGTAATGGAGTCTTATGAAAATAAACAAATAGATAAATTTCTGGCAGCACTAGAATGACAAAACAAAATTGAAGGAGCAAAGGAGCAAACAGAAGCTGGGACTTAGGAGCTGCAGAGCTCCAAAAGTTCATCTTCACTTGTTGAGTTGTGTTTTGGTATTCTGGTGAGGTTTTTTGAGCATTGCATCCGAGCTTCTGTGAAATAATTACACTGGTGGTTCTGGTTTCTAATGCAGAGCACAGAAATCTGCAAAAGCCATTGGGCAAATTCTGCTGAGTCTTTCACCTCAGATCAGCAGCTCTCAGGCCATTAATCATGCTTTATAAGCTTTAATAGACTAAGTGTTTTAAATACATCTGCTGAGTCTCAAAGAATAGAGTGCAGACTTTGCTTTTCTGAGATTTCTGTATTAGAGCAGCAATACTGTCGGGAGAGAAAAAATGACCCAACACGACAAAGCTTGGCCTCTGCCTTTGGTTCCTGCCATGCTGCAGGAGATGATGATCTCACAATTCATTTACAATTGGAGACTGAGGAAATTAAGCTCACCAGGCATTAAATATTTCCTCAGATAAAGTTATTGTAACCACCATCGCTTGCTCAGGCAGTGAGCACGTAAAGAAAGAATATTAAGAAAGAAGTGCTTTGCATTAATTGATGTGTGAATAAAACAGTTTTGTCCCACACAACATATCATGCATGCCTGAAAATCAGGTGACCGACCATTTTGCTTATTTACTCTTTTTTTCTGATTCAGCCTCTCAAACACATATTTTGATGAAGGCTGCTTGCACAAAAAGACATAAATTTAGTTTGTTTTGTCTCACATTTTGAGTGATGCTATGCCAGGCCTGGAAGCTAATTCTGAGTTGGGTTAGTGAGTTAGAAATATTCCTCTATAAATACACCACTGTACTTGTTACCTGTTCACTTGTAGTTATTTTTTCTGTATATTTTCCAAATATTTTATTGTGGAGTAGCAGCTTCTCAGTACCACAAAACACTTCCACAATGGGAAGGAAGGAGAGAGGTGAAAAGGAACAAGCTCTTGGTTATGGATACAGGTTTATTCCCAAACAAACACTGGGGAACAGTGCTGGGATGGTTTTGCCCATAGTTGTGTTAATTGTCATCTTTCATTCAGTGTTCTGTTGTTATTTTGATTTTTGTGAGGGGAATTTTCATTTTGGTTCAGTTTGGTTGGTTGTTTTTGTTATGTAAGTGAAGGTAGTGCACTGAATTTGGATTTTAATGATAATTCCTAAACAAAGCATCAGGTTTTGGATTAAATGCTTGTTTCTCTACCCCCATGTTTACTCTTCAGCGCAGAGGGTGCACTCAGGAAGTTCAGTACCTGCTCTTTTAAAGTGCTTAACCTAAAATGTTTGAAATGAGGGTGAATTCTGCCTTCTCCCACACTTTTCTGGGAAGCATCCCCATTCCCAGGCTGACTGCAATCAGAGCTGTCTCCATTTTCCAAACACAGCAAAGCAGTGGCTGAAAGTGGGATGAAGTTGAGGAGCCACTTTCCTTCAGTCCAGCTGATATTTAAGGTCATCAAACCCATCTCCAGGCTGTGTTAATGGGGAAAAATGCCCAACTTTGAGGAGGGACACCCAGTTGTAACTGTGCTTTCCTGGTACTCCTGTGGGAGAGTCCTGCTCCATGGGTGTGGGGGGAAACATCATAGCTGCTCATTTCTGATGTTTTTCTTGCAATACTTGAACAAAGTGTCTTCTGCTGAGTCAGATTTTTCATCTGAGATGATTTTTCTTCCTGGCTTTTTCTACTGGTTAGGGAAAGAAAGAAATAATACGAGAAATTTGCACGTAATCCAGAGTAATTTCCCCTTTCCTCTCCTCCCTGTGTTTCTCAGTTTGGTACTGAAGACATTGATTTCTCTTCCAGCCCTTTGAGGCCCGGAATAAAGCCAAGAAAATGAATGAGAAGGTAAACAGAGGCAAAGAAAAATAGATATATGATCAGAGACACAAAACAGGTTCCTGGCAGAATGTGGAACTGAGTCCTCTTGCTTTCTGCAGAATCCAAGCTTCCCTTAAAAGGGAATCTGAAGGAAATAGGTCAACTCAAATAACATTAAATCATGCTGGACAAAAATATATCCCACTCCTCTTTGAGCTGCAGGATGACACAGTTTTAAAACTCCATTTGCTGATGAGCATCTGGGATGTACAAGGAAGTTCTCTAGGATCTGAGCAGTGTCCCTTGCTTGGTGTGACAGTTTCCTGACAACTTTCTCACTCTTTCTGCTCTCAGCTGTTCTGTTTCTTTTTCTTTTTTTTTTGTTAAAGGAAACTTGAGTCATTGCCACATTTTATCCTCTCCCTGCTGCCTTAATGGGTTCTTCCTTCACTTCCTGCTTTTTTTTTTTCTTCTTTCCATTTTATGAGAATTTTATTCTCCTCTGCATATAATTTCAACAGTTTTCACCTTCTCTCTCACACTAAAAATATGAAAGCCTTTTCCTATAGTACTCTGAAATAAAACTCCAGAGTAACACTCCTGTTTCAGCAGCTCCTGGAGAAAGAAGGCAACTTTATTTTATTTTATTTTATTTTATTTTATTTTATTTTATTTTATTTTATTTTATTTTATTTTATTTTATTTTATTTTATTTTATTTTATTTTTTTCATAAGTTGTTTATGGTCCTGCTCTCAAGTTCACAGTTCTGACATCATGCAGAGTACACTCCAAAAATATTAGTTTGAAATTCTTTACTGAATGTTTCATAAATGGCAAAAAACATTTCCTAATGGACTTGGTGCAATAACATCTTTTACAGGATGAGTCCTGGGAAAGGTGGCAGAGTTCAGGATGAATGGCAGAAAGGAGAGAGGGAATAGTATTTGTCTTTAGAGAAATGATTAAGAAAGGGAGCTGGAAAAGGGAATTCAATGCTACTATTTATTTATTTAAACTAGCCTCTATATAGATATGTGATAGACTTTCCAAAAAAATCTAATTTCAGTGCAGACAGATAAAAGGTTGGGTTTTTTTCCATTTCTTTTTTGCTACATTGTCCATTTATTAATGTAATTTGTCCACATTTATGGACTGAAATAGATCAGAGAGTACTATTAACAATGGAATAGAAAACAGAAAACAGCACTGAATATTCCTAGAAATCTGAAATTGAAAATGCCTGTTTAAAGCTAGTTCTTAAGCCTGCTGTAATATGATACTGTTTGTTGCTACTAATCATCCTGTAATCTCCCAGCATTGGCTTAATTTGCATTTTACTATTTAAGCCACACCAGTTAAAGATAAACAACCTTGCCCTAAAGATTTCTATAGCTGATAAATCCAGGCCTCAGCTGACCTTCCTCAAATGCCAGAATCTGAGCAGGTGCCTGAACAGAATTTGAGTTTTAATTGCTCCAAGATTTAGCACAAGGGATTGAGTCCATATTCCCTGTCCATTGTGTTTCCTGGAAGCAGATTGTGGATTTTATTATTTCTTGCATGTCCTTGGCTTCCTTAGCCCTCATCTGGCACTCTTGCCTGGGATGAAGATCCTAGAGAGACAGTGCCCTCAGAGGGTGGACAGAGACACTGTGACAGTGGCAGTGGCCAAAACCATAACCCTGTGTTAAATCAGTCAGTCAAACTTTGATGTAGCCCTGTAAATCTGATAATAATCCAACCCAGACAGTAAACAGAAGTAGTAGCAGTAATAATGGATTTTTTCCTGCCTGTGAAAAATAATACTGTCACAGGGAAATTTTTCCAGATAAACTTATAGATAATATGGTTTGTACCTCAGGAGTGAGGAGCCCTGCAATTCCTTCAGGCTCATTTGACTTTTATTTTCTTATTCTGAGAGCACTTTTGTAATTTCATGTTGAGCCTCTCCTTGCATGAGGAGCTGTTTGACATCTGTGCTGTAAAAGCTGCAGTTCAGGCTATGTTCCTGTGACAGCAGTGGGGTAGAGTGGCCTGGGGCAAAAGATTCCTTAAGTGGGAAGTACATTGATCATTTTTCTTATGAGATGGGAATTCTGGATAAATTTTATCCCCTGGTACTGATTAGAAGAAAACTTTCCAGTGAATATTCTGTGTTGGTTGCATTTATTCGAAATAAATTCCAGTTCTGAAAAATGCTCAGGGAGGGCGCTGGATTGAAGGATCCAGCTCTGGAGATGGGCAGCAGGTGGCACCCACAGACCGTGAAAATTCCTGCCTTGCTGCATCCAGCCAGGTGAGAATGGCTTTTAGATCCTGCTGGGACCCAGCTTAACACACATTTACCTTTTCTCAGTTACACATTTGGTGTTTGAAATAGAACAAATGGGATTTATCCTGCAGAGCAGCATTTGTAATATAAAATATGCTCACAAAACTTGTCTGCTGCCTAAATATCTGAATTAAACACTTTGTTCTTAGGTATGGCACATAGATTTACAAGTTAAACAATGGAGTGGAAAAACAATTAGAGTGCAAATGTGTTTCAGAGGCGCCAACTTGCCCAACCACCTGCCCCTTATCCTTGAAAAAACTTATCCCAAACTCCCAGGCTGGGGAGGAATGCCATATTCTGGCTGGTTTTGAGAAATACATAAATACATTCTGGAAATGAGAAGTTAAGGGGGATAGCTTTTCCCCCAGTTGCTACATAGTCCTGTATCATTCACAGTCTTTCTCAATCCAGCTCACATCACCTCCTCACCTTGTTCGTATTTTGTTTGTTTGTGTTGTTTGATTGTGGGTTTGTTTTTTTCCTACAGTGGAAATAACTTGGTTTTTACACACAGATTAGTTTATGTTCTGTTTTGTTGATGTCAGTAAAGATTTTAAAAGATTAGTCCCCAGTGCACATTCTGCTGTTTTAGAGTTTTCTAAGCTTTTTCACAGTGTGTTGGTGGCCTAAAAAATATATATCTTTATAAAAAAAAATAACTTTTGATTTGTGGAATTCAATGTGCAGTAGTGTGTACCTTTTAATGTGTAAAACGACTCTCTATCAATGATTTGTACAAATATGCTCCATGACTTGTTTGTGGTAATTGATATTTCCAGGCTGATTTACTTCAACAGGGCCATTCTTTATACATATATAACATATATACATAACTTGAATAATGGAATGGTTTGGGTTGGAAGGAACCCTAAAGAATATCTGGTTCCAACCCCCTGCCATGCACCTTTCACCAGACCAAGCTGCTCCACCAATCTGGCTTTTTAAGCACTCACAGAGCTGGGGCAGCCACAGCTTCTCTGAGGTAATTATTTTCCCCCTTTCTCCTCATTTTTCTTTCTTTCTTAAACATTTTGAGAGGGCAACATAAAAATACCACTTGGGTCTTCATCTTTACTGCTGAAATCTTTCTCACAGCACACTTGCATTCTTGACCCATGCTCCTGATGTCAAACCTGAACAGTCATAAAGATCTCATTCTACAGATGTGGTGTGACCTGGAGATATTCTTTATTAATTTATTCATTCTGATCCATGGAAAATATTACATACAATGATTTCTTGGTATTGTTTCAAAAGTCAGTAGAAGGAAGAGGTTTTTATCCCTGGATATTTCCTAACATGATTTGCATAAGGAATCACATTTTTTTCATCATGGCATTCGATCTCCAGACTACTAATTTAAGTCTGACAGCTGTTGGGATTAGTATGGGCACTACTTGCTTCTGCTCTTCAAGGCTGGATTATCTATTAGAATTTCTGTTTTCAAACATTCATTGTGCTTTGTTCAGTTTATATGAAGCAATGGTAATTAAACATTTGTGTGTCTGGCAAAGCAATTTGTTGCTGGCAAACACCTAATTTACTGGCAGGCAGGATACAGAGATTTATCTGGTTTCATGGTTGAATTATTATAGTCTCTGAATGTGTTTGAGGATGTCAAGCTTTAATTTGGAGCAGGGATTGAAACACCCTAAGCAGTTTCATCATGTTTTTAGGAATACAACATCTAGTGGCATGACATCCTCACATGGTGGTGAAAGGATGTGGCTTGCTCTGAGTAATTTTGGGAAAGAATGGAATTTCATTTTCAAGAAAACTGGGAAGAGGATTTTCTGCTTGTATAACCCTAGGGTTTTCCCAGTAGAATACCTTCTGAATCAAGACATGGCTTGTGAAGCACAGAAAGGATCACGAATGATGTAACATAAAACCTGGGGTTTGCTCTGTTAATGTCTTCACAACAGTTCAGCTTAGGATGGCAAAATGTTCAGCATGGGGGACTGTGAGGCTTCCCCAGACTTGCAGAAACACTGCTGGAGTAGAAGTCTCACTCTGCTTCCCTCCAGTGGGTGCTGATACAACTCAAGCTGAGAACACTTGGCAACATCCACACATTTTCCTTTGTGTGGGCTGGAGGTGCCTTTGGAGGGGCAGATCTTTTGGGGCTACATCTGAAATCATGGGTTAGATGTCATGCCACCCAGTGGCAGACATTCTGAGGAACTGGTTTCCTACTATTTGTTAGAAATTTTGAAAATTACAAATGAAAAAAAGAAAAAAAAAAAATCTTGTTCAGTTGAAAATCCCTGTCTTTAAATGTTGGTCTTCATATGTTCATTATAAAATTTTGTGTCTGAGTAAATTTCACCTCTCAACATATCAAACTAACCCTAACTCCATTTTTTGGTGCCTTTTTTTCCTCTATTTGGTGCATCCCCTCACTCCTTTCATTACCCATTCCTCTGAATAGCTCCTCCTAAGTGAGCTACCATCATTCTGACTTATGATTTCTTCTCTTGTGTTTTTTATTCCTTTTGCTTTCCAGTTCTCCAATTCCAGTCCTCCTTGCTTTTGTTCCTGCTTTCCTCTTTCCATACCTTGCTTGCATTAAAGGCTTGCTGAGAGATTGTGGATTTACTGTCTTGAGTGTACCTTTCGTTTTTATTCATTCAGCTCTGGATTGATGGCTTCTATTGTTTATGAATATGTGTGCAATGTAAGTATTAACCAAGAGCATGGAGCAGGAAGAAAATATGAGGGTGGGGAGGCTGCCCAGAGGAGCTGTGACTGCCCCTGGATCCCTGGAAGTGTTCCAGGAGAACACAACTCAAGATATTCTATGGTTCTACGATTCTGCAATTCTACTCAGTAAAACTTGCCTTCAGCTAATTATCTGTGGCAGTGCCGGGGATAAAAAATTGAATCAAGATGCCAAGTAATTAATTTTAATTTAGATATTATTATAAAACAAGGGGAGACCATGAGGCTGCCAAATGTAACAGGGCCAAGGTTTAAAACATATTCCTTGGCACATTTTTGGGGTGTCAGGAAAAGGAGCTGATTTTTTTTCCTTACGTTGAGATATATCTCTACAGAGAGGATAATTCAGGGTTTCTTTATAAAAAAGGGATCTACCATATGGAACATTAATTACAATGGGCTTTAGGGAAGTCAAATAATCTTTTGTAAATAAAGCTGGAGGAAATGCTGTTTGCTTCTGAAATGGCTGTGGTCCTTCTGCAAAGATGACAAATAGGAATGTTGTTTGTGGAAACACTCAGCCATTTCCAGGAGCGTTACCGATGTGCAGGAACAAAAAAGGGCTTGCTAGAATTCCTTGGACTATGTATAGCACCTTATTTAGGCAAATTCTGGCTAGCCACTCATGCCATGACTGTGGAATGTATGAATAAAAGTGTGCATCCCTTACCTGATGTAAGGAAAAAGTCAGAGAAGATTTATTTGGTTCCACCTTCTTTCTTCAATCAGTCCATAACTATATTTTTCCAAGGTGAGATATGCATATTTTTTTATGACTCACTGGAGGACTCATCTTTTTGCAAAAAACTTCAGCTGTATCTAAGCTTAAAGATTTTACTGGAGTTTCAGACTGAATTTCAAGACTGTTTAAGGCACTACAGATGTGTAATAAAATTTTTGTGACTTTACTCAGAGGTTCACAAACCTATGTCCTTATGGTCACTATAATCATCAGGGAATGAACATATACTTATCCTATAATGAATTTATCCTTTCTACTGAACTTTTATGTGCTAATTAGAATGAGAAGTTTGCTACAGAATACAACTGACCCATGGTAAATGTGTTTAAAAAAAAAGCAAAACCAAACACAAAAAATGAAAGAACGATGAGCTATGGCAACATTTTAAGGCTTTTAACATTTCCTCTTTCAGTTGGAATATTCATACTGCTATGTTTAAAATAAGGAAACAAAAGATTTTACTGGGCAAATTGATGACAACCTGGTATGACTTGGCACTGGTCACAGGCAGTCATTTGCTCTTTGAAGTCAGACAGGCAGGTTTCTCTGTCCCCCTCAGACTGACAAAAACCTGGTTGGTGATAAAGTTGTTACATGAGCATAAAGAGTTGGTTCATGAAGCCAATGAAAACTCTGATTTAAAAGAGTTAATGAGTCTCTGACATGGCCCCTACAAAAACTTTACCTGAAAGAGGAAAAAGTCCTTTTGGAAAAGCTGACTTGTTTGTTCTTGAGGCAACAGGATCATCACTTCCATATTGCCAACTCCTTGGCCTCATTCCTGCATGTTCAACCTATACCTGGGTGACAAATCCCAATGAACAGCTCTGTCAAGTAGTATCAGAGGATTTAAACTTGAAGATTTTGATGGATTAAAAGCAGTGAAACATCAATTAAAAGCTCAAGTTCCAGTTAATCTTATTTATTTATTGTCTGGAACAGATTTAGCAAAAAAAGCCCCAGACATCTGAGTTTGAAATGCCATTTCGGCAGCAGCTTTTTTGTTATGCCAAAGCAAGAAACTAAACTTTGAAATTCTCATTCCTTCTAGAACTATTTAAAACTGGAGTAGTTCTTTCTGTAGGTGTATAAATTGCCCAATCTGATAATGATAAGGAGCTGGTTCTGCTTACATTTCTCATTTCCCACTCATGCACTGGTAGACAAGGAAAATTGCAATTTATGTGAAAAGTCTAAATCTAGATTTTTTTTTAAAACAAATTTGCATTATTAACAATGGAGGACCATCATTTCCTCCACTCCTGCCAAAATTTTCTTATAATGAACCAGGCTCTGAATTGGGATCCAGAAATTTGTGCTTTTGGCAAAAATACTTTTTATGTTGGGGAATCTGCAGATAAACCTAGATAAAATGTGTGTGTGTGTGTGTATACTTATAAATTACTTCCACTAATTGGTGCCCTATATTAGGATATTAATGATAATGAATGAAAATATCAGGAAATTAACGAAATCTGTAAGTTTTTTTACTTCTTTTGTTTAAAAAACAAAACAGACAGTAACCCACACAGTTAATAACCAGAGCTTGTAATATAAATTATTAATTCCCATTTATAAGAAACTACCAACTAGAACTACCAAAACCCCCAAAATTTCCATTTTCATCCTCCATAAAACCTAAATGGGAATTCCCAAACAGTTCCTTAAGAGAAAGCCAATCCCTTCCCGAATGGGATCACTCAAAAATTTCTCAAGGCAAATTTGTTTTCCGGTTTGTTCTTTCCCAGGGAATTAAATTGGTTTAAATACTGGAAAGACTCCTTGGAAGTTTCCAAGTCTCTCCTAACACCATGAGTCAGATGTCTCCAGGTTGCTTTGTGCCAGATTTGATGTCAAACGATAATCCAGTGGGGTTTTCCACTAGACTTCCTAATGGAGATTCAACGGGATTTTACTGTGTAAAATAACGGGATTTTGTCTGAATCACCAAAGCCAATACAAAAAATCTGGTCCTGTTAATGTGTTTGTTAAAACACATTTTTAAAGGATTAAAATGTTTACGAAAAGACGTAAAATTTTAATTTCTATACAGTGATATCAATTTAGAATGTTAATTAATTAGCATGCTAGTGCAGCACAAAGTCCCTGCTCTGGGTAGCCTTGGTGGTGACAGGAAGCTCTGATTACTCCTCGTTTTCAAATTATCTCTGCTCTCCAAGACCAGAGCGTGCTTTCGCAAGCACAGTTGTTGCTGCTCACTGGAAATTTTCTGAGGAAGAAAGGAAGTGTTGCCTCATGGCTGGGTTTGGCAGGTCCTCCCTGAAATTAGGGAGCTGTTGGTCATGGGTGGCCTGGTGACATCTGCCCTGGGACCAGCATCACTGGGTGATCCCTGTGGCTGAATGAAATTTACTTTTTTGTAACTCACTGGATTGATAAAAGATCCATATAACTTCCAGCTCTTGAGGATTTTGGAGTTTGTTGTGTTTATTTTTTCTTTATATGTTGTGTCCTATTTGGGCTGAAACCAATTCCAAGAACTCTTATTTTCCCACAGACTGGGAATCCAGCTTCTTTGGCGAGCTGCAATTGTTCCGCAGCCTGTCTCCCACACTGCTGCACATTCTTGAGCAAAACTGTTGTCTTCATCTGAAAGTGAAAACTTAAAGTGTAGATGCGCTAATTTGGCTTTGGCCAACTCCCCTTTTTGCCCTTTCTTAAGTATATAATAATTTCAAACACATGGAATTCAATTTAGGAAGAACAGATGAAGTCCATATTTAAGTGAGGCAGTGGAAGCAGAAACCCTGTACCCATTATTCAAAGATCTTTTAAGAACAGGCTCAGAAAATTGTCCAAAGAGGAATAAAGGCAGAATTAGAGCCCCAAATGGCAGCTGAATATATGACAAGTGCTACTTCTAGCCCAGTCCTGTGGAAAACAGCAAAATAGTGGGAATATGGATTTTTAAGCCATCATTGATAGAATGACATCTGTACAACTCAGAGCTTGATCTTACATAAGGGGAGTAGATTGCTTCTCCACTGGGAGCCAGGGAAAATTCATAGGTGCTGTCTTTGTCATAGGGTTTTAAAAATAATCTGTTACTTTTAAATACTGCTCTGCTTTTTACAGGGACAAATCTGGAGTAGATCTCAGTGACTTCTGCCCATCTCTGGCACCCTCAATGCCCAGACAGGAAAAGGAGTGTTTCTTATGTTGCTATCAACTTCTTTTTTCCAGATGAGAAGTCACACAATATTTCCTCACGTTCTTTGGAGATGGTAGTTGAGAATTGTTCATAAAATAGTTAAAATGGTCCTGGGGATTGCTGGGTGGAGAAATGTCCAATGACTGCCTTAGCAACTCACTGTCTCCCTCCTTTTGTTTTTTTGTTATAAACACCTTAATTATAAACAATATAAATAGATCCATTGTCTCATAGCACCCACAGATGCAAGACAAACAGAGGAGTTTGTCCTCACCAGCAGTGAGGTGAAGTCAGTGAGATTGTTGATGGCATGAACCTTGTTGGATTTGGCTGGCTCCCAAATGCACATATTAGCAGAGAATCTTTCACCTGATGAGGATTAATCGTGCTGGAATGTGTGGCAGCAGGAGGAGATGTATAGGAGCAGTTTGCTGTAAACTAAGTGTATTTTCATGTGGTTATGGTTTGTTTTGGTGTGAGTCAGACTAGCAGTGATCTAGTGAGGTAATCTGCTGGGGAATGGGGAGATGTGACATTCTTCTTTCCCTCCATGCCCCCACCTGAGCAATCACTGGATAAAAGATGGGCACAGAGTGAATTGATGAGGCTGAAATTGATGTGGTGTTCCTAGAAATGAACAGGATGGGTACAGAGCCAGCTTATCAATTGGCCCAAAGCAATATTAGATACAGACAATGATAAGAGCTATCTTTAGGAAAATGAGGACAGCTGCACTCATGCAGGTGTTCACCCAGCTCCTGTGCTTGGTTTGTGCCTGTGTGTCTGGCTCTCCTTGTCCCACTGTTGGAGTGTGGATAGACAGCAGTTTTCACATGACTGAGGGGACTAAGACATCCTAGAACACCCAGAACAGGAGCAGTGTCTGTCACAGGCTTACCAGGGTCACTGGATAAGGGAAAAATGCTTCAAATTTAAAAAAAAAAAAAAAAAAAAAAGGTTTAGATTAGATATCAGGAAGATTTTTACTGTGAGTTGGGTGAGACACTGGCAAAAGTTACCCAGAGAAGCTGTGGCTGCCCCTGGATCTCTGGAAGTGTCCAAGGCCAGGCTGGACAGGGCTTGGGGCACCCTGGGACAATGGAAGGTGTCCCTGCCCATTGCAGGGGGTGGGAATGGATGATCTTTAAGACCTCTTCCAAACTAATCCATCCTGTGATTCTGTGATAATACCTAAGTAAAAAGATAGTGACTAAGAAACATCTATAATTACTGACTCTTCTGACATGTTTTTGGCCCATGTTTTAATTGGGTGCCATTATGCCCCTCTGGCAGGCACAAAAGAAGTTTTAGGAAATAGAAAGCCTGCCCCTGCCCATTGCCGGTCATTTATCTTATTTTCACAACTTCAGTGCTTGTTCTTGTAGAAAATTGGAAGTTCCACCAGATTGCTGGGATTCTATAAATGATTTGTATGGACTTAGCCTTGCCTTTTTTATGGAATGAGAGGGGAAATGGGCAGAGTGTGGCCACATGAGTCACAAACATCTGTCTTTGTGGGTGTCCTATTTGATTAATTAAAATTTACAACCATTTCAGCTTTCTTCACACCAGGCCCCCAACCAGCACGTGAGTAATTTTGTACTTCAGGGGTTGCCTGGAGGTGACAAATTTTCCCAACTTTTTCTGTATTCAAAGGTGTTTGTCTTTCAGGCATGAAATTCAGAATGCGAGGGTTTTATTTTTGGCTTACAGATGTCATTAAAATCTGCCCCTTGCTGGTGGTAAATGTGGTCTTAAAAACCTGTGAGGATAATAGAAATAGGAGCAAGGGAGAGAAGCTCTGTCTTAAGCTTGACACATTTTCCACATGGTTTAGTCGTAAATTCTAAAAACAAATTGCAGCTTTTCTCTGTTGGGATGATCAAAAATCAGTAGCAGACGCCTTTAATTCTCCCACATTCCAGGTAATAGGACTTTTCCAGGAATGGCTTTGCTTGGTTCAGAGACTGTTACTGATGTGCCAGACTGTAAATGTCATGCTCAGGCAGGGTGGTGATTGCTCTGCTGTGTCCTTCTGAACTGTCATCAGAGTGAAATGAATAAGGGTGTTTTGGCTCTTGCTGTAATTCTGATTAGTTGAGCAGTTTTATGGATTTATTTTGCCTTTTTAAGCCATTTCCAGCATAGCATGGACAGGTTCAGCTTTCCTGCTGAAATCTCCTCCAGCATTTTACTCCCTGAATGTACCTCACTTTTCCCCCTGTGGTCAATGGCCAGCTGTCTTGATTTGGGAATGGTGCTCCTCAATTTAGTGCTGCCACAGAGATGCTCCAAACCCTAATGATTTCTCTGGATGACATCTGAAAATCTGTCTTGTTTCACAGTCTGGTACCTTGTGAATTGTTTTCCCTCTGTTAAGTTGGGGAAAAAAGCAACCTTAAGCCTATCCACAAATCAAAGAGTTTAGAATTTCTACATCAGTAATACATACTAAATATCAAAGAGCTTGCTTTCCTGAATGTTTCCAGAATGGATAACTTAACACCACCAGATATCCTGTGTTCTCCTTCACTTGGAAGTAGGAGAACTGAAATACAAAGTCAAGTTTATTTGCACAGAGAAACCTGTTAATGACTGTCACCATTAGTCAGCACTTGATGTAGAGAGAGTTGGTGTGGAAAGAGAAAGCAAATATAATGGGGAATGAGATATTTCCAGTAATTTACACAGGTGGCCTAAGCCTTGAGTACTTCTAAGTGCCTGTTTCTCTGCACTTTGTTTGAACTTAGGCTCAAATTTTACTTTTTGTTTCCCACACATTACTACAACATTGCCAAGGAAACATTGGCTTTAATACACCTCTGTTTAATTCTCTAGATCCTGACTAGAAGAAATGATGGAATTCTATTTTCTACCCATCTCTAGGGATCGTGTGCCATGTGCAGTCTTCTCTACCTGATTTCTACTCAGCTACCCCAATATCTTCTCCTCAGCTCCTCCCAGATAAACACTAAATCAGAGCAGCAATCATTTCCAGTTGTACTCTCAGGAAAAAACTGGAAACAATTTTGTTAACCGGCTTCTCAACAAATGCTTGGGAAATGTTGGGAAGCATCACTTCATTTTCCAAAGTGTAAACTACTTTTCCAGCAGTGTTCTGTCAATAAACTGGCAAAGGCCTCATCCATCAAATATCTTCTGTAACCAGCTGGAATTTGCTGAAAAATAAACATTTGACTCTTAGGTAGGAGTTAAGATTTGGCCATTGGTCCAACATATGATTAGGGTTATAACCAAGCACATGCTCCCAGCAAAAATTCACTTTTTTTAGGGAACACAAACCAGTGTTTGCTTGAGTAGGAGCCTCTAATTTTTCCAGGCATCAAAACTAAAAAATAAGGGCTGTTACTTTGGATACTTTTCTTGTGTTTCCTCCAGATTTTCAAGAGGAATTCACTGAGTTCCTCAAGACCCCTGGTAGACATCCAGTCTGTTAGCAGTGTTGATATCCAATGGAGGAATTGAGACAAAATTGCTTGCCAGAAAATAGTTTCTGTAAATCATTTGAAGGTGAAGGCAATTTCTCCCTCTCCCCTTCATGAAATATCAGTATTTATTTAATAACTTTCCGTTTCTTTCAGTTTCTCCTGATTTCTTTGGTTCACTACAAAATGTAGCCAAACATGGTTCTGAAACAATGGAATTTTCACAGTGAGAATAAATAAGGTAGAAAAAAGATTGAAAATAAAAACTGTATTTTAGAATTATTTAATAATAATGACAGCTGTGTCAAAACTATTTCATAATTGGTGTGCATGTATGAAAGAGCTTATTTTTGGCCATGTGAGCCATGAGATGTGTTTATATCCTTTACAAATTTGAATTGGATATTCTTGCATCAAGCGTGTCATCGTCATCACTGGATGCATGTTATCCTATAATTAAAGGTAGAGAGGCTGCTGAAAATCAGGTGTTTTCACTCCATGTGGGTATCCAAAAACCCCTTCTGAAGGTGTTGAAGCTTAGTGGGTTTAGAGCAACATTGTTTAAAACATAAAAAATACGAAGTCTGAAAGTGGTGAGTTGCAGCTTTTTCCTCGCCTTGTCAAATCCAGTGCAGGCTTTGAGAGACAGCTCTGCTGGCTGGACACAGCTCCCAGGATCTTTGGCAGCTCCTGGGCTTGGCTTGGTCTGTGCAGAGCTTTGTTGTTCCTCGCTCTGCTGCCAGGACACACACAGGAGCTCACATGTTCTCTGCCTGGCTGCTCCTTGCTCAGCCTCCCTTTCTCCCAAACAGCCTCACTTCAGCATTCCTGCCTCCAACCTGCTCCTCTTTTTCCCTTTTTGCTGGCCAGATGTGCCTTTGACAGGCAGGTGCTCACCCTTTACCCTGAGGTTTAGATCCTTACTGAGCCCCTTCCTCACCCCTCTTTGTCACACCAAATATCCTCAGGAGGATCTTCAGATTTATTTTAGTGCCATGGGCAGGCCAGACTCCAGGTGATATTTGCATTGAGACCACGTTTATTGTAGACCCAAATTAGACTGTTCTACAGCTAAAAATCCTTGTAGCCATTCACATCTCTCTACAGGTTGATGTCTTGGCCATGGGATCAGTGAGTGCACCATTTGCATAAACACTTTCTCAAGTCTACCTGTCCTGTTATTTCCCGGATGCAGAAGATAAATGACAACGATGTTGTAGGGAATTCAGGGTTTTAAGAGAATTCCTAGCTTTTTATTCCCTGGGTTCTGATTCTTTGGGTGTATTTCACTTCCTTTAGACATCAGCCACACTGCTGGGGACGAGGCTTTCCTCATGACCCTGCAGTACAAATGGAGAAAACAAAATGAGTCCTTAAATTTAAGATTTTAATCACATTTTTGACATGTTCTAGCCCAAGATTCAGTGAATCTGAATCCATGCTTGCTTGTTGAAATCATGCAGAGATAACAGAAAAATCAGAAAAAATTGGCAATTGAAATGTCATATGAACTTAAGTCTGCAAGTTAACTTTGTCATGGGTTGTAACACTTTGTCTTGGATCATTACTTTTTCTTTCTCTTGTCTGTGTTGCTTTCTTTAAATTTGGTCATGAAATGAAAACTATGCATTTTTTCCAGGGTGTCAGAGGAAAGCAGGTGGCACCTGATTTTTATGTTCTATGAAAAGCTGACATATCCAATAGACTGAAAATACCCCACTTTTAAGGTTTCCAAGGTCTGTCTGGAAGAGTAGGTGGGTAAAAAAATAGGACAGTATAAAGGAATCTAGTTTTTTCCTTTCTCTGGCCAGTATTCCTCCAGCAGTTCTCATTTCAGAGATGCAATCTCAAATGTAAAACTTTCACTTTAGAGGTGCATTATTTGATGGTCTAGACAGACTATATCCTGTGTCTGTAACTAGAATTAAAGCCACATTTTTTGCTGTTGTATATTTGGCCACCACAGATGTGCAGGTTAATTACACTGAGTGCACCATTTATTTAAAAAATTAAATTATTTTCTTACGTGAATGCATTGGCTTATCATTGATGGAAATGAAGAGGGGAAAAAAACATCAGGAACATTATCTTTTGTGTGGTAACAAAAACATAACTCTGATTTGGTGGGCCATTACATTATTACCAGTTTCTCAGTTCCTTTTCAGTGGAAATTTTGGCTCTGACATTGGCTACTTATATATGTGCATTATTCCTTATACTTTTTTCTTATGTCCAGTCAAGCTGTCAGAGAGAAATCTTAATCTTTGGAAGATAAAACCATATAAAACCATCCTCAAATGATTTAGATCATGTGGACTACTTGTACCAACCAACATCTGTTTGTTTGGGGTTTTAAAAATCTTCCTGGAGAAGAAACTGTCCAGTCTGCCACAATTTTATGTGACAAAGAAATAATAAGAAAATCTGGAAGTGATGGCAGCAAAGAATCACTCTTTGGGTGAGGAGTGGGGAACAATTGTGTCACACAGTTGTGACAGTTCTGAATTGAAGTATTTTTAGCTGAATCAAAAGTATGCCCAGTTTTCAATTCCTTTGGGCTTAGATCTTCAAGTGGTATATAACCAATTATTCCTAAGAAAAACACTTCCCAGTTAATAAATACTAAGATTTGGAAAAATGGGTGACACAAATGGTTTTTTTGGGGATCTGTGCAGAGGAAGCCAAAGTGCTGCTGAAATCCCCTCTCTACTTCCATGGCTGAGGTTTAAAAAACAGCTCTGAGCCTCCATATGTGCTAAAAGCCATTTTCACCCTTTTCTGGAAAATCTATCATACTTTTCTCACTTTAAGCATTAATAACTCCTTGAGAAATAGTGATCTCTGCCTTAATGAAACAATAAGCAGGGCTGATGATCAAAGAGACAAATCCATGGTGTTCTGCCTCTTTGAAATATTGAACAATTATATTACTTAGAATTAATTTTGTGAAATACTCTTTTTGGTTCTTTACATTATCCACTTGTAAAAATAGTCCCTGTTTTCCTTTTTATTCACTTATTTTTGCTATGTCTTCTTCCTGACTGCAACCACAAGTTAGAACCTTGGAGAAAAAAAAAAAAGTTTGCATGGCTCTCCTTCTGTCTGGAATTTTAGGAAACTTCCAAGAAGAATGCCTGGTAGCTGGGAGAGGACACTTTTTTTTCTGGTTACATGTAGCCTTAGAACTGACATTCTGTAACACTGAAGTTTCTTTATCTTATTGAAGGGGAGCATTTACAGTTTTTACATAATTCCAGGAAGAAATGAATGTCATCACTGAACTCCAGAGAGCAATTGGGGCTAAAAGCACTCTGGGCTCCCAGCAGAAAGATGAGGGAGGGCGAATCAGGCAGCAGCAGGAGCAAAATGAAGTTTTAGTGGGTTGTTTTCCAGCTGTTTCCTGCAAAATTTAATAGGACACCAGTATAAACCAGTTCTGAGACTGCTTTACTTCTCACTTGAAAGAAGGATGGCTACTGGCTGGGAAGCTCCATCCCATTAACACAGCAGAACTGAGCCACAGATCCTCTCTTCCCTGCAGGGTTTCAGAGCAGCAGCTCAGGCTGAGTATTTCCTTTGGAAGGGTCTCTCCAAAGCCACAGACTGGGCGCAGGGAGGAGTTCCCTTCACTCTGGAAGAGAAAAAGCACTTGACAAGGAAACCCAGGCCAAAGCAGACTGTAATGTTTCCAGAGAGTTGTAACCTCATGGTGTCTTGACCACTTCCACATTTTCATTTTTCTCCAAGATAACGCTGACAGAATTCCCAGTTCTCTTTTTTTTTTTCCTCTCTTTTTCTGACGTTTGTGTTCCTTAGCCTTTTCCCAGAACACAGTTGTTGATTTCTCTTCTAGCACAGTATTTTCTTTTGATCCAGTCCAAGGCTGACTACTGTCAGTATGAATAACCTTTTCCCTTAACTCTTTTCCATTATCCTCTGTCCACACAACACACATGGTACTTAATGATCAGGTGTGGGGCCTGTAAGTGCTTTTTGTAACACAAAGCATGAGTGAAATTCCATAAAAATTGTCCTAACCAAAATTATTCCATCACAAATATTTTTTAAGTTTTTTGCATCTTTTGATTTAGGTAATGGGTTATTTGTTTGTTTGTTTTCCTCTTTAGTTTATTTTGGTTATGCTGCATTGAAACTCTGTTGCTAATGGCAGTAGTTATTTTCTTGAACAGTTCTTTAAAAAGAGAGACAGGTTAGGCAGAGTTTTCTTACTGTGAAAGAAGAAGCTCACACAGCTTTTGGAAGTTAAATCAGTGATCATCTTAGACTTTGCCACCCCTTTTTCTCTCAGGTCTTTTTGGTCTTCTTGGGGATGGTTATCCAAGAAAAGCAGCAATATTTCTGCTACCTGGCCCTTACCCATGCCCTAAAATGAAATAAATTGAAATTAGAAATGCTGATACTACTTTGTTTTTTACAAATATCTTTGAAATGTTGCGGAATTTGCAATCAAATGTAAACTACTAAACCACTTTGTAAATCAGAATTAATGTTTCCTTCCAGTTCCTATAAATCAGGACAGAATTTAGCTGCTTCCAGATTTCAGCAGTTTTCAGTTGTATAGAATTCAGGGGTTTTTGGACATCTTATTCTGAATATCACTTTTTTATAAAGGGAACTGTAATTCTAATGATGTTTCCAAATGCTTACAGTGCTTTATATTTATAACCTTTTAGATTATATCTAAAAGAGATCTCTCTTTTAGAAATATTAGATTTTATTGTGCCTTGATAAGAAGAACTTGCTAGTGTGCATTTTTGCCTGCCACTTCTCTGCCTCATGCACTCAGCCACAAGAATATATAAAATGAAGGGAAGAGCTTAAAGTCATCCATGAGTTTTGAAATTATCAGGAAATAATAAAACTGATCTCAAAAAGTTAAAAATCAGGGCAGTTTGCTGTGAGCATTTGCATGTGGCTGACTGGCTATCTCTGAGTTTTTTCAAGCTTGGATGGAACCATTGCGGATGCAAATGTAATTCCGTTTCAGGATAAAAATATACAACCTTTGTTTTTCCTTTTCTCATTTTTTTTTTATAATCTTAATCCAAATTTTATTTTTGAGTGGATCATGTGGGAATACAAGCAATGAAGACATGTACTTTCCATGTACAATTTTGTGTGTAGAACAGACATAGATTTTTATTGAAGCAGGACAGAATTTGGAACATTGATTAACTGTAATGGCCTTATGAGAGAATTTAAACATATTTTTAAAATGACGAATGCAATTCCATTCTCTTTATGTCCAACAAATAAAGCTATTTGGACAGCATCTGCATTTTTTACTGCCTTGAATCAAGTCAATCAAGTCTTTGCAAGATCTAGTGGATGTAAATCACACCAAGAATGTGGCTTAGCTCAGTAGAAGGTGACTAAGAAGATGGAAAACTTCAGCAAAATCTCATTTTATCTTGGATTACTTTTTTTTCTGAGCTGTTACAATTGTGTTCTAGAAAACACTTTGAAAGAAGATGTTACAAAAAATGTTTGGGTGTTTATAAGCTTTTCTTTATTAATGACAATCAAAGCACATCATGGACAATGTCTTCCTATAATTTTTTTTTTAATTTTTAAAAAAACATTAAAATATTTGTAAAATAAATTACCTGTATACCTTGGAATTTAGACAGTCTTAAGAGAAATCATCAGATTAATGTTCATGGAAGAATTAGGGAGGAATTAAGGCTTAATTTCAATGGCATGATTTTGTTTCCTTCTTTTATTTTTACATCTTGTTTCAATTTTTATTTCTTTTAAGGTTGATGTGCTTTATATATATTAAAATATTTCTGGGCTGCAATGAGTCAAGACTAGGAAAAGTAGATCTGAAGGCATTTTCTTGACATGATTTATAGCAAGAAAAAATCCCAAATAAAGCATTGTCTTCACAGCAGCCACTAGAATGGAAATTTCCACAACTGAAAAGAGGTAAGAGATAAATGGAGATTGAAGCCTTCATCCTGTTCCATTCCTGCTCTGAAATCTTTAAGAGCTTTAAACAGCAAGAAGTGTAGGTAGCAAGGAATTGCAGAATCTCCAGTGTCAGCCTAATAGGATCTGATCAGCCCTGTCAGGCGTTCTGTGCTCCCTGGTGGAATCTGGAAAAACCAGCCCAGGAAGGCTGAAAATAACAATCATCATTCCCTTTTATCAAAGCCTGGCTCTTTCATCATCCCCTCCTCACTTCAAACCCACAGTTTTGGGTTTGCAGCTAAAGCCAGGCCTAAAAAGGCCTTGCATCCACAGTGGAAGGAAAAAATCCATGTTTGGGGTAAGGAGTCCATCTCTCCATAGGCAGTTTTGGCTGTAGCTGTGCTGGAGTGACAAACTGGGATATGAGGAGTGTCCAGAAAAATCCTTTGGAAAAACTGCTGGGAAATGTAAAGCAGCTCTGTCCTCAGGTGCTGGGCAGTGGAACTTGAGTGCAGCCAAAAAAGGAGAAGCGTTCTCGTCATTCCATGTACTCTGCTGAAAAGCTAAACCAAATACATGATTCCAGCTTACAAATTTCTAAGTTTATTTTGGCATGTGTTTAATCATTCAGGAATTGGTCTTATTTGATAAAGCCTCTAAGTACCCACTTAAAACAAAGCAGGTATTTAAGGGCCTCGTTGAATAAGTGTTTAATATTAGGAGGTGCACAACTTCTTAGTGTGAAAAAAAAAAAAACAACAAAAAGACCCAAATCAAACACTAATTAAAACTGGAACAAGCCTTCCTTCATTAGTACTAAGTGTTAATAAGCTCTCCAGCCAAAGAGCTGTTCTGAACTTTCTAAATATTTAATTAAAAAAAAGATATCGAACCGGTATCTGTGTAATCATGTTTACAGTAGGTATGAGAGCATGCAAGACCTACCTGAATGCTACTGTTGCTCTGACTCTTTTTTTTTTTTTGGAAACCTTTCAAAAAGTTTCCAAAGTTTTTGACTCATCTTAAAGAGTTCTCCTCCTGGAGAGGCTAAGGTATTGAAACACACCCTTACATAATGTCCTTTATTTGGCAGAAAATAAAAGAAGAAAAGTGTGGAGATATCTGATGGCCAGAGATTTTTCTTGTTTTGCTCCTGCATGAATATTTTTGAAAGATATTTATCTCTCCTGAACTTTTTACTGGGAGGGAAAATGAGATATCAGGTGAGATAGGAAACTACAGTTTTAATTCTGCATTTAGAATACAGATTCTGTGAGGGAACTGTCTAGGTGAGGATTTTAAAAGGACAAAGAACTATCAAAACCAGCCCTGATATTCTGCAGAGCTCATACACAGCTCCTTACTGGGAAACTTCAATTATCTGAACATGATGGAAACATTGAATTGTTTTATCTCTGTGGAAAACAAGTTAATTTAGCAACTCTATATTAAGAAACACAAGCACCTAAATGCAGTAGTGAATTCTGGAAAGGCAGGATGTAAACTTCATAATCAAAATGCTTTCTATATAGACTGAGTATATCAAAAACTGTACAGACTGAGGAGAAGAGCTCTGATTCACCAGTGTTATTTTAGTCACGTGAAAACTCCCACTGAGAAAAGGGGAATTTTTTGGTGGCATATGAGCAGTGTGTCCATAATCTCAGAACTGAGTAAAGAAGCAGAATAATTTTTGAAACAGCTGTTGTCCATCATTAATAAGTAGAGTGAAGGCAGTTGAGTTCTTTTTAGATCTAAATCATCAAAAGCAAGAAGGAGATTATTTAAAAACAGTTATTAAGGGAAAACAATAAATATTCATCACTGTAGCCAAGACTGATCATCAGTGAATTACTCAGCTTCTCCAGACTACACCCTATTTTTCTATAGATAAAAGCATATTTTGCCTACACTTGCAAGTTGGGAATTGAACACTGGGATCTTGATGTAGAGAGGAATAAAAATGTCTAGCTACTAAATTAAGATTCTTTGGGTGTTTCTCCCTTTGAGCAGCAGTGATCCAGTCAGGACCGTTGGTTCCACAGGAATACAAAGAATTAAAATAAACCTTATCAGTAACAGGAGCTGCTGCCAATCAAATTATTGCCATGGTGAAAGGAGTTACCTGGAGTGAAGTGTTCAGTTCTGATCCTCCCAGTACATGTGGGCTTAGAGTGAGCCTAGAAAAGAGCCACAAAAATTATATTCTGCATGGGGATAAACATGGGAATGAACATGAGAGAGTGAGACCTCAGCCCTGCCAGAGACAGGGATAAACGAGGCAATGGATGCAAATTAAAGCACAGAAATTCCCTCTGAACACAGCCAAGCACCATTGTACTGTAAGAGAGGAGAAACACTCGAAGAGATTCCCCAGAGAGCTACTGGAATTTGCATTTGTGGAGGTCTTAAAAGGCAAATGGGAAACAGACCTAGGGAATCTTTTCTGATGGGAGAAGATCTCTAGAGGTGCCTTTCAATCTCCTCCAGTCTGAGATACTGCAGAAGAAAGGAAGGAAGACTGAAAAGGCTTCAAAAGAGACCAACATGTTTACTAATTCAAAAGGAAAATAATCAGAGGCATGAACCAAAGCTGAATTCTCCAAGGGAAATCCAGGTCAAGGTTTTATTATGACGTGTTCCTGGATCAGTGCGCTGAGGTTTCAGAAAGGCTGTGCCATTTGGACTTCAATAACAGTTATATATAATACATATAACACAGTATACATAAGTACATATAATGTGAATGCCTATTAATATGAATACCTCTTAATATGAATCCAAAGTGAAATCTGAGTGAAACCATAAGGTTCTGATTTTATAATCTGCCAATTTGAAGACACCACGAATCACTTTATAAATTCTGTCGGTGTCCAAATGTCCAATACAATTGCTGTTCAAACTTCAAATTCAGTCTTTTGGGGTTTGTGGTTATTTGGTTTGTCCATTGAGGGGGATCAGTGGGGGGATCAGTTTATCCATCAAAATAACAGACTGAAAATAATAATATGGATCTACAGGGGTAACTTTGAACCTGTGTGGAAGTTTGAAAGAATAGGGAATAATAATATAGTTAGTTACAGTTACAGTTAGTATAATTTCTGTATATTAAAGGTACAATGAGACAAATATATCCATGTAGATATTAGAAAGTCAAAAATTTTATGGATGATAAGAGAGAGAATCTTTAAGACAACAATATCAACACAGGGTTTTCTTTTAAATCCAATCAGCTCCTAGGTCTGTGCCTGGCTTTCAGGAGGTCTGTTCAACCATACCAGCAATATCAAAAAGTGCCACCTCTGCATTTTCCATCCCCTCATGGCTTGCAGCCAGGAGTAATAAGTCACACCTACAGCAAAAAAAAACCCAAGATAATAGTCAAAAAAAGTTGAATATGACAACAGTGATGGAATCATGTGGGTATCTAAAATCAAAAAGAAGTGGGACAGGACCAAAATAGAGCATTGCAACTCTGGAGCTCTCGACTGTAAACGGGGGAGACACAAGTCTTAACTGTGGCAATAAAAAGATTATTGGCTTTTGAATGAGGTTCTGCACCCATCTGGTTTGAGATAGAATTTTTGGCTGTAAGAGGTGCATTGTGCTCTCCAGTTTTCACCTTATAAATCTGTTTGTCCATAGAGTTCTTGGAAGATGTTCCTGGATTCATCTAATATTATTGAAATGGCCATTTTATATAAATCCTTATTTTTAAATTAATGTGAGATGAATAACAAATGTTCTGTCCATGTTTACAAGACATCAAATGGCGGGAGTTTAAGTAAATATTGCTTAGCATAAATAATACTATATGAGGAAGACAGCAGGAGTAATAAAAAATGCAATTAAGAAAGAGCTATTAAAATTAACTGGTTCAAAACTATGGAATTGGTTGAAGGATCATAAAAATAGCCAATGTTATTTTAAATATTAAGTTAGAGGGATCTCTCTTCCCAATAAAACGCTCCCCAGAAATAGCAAAATCAATAATCCACCAGGAGACACACAGTCTGTTGAGAATTGTGAAACTGCAGAGCACCAGAAGTGTAAGAGGAATTCAGCTTTGAATGAGTAAAATTTCATAAATGTCTTGCAGTGATATGACTAAATTTTGAGCAGTGCAGAAACTTGGATAAGAAAGGCTTGGGCACCGGAATACAGTGTACTCTGATAGAAAATAAGATCAATTATGGGAATGCTAGATGATTAATCAAGTAATAAACTATAAAATTTAACTGTATTTGTGAGACTCACATAGTAAAAAATAAGCTATCATGATCAAGATGTGATAGCCATGCTGCTGCTCACCAGCTGTTAACTTAAATAGAGGCAACCCTCTGGATTTCAGAGGGATTTCATTCTCAGTTTAAAGACGTATTTTATTTTTGCCTTGAGGAGCGGGGACAGAGGGACTCTCAGAGCACATATCTGCCAAGATTGCACAGGGTGGCACTGGGGAAATCGGTGAGGAAAGCAAGAGGGGAAATTTAGCCAAGTGTCTGCCTTTTCCAGCCTCCCTCCTTTTAGAACCCACTTTGCCTTCCCATGAAGGGAGAGATTTGCTTGTTTTCTGCGACTGTTGAACTTCCTGGCACCAATTCCTTTTGATCAAAGTTTCAAGTGGTCTTGATGGTTCTTCACTACGAATTTGCATTTTTCAGCCCTTTGGAAAGGCTTCAAAATTTTTTAAGTTGTCTTTGCTGTTCAGAAATAAACCTCACATGCCTGGTAAATTTGGCAGGTCTCTCTATTAGTTTATTAAACCTCAAAATTCCCACTGTACATCTGCTCTTGTGCACAATTTTCAACAAGTGTACTCTGTCCCCTCTGTTGTACTGAATTAAAATTTGAAGTTATTAAAATTCAAAAGTAATTGTATAGAAAATACAGATTGAATACAGGATTAAAGCATTTCATTGGGATGGGCCTATTATTGCTCCTCAGCATTTTCAATAGCAATTTGCTGGGAAATTTTAGTATATAATGGAATTTTTCACATATAATGGAAAATTTCACATTTTTTCCTGATATATGTGACATTGGGATTGCAAACACTGCATCCTGATGTTACATGCTCTATACATTCTTGTTCAAAGGATACATTTACCCCTCATTCCTAAATTGCCAATGAAACTGCCAAACTTAAAATCTTGCATGGTTCCAAAGCTGAGTGAGGCTCAGTTTGCTGTTTTGCAAGTCCACTCCTCATAGGTGCTGCATAGAAATGTGATTTTATGCAGCTCCCTTGATAACAGCACTTGATAATAAATTAATATTTTACCTATTAATCCTCCTAATATTCCTGTAGAGAGGTATTCAGATCCTCCAAGGCAGCAGATTAGTGTTTAATTAAGGAAAAAAAAAACTTCTCATGCTGACTAATTCTTTCTAACTCACTGTAAATTGTCATCATCTGAAATTTTGGGAATGCAAAATAGTCTGAGGCAGGTTTTTACCCATCATTAACCTCTATATTTTGTAGGCTTGAGATAATCTGAGAAATATTACACTGTGTTAAACCTGCATTTTACTCTTCTATTATATGAAAGGCAGGACATATGGTATGTGAGATCAGCAGATGCAGAAGGTATTTCTTCAGTTACTACTGTTATTTGCCTTAGCTTCACTAAAACAAATATCTTTGCTGTCACTCCTGTGAAGGGTTTAAATAACCTTCATTTTGATTTCCATTATAATTAGCATAATCAAACAGAAAACCATGTATTTTTCAGAAGCACAACTCTTGATTTTCAGTTCTTACTAGATTTGTCTCTTCTCATTTGTTTGCAGAGTTTGTGCATAATTTAAACTTTTTGCACAGCATAAAGGCAGTGGCACTGAAGGGAAGAGAGGACAATCAATTGAACATCATGACAATAAAGTAGTCAGGACATCCTTGTCCAATAACCTGCTTCATCACTTCCCTTCCTGTCCAGCCTTGGCCAGCCTGTTAGATTTACAAGGCTATTTCAGGGTGAACTGTTCCCTTATAATCTGTCTTTTAGATTATCAATTTCCCACCTGTCACACAAAGATAATAATACAGGATTTACAACTGTGAGGTTATTTGACCTATACATGAAAGTGCATAGGGCAATAAGGTTCTTAGGTGGCTGTTCAGGCCTCAGCTTCACACAGTTTATTCCATCATGGCTTTTCTGAAATGGAAAAGCTGATTTCTTCCAGCCTCTGAATGTGCCCTGCCTAAGCTAGGAGTCATTTGGGAAAGTGAGGGCCAAAACGTCACTGACTGGTCCTGCAGTTTAATTCCATGAACACATCACCAGTGCCCAGGAATATGCCTGGGCATGATTTAATTTCCTACTCTAGGTGTAGTCTTTCCCCACTCTGGGATTTTTTATGAGGGGAGGATGTCGGATGTAGGTACAGCACATTGAGGGCGGAAAGGATGTCCCTTTTCCTGAGATAGAACAAAAGATCCCTGGGAAAATCTGCATGACTATGACCTTCACCAGTTTTTAGAAGCTCAGATTTCATAATGATGTATTGTGAATTCCAGCATGTTCCAATGAGCTTAGCTGTATTTGAGCACATCCCAAATGCAAATCCACAGTTCAAAGGCTGCTCAACCATTCTCTGAGGAGCTGACCAAAAATCTTTGGTGTTTTCCCCAATTTTCCCTTCCCTAGTTATTTTGAACCCCAATCCTCCTTTTTTTTCTGGCAGAATCATGCATAGAGGATGTGATGGCTGTTCTCACGATGAGGTGACTCTTCATCAAGAGGTCCCTGTTTACTCAGTTTTGCCTTGAGGAGTGTGAATGAGGCTCATCCCCCAGAAAGGCAGCAGATTTCCGTGTGAACAGGATTGGGAAGGACTTGCACAGCTGTAACCACTATTGTGGCTATTTCCATTCTGGCGTCACTGCTTACAAAGCCTTTTAGGAAAAAGACGCTCAGTGGAGGGCTTTGAAAAAGGGAGAGTCCTATTTTTACATTTGTGTCACCGTCCTGTGTTTGAAAGTCATTATCCTGTTTCTGAAAACCACTTTTTTTTTTATTTCTTTATGGGACTTACAACACAGCTAGGAGGTGAGTACACTGTGAGGTGCAATGTTTCAACAAGGAGTACAAACACAACAGGAACAGGTGGTGAAGGAAGGTAGAGCCTCTTCTTTCCTTGTTTGTGAGTTTACCCTCCGTAAAATCCAGTTTGTGCCAGACTGGGGGATAATCTGCTTCCTTTCTCTTTGCAGCAGGGGTATCTGGTTGGGATCCTAAATTACTGCATAAACCATGCAGGCATGGGCTGCTTTATTTTGCCAGCTAAGCCCTGACTCTTGTGTAAGTCACCTGCAGATGCAACACAGTTGTTTCCTTCTCTCTCACAGGTACAGGAATCGCTGGAGGCATGGCAGTAAAAGAATCACAAAGCTGGCAACCCTTTAGAAACTTCTGGGTAAGGGAATTATTCAACAGCACAGTGATTCATGCTGAAGAGGAGATGGTCACAGAGCTTTTTTCCACTGGGAGGAGGGAGACGAGGGGCAGACAGGCTTGGCTCCACACTCAAGAGAAATGACTGTGAATTTTCTCATCTTTCCCTAAATATTTTCTCAGCTCCTGGATGTGTGGGAGGAAAAGGAAGTTATTCAGGATCTATTATGACTTTCCACTACGTTGCTGCATTTTGGATTAGTGTTTGTTTTACGTCTGCAGCCCATTGTCTCTTGAATGAGCCGATTCCTACATCCCCATTCTGTTATCTCTCCATCGAGGCAGCTGAAATTGCCTGTGAAGAGACTGCTTGGGTTTGCTTATCAGGTCTGGGTAAAATTCCTTTTACATGTACAGAAAGATTTCAAAGATTAAAGCATGCCATGGTTTGGGCCTATGCTATCAAAACCATATTAGGGAAATTTCTGGGTTTTAAGCTCTGATATCCATTCAGGAGCCATAAGGAGTATTTAGAGCCAGACTTTCTCAGAACATTTAGAAAAAAACAAATGAGAGCTGAGACCCTGCTTGAGAAGAGGAAAAATACTCATATCATTTTTAAAACCCCAGTTTGAATTTAGTGTAGTTTCTCAGGGGTCCTCCAGAAAGAGTGTCTTGATGGCTCCTCATATTTTTAAATCTTTTCAGCCTCCTCACATTATTTATACTGAGGGAATTCCCCTGCCCCTTAAACTCTATGCATAACAAGAAAGATGTGTCTTATTAATAAAGTTGTATTGTTAAAAGTATTCCCTATTCTACATAATTGGTTATAAACTCTTTACTTGAAGTTAGAGGATTTTTTTTTCCACAAGCTGGAAACTTAATGCTTATTAATCTTTTCCAGGTGTGTAAAAGCAAATAAAAAGGCCAAACTCTAATCTATGTTTAACATTTTAAACAGAATCTTACTGCACATAAATGTATGCTGTGATGCTGACCATTAATTTACCCATTTTCAAGGTGTGTGGCCCTATTAAGTTGGGAAATTCATCTACAGCTCACACATACGTGCCTCTGTTTCTGGTAGCAGGGGTATTTTGATATGTACCAAACACCAAAGCCTGACATCATTTTTTGGCAGGCACATGGATATTTTGGGTTGTAATTGCTGGCTTGCATGTCAGTGCACTCCTGCTGTCTGTTAACCAGAACCATCTCCTGGTGCTTCTGGGATTTTTTGCCAATCCTTTCTCTGGGCTCAGCCAATTAAAGTTTTTTCACCAGCTAAAAGGGTTTAATTTCTGTGTACAGTTTGCTTTTGTGCAATGCAGAGATGCCCAACTCTGTGCTTCAGCTGGAAAATCATATCCTAAAGTTCTGTGAACATTCCCTTGAACACTTCATTTTTACTTCCTCATTTAAGTGCTCACAGTGAACATTCCCCATGCAGTGTTTTGTAGGTCAGGGTCTTCTGGGAGTCATAAACAGAGCCCAAAATCCCCCTACAGCCATAACTCTTCCTCCATAGCTAAACTGGAGTGGTGGTGGTGGTGGTAGAGAAATATTTTGCTGTAAAATAAGGACATAAACATGGAAAAATGTTGACAGTCATTACCACAAAACGGGTAAAATTTTGGTGGGCAAAATTTTTGGCAGCAATATTAAACCAGTTTGATTTCAATATTTTGAAAACAATCAGGTAAAGTGAAGATTTATTCCTGTTTTTGAATAGAAATCTCAATCTTATCCTAGAGTTTCCTTTTTGATAGAAGGAGCTGCAAAAGCACTCTGTAAAGATGGTGAGAAATTCTTGTGTTTTACACATTATTGAGCCACATTATTAGAGGCAGACTAACTGGAAAAAGCCGAATCTTTTCACTGATCAGAACCAAACTGATTTTGTTGGGGAGAAAATTTTCTTCAAATTGCTCTGATTCCCTCAGCTTTGATGTAGACATGTAAATCACTATGTGAAAATATCATTGATGGATGCTTTAATTCTTTTCTAGAACTCCCTCAAACCAGCTTGGAAGTTGATATTAGTATTTCATCTCTGGTTTCTGGAAACTGCTGTTTACTGGTAAAATATGTCAGCACTAAAGAGTTCACTGGAACTTTCCCAGTTGTGCAAATCAAAATGCAAATAGTAAGTAAAATCACATGTAAAAAATTGTATTTATGGACATAGAGTAGTTATAGGAAATTCTTCCCACATTCCCAAAAAGGAGTAGCTTGATATTCAGTCCAAATTAAAATACTAGGTATCTTTAAGGGTTTGACATATTTAATATCTTCAGGAAAAGTGGAATGAGGTTTATAAAGTTAATATCACTGGTATAGAGCACGGTTTCGTTATCAAATAGGCAAGGAACAGGTTGGAAAACAAAGATTTGAGTTTGATTGAGCCTTAAAATCTTCCTCTTAAGAATTTGCAGGCATCTGCAATCCTATTTTTGTGGAGAGTAGTGAAGGTATATAAAAAGAGAAAGGAGTCTGACAGCTAATGGACAATGTTCCAAATAAAAGTGTAAGCACACTGGATGACATAATGAGCTCAAAATTACCTTTAAAAATGCAGGCAATGTCCTGGAGAAGAAAAAAGCATTATTAATTAGAACTAAACACCACATTCTGTGCAGAGAAAGGAATAATCATCAAGTTTTTCCTCAGAAAGAATCTAGAAACGGTAGGAAATCTTTAGGGTATCCTCCATAAGGATGTGATGTTGTTACAGAGATGTGGACACCAAGAAGTTTGTGTGGGATCCAATTCAGGAGAGTCCCAAGGGATGGGACACCAAAACCACTCCCTTGCACTGAGGCAGCTTTATCCAGGCAATTCCTGGCATAGCTGGAAATCTTTAAATTCAAATGAAACAAATTAAGGTTGCTCCAAAACTGCTCCCCCAGATAATTTAAATCTTTCACCCTGTTTCTTCTCAGTCTCTGCCTCTTTAGAAAAAATAGGCCAATTTCTACCATTTGCCTCTTGATGGGCAGATTCTGTCACTGCCGCTGGCACATCACCTCCAAACCCATCTCGGCTTTCCAACCTGAACATTTCAGTGCTAAGCCTGGGGAGGGACCTGAGCAGTTCTAATTCTGGGCTGAAATCTGAGAGAAAAGGAGTAAGGAGCTCTTAGTTTTGGGAGAAAGCCTGTATAATTCCATGTAATATGATAAAAGTCCCTTCAAAATGCTAAACGTGCTGATTTTTTTTTTTTCTTCTTCCCCAAACCATCGATTCTTTCACAACATAAGTCCTAGGGGCAGAGTGCAGTGTTTCTCTGAAGGGTGACAACTGTTCCTGGGTGCTTCCCACATCCATTACCTTTAGTTTGTTTTCTTCAAAGTTCACTTAAAATGCAGGCTGGAAAAAATTCCCAAGCTGCTGTCTAGAGGGAGCTCTTGCCTTTGACTGGAGACTGTTTCATCATAAAAAGTATATAAACTCGTTTGAAAACTGCATTATTCCTGGGTTTAGATGTTTAAATGGACTTTTCATTTAGAGGAAGACCATAAATTATTAGGTGAAATCAGATCTGATGTTTCATGCATATATACATGGATATATATGTATGTATTATATATTATATATAAAAGAGCTGAAGTTATATTGGAGTGTTTAAGGATTCTAAGTGTTCTACACTGACCTCTCACAGTTTTATGAAATCATAAAATTCTTCACTAAAGCAACTTCTGAGACAACATTTTAGCTAGCTTATCCTGAGTTGAAATCAGTATTATAGATAGATAGATAGATAGATAGATAGATAGATAGATAGATAGATAGATAGATAGATAGATAGATAATGTTCTCTATTTTTTAAAGAAGTAGATGAACTGACAGATTTTTTGTTTTAGTTGAACTAAAGAAGTTCTCAATTGCCAAATTGCAATCTGCCCATCAGCCTGGTCTGAATAAGAATATGTTTTTCAGATTCTAACAATGGCAATTAGCAATAATCATTTGAAAACCTTCAGCTTACAAGTGGATTTGAAGGAAAAATTTTTTTCATTTAGCAAGGGGAGGTCCTCTGCTATCTTGTCAGCCCCATGCTGCTAGCTCTGTGTCTGGACATACTGGGTCAAACTAGATTTCAAAATAAATGTGAGAATTTACTTTTTAGTTCTCATTATTTTTCCAGCTTTTGTCCACTTGTGTAAGCCAGAAAAAATCATCTTATCAGCATGAATTTAAGGAGGGGTTTCTTTTGTTTTTTTTCTTTCCAAAAAATGAAAAGCATCTAGAGATACAATGTCATCCTTATTGCAGTCTCAGCTATACCATTTTCACCCTCATGTTTTAAAATCAATTTTTTCCCACATTCCAGTTAAAACTTAGTAACACTAAATGAAGAGTACAGCTCAGGCTGTACTGACAGCTGCTTGTGATGGATGTGAAAGTGTGGAGTAACGTGATGCTTGGCGTATAAACCAAAGCTATCTTAGAGCACCCGAGAATTTGGGGCTGCTTTGATAGAAAATATTTATGGTATTTTAGAAAAGCACACCATGAGGGACAACAGCTTCTGGTTTTGTGTGGGGATTAACTGCTGGGAAGCGTGATCAAGTGTAGAAAATCAGAACATAGGAGATGCAGGCTCAGAGAGGAAACGTGTAATAACTGCGAGACATTTCCCTCCAGAGCTCTGGATAGGATCAATGTGTACAGGCCCAGGTGGAATTGGGAGGGAAGAATCTGGGCAGACATTTCTTTACTACTTTCATTACTTTGCTAGTTTCACAGCAGGCCTGGGCTGTGAAAGTCCCTGGAGAAGAGTGGGATACTGTCTATTCCCTAAATTTACTTTATGAAGGTCACTGTGAAGCTGATGCTCTTCGTGAGGGTGTTTTTCCTCAGCTTGAAGTTAGCTCAAATGAGCATCCTTTCCCTCTCTTTGCCTACTGTAGAATCATAGAATCATTCTAGGAATCATCCATGGCTCTAAATACATCCATGGAAAAGCAGCTGGAAAAAGAAAGGGGTCTCCAGCAATGCAATTCTGTACAACACAAGCCCACAACTCTGGGCCCACAGTGGGATTTTGAAGCCCAACAGAGAACTGTTACTGCCTCAACTCTTTTTTCCTCATTCAAGGGTGTGATAGTCAATGTTCTGTGAAAAAGATTAGTGCAGGATGGACTGGTAAGAAAATGTATGAGTGCAGTTTGTATTTTCTGCTCTGTGTGTGATTGGTTCCCTAAATAGTTTTATCATTCTCACTCTGTATAACATACTGTGGTTTTATTATTAATGATAATTTCTGACAGGTTGGTTTCTAAGTTGCACCCTCAAACACTGCTCATAGCAACAAAGTTTTGTAGATTGTTGAATCTAGATATCAAAGTCTAGATCTGTTTTGGTGACTTAATCCTGAATTTTCATTTCTTTCCCAAGTAAAACACTGTTATTTGAGGAATTTGCCATATGATTCAGTTCCATAGAGTAGAGAAAATGTGGTAAGAGTCATAAAACCTTGTTAAGTACATAGCACTGACAGGCTTTTCCTAACTACACTTTTCCAGATCCTTACTCTTACTTTTTTTTTTTTTTTCAAGATAGAGCAAACATGTGCCAAGTTTATTAGAGCTATATCTCCCAGATGCATTCATTAGCCAAGATCCTTCCTGTCTGGAAGGGTGTTCCCAGCAAGCGTAGTTTGGCTTGAAGTTGCTGTGACCTGATTCAGAACAGGAAACTTCCAAACATTATTCCCTTCTCTGACAGCAGTTGAACTGAGATGGTCATGAAGAAATAATTAATGACCTTTAATTCTTTGCTTGCATGTTTAGGGTTCTGAACTATTTCTGTGGTTTCCATAAGTCCAATTTTTATTAAGAAGTTGAATAATTTTTTCAAGAGTCCATATTAGCTTTTTATTTTTAATTTTTAAGGAAAGCATGCTTAGCTGTCAGTTCATGGCAACAGACACCCCTCACATGATTCATAATATCAATACATGATGCACAAGACAAACTTTCAATCACCACTCTTATTTAGCAGTCAGAAATATATATCTCTTAAAAAAATTAACACTTCAAACCTCTACTAGAAAATACTGCACAAAAAGTGTTTAGGAGAGGAACCTTTGAGCACGGACTTGGAACTCTGACTGCGGTTCAATGGAAGAGAGAAATAAAATCTGTGTTTATCAAGTCTGATAACATCACTGGCTCGGGACAAGGGTCAGTGATTCCAGCTGTACAACTGGGCAGAACCAACCTCCAAATTCCCAAACCTGCAGCACACGGAGGAACATAACAGGAATTGTTTCGTAACACCCTCTCAAGAACTTCAGAATCTGAAAAAAACACCCAAAAAACCTGAAGATGTAGGCCAAGTGAAATCCTCTTCCTGATCTTTATAGTCTTGCTGGTAAATCCTGCAGTGCACAGGAAAACAGCACATGACTGACTGTTCTCAGCCCCAGTACTCTACATCTTCCTCCTGAGAGGAAGAGGAGGAGCAGACACTGACCTCTGCTTTCTGGAACAGTGAAAGGACCCAGGGAATGGCTGGAGCTGTGCCAGGGGAGGTTTATGTCAGAGATCAGGGAAAGGTTCTTCCCTCAGAGGGTGCTGGCACTGGCCAGGCTCCCCAGGGAATGGGCACAGCCCCACAGAGCCAAAGGAGCCTTTGGACAGCGCTGCCAGGGATGCCCAGGGGGGGGCTGTTGGAATGTCTGGGCAGGGCCAGGAGCTGCACTGGATGATCCTTGTGGGTCCCTTCCAGCTCAGGATATTCTGTGTTTCTTTGATCCCACTCATGCTAGAAACCTGGTTGGTTTTACTGAAGGGAATAGGGACCAGTTGTCACCTGAGCTGTGTTAGCTGCTGATCTCATCTCAGCACCAGCTGTGAGGAGTTTTATATTCTTGTTAAGGTTATTAAAGCCCATTTGTCAAGTGAGCAGAGTTCTGCACATGGCCATGCAGCAGTGCTCCTCGTAATGTTGGGCCATTTTGGTGGTAATGTGTCCAAAGAAGAGCAATTCATCTTGATAAGTTTTCAACATCACTTACCAAAACATTGCAGCAGCATGACACAACCCAAACGCCTCAGTGTGCTCAAATGGACACAGGTGCTAAAACTGGAATAACCCAAGCAGCAACTGAGACACTGCAAATCCTGACAAATTATTTGCATTGGGCTTCAGTGTTCCAAGGTCAGGGATTTTCAAGAGTCCAGCAGATCATTAAGTTTGGTTTCCAGGCCAGCACAGGTTCTGACATACTGTGGGCCGTGTACCAAAAAATAGCTGCTTCATTCTTTTAAGGGCTAATTGAAAAGTCAACATTGCACCAAGATACATTGTAGTTCAGTCAACAGATAGGTTGTTTTATTTTGGGGTTTTTTGCTATGCAGGAATATTTAGAGATAATTAACACCACATTTATTTTGTTGATTGCCCTGAAGGAAAATAAACACATCCCATTTCCTACTATAACTCACTTAATTTTGCTGCTTTCCTCATCTGTGAGGAACGTAAATAGAATAAACTTAGCAACAGGAGTCACTCTCTAGTTTTGGATGGTTTGATGGGACATCCCAAGTAGGTTTGCAGAGCAGACAGACCTCAGAGGAGCAATTCTGTGAACATAAAGAGCCCATCTTCACAAGCAGGAAGAGCTATGAGGTAGAATTCCATCACCTTGCTCCTGTTGGTCATGTTTGAAGTAGAGGAAAGGCATAATTAAGGTTTGGTCTTCAGCTCTGCTCTTGTATCTAGTCATCTTCTATGATGTTGAAACACACACACACACACACACATATATATATAAATATATATATATAAATATATAAATAAAAACCTTTATTTGATTTTGCACACACATTCATATGCAGAAACATTTATTATGTATGCTTCTATGCAGAGGAATCAATACAGATTTTAAAGACACAAAACACATAATTTTATTCTACATTGGCTCTGTCATTGTGTTTATTCTTTTGTTGCCTTGGTGACAACCAAGGCTGAACTAAATCTTCTTTCTCCTTCTCTGCTTCTTACTTGAGGAGGTGGTCAGCAGGAATACTGGTTTTGTTATTTATGTCTCCAACTCAAAAGTTGTCCCAGTAAAAATAAAGTTTCTTGGCATGGGCCAAGAAAACACTACATTCACGGAACTGGACCGTGCCACCCGTTCCCTCATTCCCACCAGGGGTCAATGAAATTCAAATAAATATCATGACTCACTCCTTGCTCTGAGCTCCTTCATTCAGTAAATCATGGATTGATTTAGTGAGTGGTGTGGCAGAGAGGGAAATGCATGTGCAGGTGCACAATGGGGCTGAGTTGACCCAAAGCTGATTTACAAACATCTTACCATTTAATGGCTTCGCATTTTTTCCCCCAGAAGTTCTTATGTAAGCACATGTTTTTTGACACTAGAAGGACCGTAGCCACTAAATTTTTATACATCCTCTGTGTATCCTTTTCACTTTAAAAATCAGGATTTATGAGCTGAAAATGAATTGCATACTTCATCTGCACCATGCTTTTTGTTTTAATTCATTCCCTGAAACACCATCTCAGGGTCCTTTGCTTCATCTGGGTTTCCTGAGCTCCTTTATCATCAAAAAGGAGTAGAAGGAAGTTGTGTTTTGTGTTTCCATGAGTATATTTAATTTCACTGGATAAAGAGAGTTGAAAAGATGAAGGGGTGCATACAATTCCATGCAGGAAACCCAGCATCCTGACTGGGCACATCTCTAGGTTTGTCTGGTTTGTCTTCAGGCCCCTGCTCAACTGATCCACTCTGAACTGAGAAGAATTCAGCCTTAGAAATATGGATGTCATTTGACAAAATGCAGCTGAAATCAACACATATCAAAGCAAACCTGATGAAGCAGAAAATGTTGGTTCTCCAGGGCTTCTGAAGATTTAAGGTTCAGGTCCATGGAAATCTGGATACAGGACTCTTCCCTTTGCAGATGTGTCTCTGGTAGCCAAGGAGTATTTCCTTTCCTTAATGGATGTTTGAGTCTTGATCTTTTTCACCTCACTGAGAAGTAGATTTAAGGATTGGGATGAGGACAATTGGTTTTTGTTTTATAACCATGTTATAAACTTAAATGACAATAAACATGCAATCAGTTAATGCTGGGACTGCGAGTGCTGAAAAACCCCAAAGACAGAACAACCGAAGACTAACTCAGGTGAAACCCTCTGTGAATACTACCTGATGTTCTTCTCAAAGGAAACTTTACTATTTTCCCCCCAATTCTGTCCCTTTCCCACTGGGGTGCTGAGCTACTTGCTGCATTAAACCATGGTACCATATCCTTGAGCCACTGAAATTCAAACCCTGTGGTATCACACTGGACTTCTGAGGTGTGGGACAAAATCTGCACTGGCAAAGCAGCAGGCAACTTTTAACTGAACTTGCCTCATGGGAAGGGACAGGGATGTTTGGAGATCCATCCTATTTCCTCATGCTTTATTTCTTTATGAGGAGTGAGGTTTTGGCCTAGGTTGCACCTCTGAACTGCTGCAGTTGGGTGAGGACCAGCTGTTCAAACATAGCAGAAATGATGTCAGCTCCTGGCACACAGCAGAAAACACAGTAAAGAATTCTGGGTATGTAGGTACACTCCGAGGGTTGACATTTTTATAAGGAAAGCCAATGCATGGGACATCCTAAAACCCTTCCTATTAAAAGGAACTCGGTAAGAAATGAAGCACAGTGATATAAATGTTTGACTGTGCTTTAAAATGAGGTTACCATAACACTTGATTAATGTTGCTTGAGTCATACTGCAATTGCAGTGCATATACAAACTGTTTTAAGATTTACTGTGTAGTAAAAAAGTCTCATTAGAGAGATGTGTGGATATTCAGTGCCATGTAAGTCTCCTTTTAGCTTCAGGCCAGCTTTAAAATCCTGTTCTGTACTTTTTTTGGAAAGTTGCAAATCCAAACACTTGCATCTTACAGAATTTAAGACAATTAGACATTAATATTCAATTTAATGTCCTTTTTTTGGATTAAGGAAATAGCATTATAATCCTTTTAAAATTGGGAAAAGGAAAAAAAAAGCTTTTATGTTCCTGATTTTTATAGCCATTCCTGTTCAAGTATGTTGTTTGGGAAGCAGGGGTTTTTTGGTGTTCTTTTGTGAAACATTTTAATATATTTCATTGCAAATTTGCTATCAGAATTTTATTTTTTTTATTGGGAAGATGATGAGATATATTTTCCTTCATCTTTCTTGGGAATAAAAGGGAGATGTTCTGTGTCAGTATAGGCTCACGACTGAATGTTTTACTCCAAACTTTGCCACAGGTCTGAGGCCAAACACAGGTCACATGCTAAACAAATTAATTGGAATTGACTGTAGTAAAACTGGTTTCTCCATGACTCATCTTTTATAAAAGTGTTCAGATTTTTAAGCAGACTTTGGTGGCAATTTATAGATTTTATACATTATGGGGGATGTTAAGCCATTTTTTTATTCCCATAGAATCTCTGCCATCCTCTCCAGTGTCAGTTCTATCCTCATCTTCATGAAATTCATGTGAGCTACAACCCCCATGGTCCCATTTGTAACCGAGACCTATGATCACCATTTCCTGTAAAGTTCTGAAGTCCCCTAATAACTCTTGAAATAGTTTTCTGTCAAAGAAAAATAAATAAAGTGGTTGTAAAAACAAAAAGTGCTTCCAGTGACAGTGAGTTGTCTCTGCTGTGCTCATCTGCTGCCAGGAGCACTTTCCACTTGGTTTGTTTATGTTCTCCCTCTGGTTTTGTCTGTGGGGTTGATACACATGAAATATTTCCTGGAAAAAAAAAACCAAAAAACATTACAAAGCTTTTGTAGTAATATTATTTATCTATTTTTATTTGGTTTTTTTCTCATCAGTAGTTTTAGAGGCTATTCTGCTTTGATATGCTAAATAAAATGATATAAACTTAACCTTGAAGACAATTTCTTTTCAAAGCAAAACTAAAATTAATTAAGAAAAAAAATTACTTAAGAGAAGAAAATCCATCTTTCTCTTCTCCTTCTTATCTCTCTTTCTTATGTTTCTATCTTTTTTTAAGAAAAAAGTCTCATCTTTCTTTCTGCCACATGTCACACTCCCCTCATTTACCACAAAATCTTTTATTTTGGATCATATTTCACTTTCTTCTCCAATATCTGCTTTAGAGTTATATGAGAAAATGCATACATACTAAAGGAAAGGTAGAAACCCCCAGTGTTCTGTTAGGTTATTTTTATCACAGCAGCACTCTAGAACAAATAATCCATAAAATTTGTACAGAAAATGTATTCCCTTTCATCACCCCACCCTTCAACTCTATTTTTAAATTACATCTAATAAGCTTCCAAAAGTAGCTGATTTCTAGAAAACATAATGTTTATGGGATATTTTGTTGAATGCTCCCAGTAGCATTAAATTCTGAATAAATTAATGTCTTAAGGACATTCTGTCTTTTGCCTTAGCTGCTGTAGAATGCTTAAAAATAGAGTAAAAAATGAGAAAAGAACTGTGATTTTCTTTTTGAATGAAGAAATTATGGCCACTATTATGAGAGACTGCAAGTGAAAACTTCATTTCATGTTTTTGGAATGTAAACTTTTCAGGAGTGTTAGAGGGCTGGTACACATATTTAAATCTGGTGTTTAGTGTATAAAAGCAGGATTGCATACTATACAGCACAGTATTAAATGTATTTTTTACCTTTAGGAAAGGAGATTTTTATTTCAGTATTGAAACATTTCTATGGTTGAATTTTTTTAATAAGAATACTTAAGTGCTTCTTAAAAAGGAAGAGAAAATAGTATCGTACAAGTGGTAGTTTAAATCAAAAATGAACAGTGAATTCCTGGCTGAGGTTTGTGAATTTTAGCAAACTTCCTGCCTACAGTGAAGACTCTAAATAGAGTTTCTTGTCTCCCACAATTTTGTGGAGACAATTGTGGAAATTCTAGACCAGGTGAAATGATTGAAAATTCCCAGATATTCCACAGACTTTGTGACAAGTATCAGGTGTCACTCTCCATTCCTAAGTCCTTTGATGCCAAAAAAATTAGGGAGCCAAGCATTTCTAATGCTGACAGACCCCTTGTTGTCAAATCTCAGGAATGAGCTGCAGTGGCCCTTGCAATGAATCTGGGAATGTTCTCTCACCAGTCCAGCCCTCAGTGGCCTTGCCTTGGAATGACCAGTGTAGGGTTTATTAGGAGCCTCATGTGGTAGCGTTTTCCAAGGAATTTCCCAGCCTGCCCTTCCCAATCCTGCCATGGAGCGGGACACAGAGCAAAGAGCACTCTACAATTTCCTCTCAGCACATTTACAGCTGTTTTTCCAAGCTCAGCATGCATGTTTTAGAGGCAGGAGAAGGCCAGGGCACTCCAGGGTTGTTGTCTTAAATGAAATTCCAATCAGTCCAAGGTCTGGCTCTCCAGGCAGCCTTAACTTGCAGGTGTGCTGGGCTGAAATGTACAGCAAGGTTACAGAAATGAAAATGCCTGTGCAGCTCTGAAATGCTGCTTAATGTGAGGAGAAAAAAGAAAGAAAGCTACGCAAACTTATTTGTGTGTACACACATAAAATAAGAAGAAAAATGATGAGATTTTTGGCCAGTTTCAAACCTACTGTGCTTAAATGATGGGGTATCAAGACACCTTTTTTAGGCATCAGAATCTGACACTCATGGGAACTTTGCCTATAAAATTCCTGCAAAGTACCATGGTGTTTTCTCTGTTCATTCATAACATCCACTGCTGGGGCATTAATTTAAACCTGATTCATCTCCTGTTTATTTGCTATCCCTGGATTTTAACTTCTCTGAAATTATGTTTATTTCTGAGAGCACAGTGAGAGCTCTTAAATCTGTTTTGTGTAGCACATAAAGTGGGCCTGAGAGGCTGACAATGACTACAAACTATCAGCTTTCAAAAGACTGAAGAGATCTGTGAAGAGCACAGAAGCTTTCACTTATTAGGAGTGTATTTCCCATTGCAGGCCAACATCAATAATCCCAGAGCTGGAGCTCAGCCCTGAGATCTCCTGCAGTTATATGCAACACAGCTGGCTCTCTGCTGAAGATAAGGATGGTTTTGCTGTGGTAATACACATTACAGGATGTCTTTCTCCTGTTTTTCTTTACCATCTGGTTACAAATGGGTCTCTTTTCTCAATGCAGTGTTATTTCAGATATTTGCCAGAATAATTCTGATTCTTTAGCTTATTGCCATATGTTGTTACTGCCTGCTGTCTGATTGAAAGCCATAAAACAAGCAGTTTGCTTCAGTTTCCATAAGAGATGGGATGTCCATAATCAGCACAAGACTTGCTGGAATTTGAGAACAATTCCTTGAAAACAGAACATAAACATTGCTGAGAGTAAGCACATTCCACATGCTGATGAGACCTGGGATACTGCTTTTCATACAGGTGTGTGTGTGATAGAAGTGAAGCTGTCCTGAAAAAATCACCACAAAATTAAATCTATCTCCATTTTTCAGTTCAAGAAAATGAGATAAATCCTGTGACCTGTGCAGTTCCAAGCAGGAGCCAAGAACTGAACCAGAAACTGAGTTCCAGTCAAGTGCCTTAGTCACAAGCACACCCCTAATCAGAACAGGCTGTTTTAAAGACCATTTGTGTTTGTTTCTCCCCTTCCCATCAGTCTGCTTGTCATCAGAAATGAACCAAATAGGAAGAACTGGATGCAAAAAGGAAATATTGAGGTGGATTTTTTACAGGGAATTCAGATGTCTTTAGTCTGTAGTAGGTAAAATATAAATAATTTAGCTTATTAGAGGAACAAAATGGTTACATCAAAATTAACTGATTTTGCTGGTAAAATCTTGCCAGTTTTCAAATAGTCTGGATGGAAAATGAGGTCCATACAAGGTGTTCTTTATTTTGGTTTTTAGTACACAGTGAATTTCCTTCCCTACACTAAAGTCCATTGGTGTTTTCCAAACACAAGGAAAAACTTTACTTTCCCATCAGACTTTTAAGTTAGCATACATGAGATCCAAATTTACTTTGCCAGCTACTATGGAACAAAGGAAAATTCTCAGTCTATGTGATAACTGACAGCAAAAGCTTTTGTGATGGTTCCTTTTTAGTTTCCTTCCCACACAAGATTTTGGGAGAACATATCCACATGATATTTCTCAAAACCAGCACAAAAGCCTAGATTTGTAATTACCAACTAGCTGCTGGACATATAATTTTAAAGTAGGATGTTTATAATCCCTTGATAATATTCAGCAAGTTCAGCCAAATGCATTTTTTCCTTTGGTTCAAACACTGAACCTATGAAACACTTTTATGGAACAACATCTGTGAGTAACAGGGTTTCTGACCATTTCTTTAGATTTGAGTAATTTAGACCCTACCTCTGTGTCTTCAAACCATTCAAGGAGTCCACCATGGGGAAATTTGCAATGCCAGCTGCTGGAGATGAAGTCCTGAGTTCTTTCTTCCCCCTTGACCACTGTCAGCTGTGTTGTACAGATGTGCACCCTCCTTCCTGCCCCACCAAATCCTCGGGTTGGGGAATGGTGACCCAGTTCAAACCTGTCTTTGTGACCTTGAGAAAGTGCTTCCCTTCTGCTCAAACTTTCCTTTTCCTCGTGGAGTGATTGTGTTTTCAGGTTTTTGTGTGAAATTTATGACCTAAATACTAGTTCTGGATTTCTGCTGATTTATTTATGTTTTAATAGGAAATAGTGGCCATCAATATTAGGATTCCCCTTTTACAGATCACTTGGCAAAATCCCAGAGTTTATATTTACTTATCAAAAGCATGCCAGAGGTTGCCTGATGAGGCATAAACTTAATAAAGAACCCCCTGACCCAGCCTCATTCCTTAGAGAAAATCTTTGAAAAAGAAATATTGCTGGGTTCTGTCTCTTAGCTCTTCATCTTCTCTCCTCTGACTTCTGCTGCTCCTTTCTACTTGGTTGTATCTAAACAATCACTGTGAGTAAACAGGCACAAGTTCAAATCTACCAGACAAAAGCAGTAGGTCAAAAGTTTCACATTTTTTAAACAGTGACAACAAGTGAGGGAAAATAAAGAGACCCCAGAAGCAAAAGTGAAGGTAACCTTCCAAAATCAGGAATCGGGAATTCTGATGCAGAAGCACTGATTTAGGAAGCAGAATATTGAAAAGTCTGCTGGTGTTTGACATCTTGTGCACCTGGAGCTGTCAATATGAGATATTTTCCCACTGTGTTTTCCTTCCAGAACTACATGGTCTCAGCTGGTAACAAACATTTCTCATTGTTGGGGTTAATTTCCCATGAAGAACTTGTTAGTCAGAGAAATTTTGGTTTATGAATGTGCTTCTAGAAAATGCTGGTCAGGTGTTTTGAAAACTGTAGTTAGCTGGGTTACTGATTCTCATGTGTAGGGGTTTTTTTCAAGAAACAGTGGGAAAGATGTTTGTGCTTTTTATTTTCCCACGGTAAAATGAATAATTTTGAAATGGCAGATCCCATGGCCCTCAGCTTGTCAAGCATGTTTGAGCCATATTTTTGCATTCAAGTCTTCTGGGTCATTCAGAGAATCCCAGAATTATCACAGAATGGTTCGGGTTGGAAGGGACATTAAAACTCATCCAGTGCCACCCCTGCTATGGGCAGGGACACCTTCCACTATCCCAGGCTGCTCCAAGTCCCATCCAAGCTGGCTTTGGACACTTCCAGGGATCCAGGGGCAGCCACAGCTTCTCTGGGTAACCAATTTCTGCTTGACCTCAGCTCCTTTCAAAATGCTTTGCAAAATAATGCTGGAAATTTGGAACGGGGATAAAGGATGCTCCATGTTTGTCCTCTGCAGTCTGCACCGTTTCCTTGTTCTAATCTTCTACCTGGTGCTGATCTCTAATGTGAACTCATGGAATTTCAGTGATCCAGATAGAAGGGTTGTTCTATGCTGTGGAATGATTTAATCCTGCAGAGTGTGCACCTTTCTTTGCCAGTGGTTTTCTACTGGTATTTTTTGGAGTGGATAAAAAAATGCTTCAAATCACCTAGAATGGATAAAAGGAGGTATTTAGAGAGCTTCTGTGGGGCACATCAGCACAGGCTGCAGAATAAACTGGATAGGATAGGAAATTGATAAGAACTAAGCAACTCTGGTGCAGATGATGCTTTGGTGCAGAGCCTGCCAAAGACTTTAGATTTTTCCTTAGTATATTAGGTTCATAAAATTACATCTGAATACATAGAATTACAGAATATCCTGAGTTGGAAGGGACCCACATGGATCGTCCAGCTCCTGGCTCTTCAAAGGACATCCCAATAATCCCCATCCCACCCTGTGACTGAGGGTGCTGTCCAAACACTTAAAAATATGTTTAGTGATTTAGAAAAACGCTAAAACTGAGGGAAATTGTGGGGGGTTGAAAGTTTTGCCTTTGCTGCTTCTTGGAGAATTGTAATATTACAAGTTTTGGGTCACTGAGGGATGCAGATTTTTACCCTTTACTGCTCTTACCTTTCTGCTACATTTCACTTCAAAGGGATCTGTTTTTTGAACATGATGCAAAATATAACAGGTGAGAGGAGAGACAGAGAGTCATCACCAATGTTTCCATGCAATGGGAAAATAATTTCCTATTTGCATCCAGGCATAATGTGGATTTCTCACATATGCCTTCATTGCATGCACTAAGAGGAAGACAGAACAGCAGTGAAGGTGGTGTTTATCTTATTTCCTCCACCTGAGCAGCCACACTCTGTAGCACTGAACAAATCAGGAAGAAGATTGCTGGGAAAGTGGGAAATATACACATCATTATGGGATGAGTTAAGATGTTGGACTTCAAATCACTTTACAGCCTAGGGGGAAAATAAACTCTCTTTTCTGGGTTAACAGTTGCATGAAATGCAGACTTTTCCTGCAGGGTTTTGCCCCTACAAGATTCATTCTCTGTTTTCTTTTCATAAATCCCAGATGAACTTTTAAATCCAGGATAGTTTGAAGCCACTGAACTTTCATAAGCATTGCTCTAGCAGCTGATTTGCATGGAACACAGAAGTCTGAGGCAAGAATGACTGCAGACTAGAATGTACCATAGATCTATGCCAGAAGCTTTGAACTCAGGTACAAATGAATCATTTCCAAGTACTCTGGCCCACACAATGGAATATTTCCTGTCTGGATGAATTACATGCTGCCTGGGTGGGCTTGTGAATGGTGAGAAAAAAAAAAAACAAACCCCCAAAGATTAAAAAGTCCCTGCTGTACTTAAGTGAGGGAAGCAACCCAAAGAAACCCTGAAATGCCAGGGCTGCTGAAAATGTTTTGGGTTTGTCCTGCTACCAGCTGATCCAAGTGTATGTGAAAGGCTGCAGCATGGTTTGCTGTTCAAAACATTCTCGTTATCTCCTTTTTTTGCAGCAAATGTATAAAACCAGTCCTTTAAACTTGTCCTCTCAGTGATTGAAAAGAAGGGAAAAAAAATTATTCAGCTTTCCAGTTGCTGTTATTGAAGCACGTCATTTGAACATCTGCTATCTTTAGGTGGAGGCTGAGGAGGGGAACCAAAAAATTATGTCAGCTTCAAATCTTCCCATTTCTGAACAGAGGGGGATTTCCACCTGGTAAAAGTTAGAAAGAAGTTTCCCTGGTCTGGGTTCTCCAGGTTCCAGCCCCCACTGGGTGTGGGGTGCTGGGCCTCAAGTAGCCATTGTTAATCACGGCTGTAGAGCATCTTCAAGTTGTTTTGTCATACAGCCTGGGGAGAACCATCTAAGAACTGATTGATCCCACTGGGTGGATTTCTGGGAGTGTGGCTGCAGGAGGAAAAGCTTTATTTTGCATAAAGTGCAATGTGTCTTCCTGAGGGCTAAAAGTAAATTATTTCTCATGGCCTGCTTTCAAAGTGTTTGCTGCGGAGAAAAGCTGAAGTTTCTCATCTGCTGCCACCAGAGCAAAGGTTTGTTTCCATTTAACACTGTGGAAGCAGCTGATGGACACCCAGCATGCCCCAGAGCACTCAGAAATCTGCATGTCCTATTCTACCACTTCCTGCAATAACTGTGCCTCCTTCCAAAATGAACCAGGTTTATTTTGGATCACCTCCCCACAGTGGGGACCAGCCTCTCCAGCCGTTCATCCCTGAGAAAACAGGAACAAACAGAGGAGAGTCCCACTGCAGCACCATTTCCAAGGGAGGAGGTGGAAGTCAATTTGTTTAATATCTGTGAACCAGCCCTCAAGATGAGCTCATGGTGTCCATGAGGAATGAGGCCTGTGGGCCCCAAGGCTCCAAGCCCTTGTGTTATCCTTCTCAGTTTATTATTTTTTAAGCTAAAATTTAATGTAACTGAACAGTTTGATCCAAGATTAACAAAAATCAATCCCTCATGTAACTCCATTAAATGCACTGGAGTTGCACCAAGCATGACTTTGGCCCATCCAGTGTTTTCTCTGAAGATGTGAATCATCTTTAACACAACTTCACTGATTTAACATTTTGGACAACAGACTGATACCAGCAATTCTACAAAACCTCAGAAGCCATCCTCAGAAATTTCCATAACCCCATTTGTTTTTTCCAAAACCACATGGAAAGTCCTGTAATTTTGCTGAATGAAACATCAGAATTTGTATAGAAAACTCATAAATAACTCATTTCAAGCTAGCACTGAAGTTACTGGCAGTAGTTTTCCTCTGAAATAAGGGGGCTGTTGTTCCTAAATCTTACTATTGGGATTTTGAATGTGATCTCTCAGTCCCTCTGTCTAAATCATTCTCTTTTGTTAGTTTTGGTGCTGATTGTAATCTACCCTATGAGTAGGATGGTCTAGTCTCATTTCCCAGAAGAAAAATTATGTCAATATGTAAATTCTGATTTTTGTTAGAAATTTGCAGCACTTTTTGTTCAAACACCTCAGTCAGGTTTTCTGAGTCTAAACAGATTTCTGGTTGTATTCTTATATCAAGGTAGTTTAATTCAGCTTTCATTGACAGTGACTTCAGGATCAAGTTTTTTTCCGATTTATTTTGCAATATATCCCTTTATCTGATGATTTGGCCAAGATGGTGAATTTCAGTCTTTTTCATTGTAGAATTAATATTTCTAAGTACATATTACAGTGTATTTATAAAATTATAACGTACCAAAAGGCACTCAATAGAACTTGAGGTCTTCAACTAATATATTAAAGATCTTTAGACTGAGTTCATTAATGTTGAATGTCTTTATCAGAAAGAAATCTTTTATCTTGGGTATGGCAGTGAGGACTGAGTGCCATAAAAGAATATGAAAAATGAAACATTTTTGTTTCTTTCAGGACAAGATTTAAAAGAAGCACTGAGAACCTAAGAAGCAAATGTTTTAAACCCAAAGAGGTCTCAATAGCGAAATTATTTGAAGAGTTGCAAAAATCTGGAAAACCACCAGAAGAACTGGAGAATTTTTTGTAGGAAACAGGGAAATTTATCCATGGAGCTTAAGAAAAATTCACTGTCCTTGGCTCCTTGAGAAGCGACTCCTTTCTTCTTGACACAGCAATGAAAATCATGGCAAAGAACTGCATAAAGTGTATTTTGTCATTATGAAGGAAAGTTCATTAAGTCAGAGTTAATTTAAGGATCATTTCCTCCTCTGAAGACAAGGCCTTGATCTAGAAGCCTGAGTCAATGTATGTCCCAAAATCTTCTTGCTAAAGGGGAAATCTTTTTTTCTTAATGTTCACATATTTGGAAGTACTCTTGTGTACTTATCTTTGTTCCTGTAATGAAAGAGGAATTCATTCAGCACTTCTTACTCAAGCTTTCAGTGTCTCTTGTGAGTCACAGTTAAAAATATTAAAGAGGATATTTAAGAGTAAAGGGGAGTACTGAGAATATTTGAGATATTCATCCTGAATTTAGGATGAATTACAGTAAAGAAAGTGTACGTTGGATCCCATTGAGTCACTGATGGAATTCCATTTAAAAGGAAGATGAGTGACTATGAGTGCTGATGTATTTCAGCAAAACAGGGGGAGGAAAAGCAGTACCTTTATTTCACAGTTAATAAGTGAGAATTTATATTTTCAGGTGAAATTTGCCCTTCATACTGAAAGTATTTTAATTTAAATGAACAAAATCATTTACATGACATTTTGTGTAAGCTCATCACATTATAATCACCATCATACACTTTAAAACTTCTTTTTTTCCTGACCTGCACCAAAAATCACACAGATTTGAAAGTACTAAAACTAATCTGAACCTATATTCTGAACTGTATCCTATGTTTAGGTTATCTAATGTTATACTCTTTTAAAAAAAAACATAACTAAACAGGACCATTCCCTATGTTATTTCTGAACATTCATCATATGATTACGTACATTAGGACTGCAAGTCTAAGACTAAGCATTCATTAATCACTAAAACCACAATTAATTGTCTGAGCATGTTTCACATTTCCTTCCTTCCTTTTTTTTCTTGAACTTCCAGTCTCATTTCCCTTTTCTCAAAACCCTCCTTCCAGCAAAATAAATGCAGGTGGCTCCTGGGCTCCTCTACTTTCTCCTCCTTATTTGCTAAGCTGACTATAAAGAAACAAGAAAACTCCTGGAGCACAGAACATTTCTGTTTATGCCCTGAGTTTATTTATAGCTGGTACTACAGTGTCTCACACAGCTGGGGGAAAAATCCAAGATATTCAGCAAAAGAACACTTAGATTAAAAAATAAGCAAAAAACTAGTTTTTACCTACCTGAGAAGAAGTGTTTAAAATGTCCTAACACCTGGGACATGTGAAAACAAAATAATATGTGCTCATGTCATGTCCAGCGCAAAGAGTTTCCTCTAAATAGTGAAACGAGTGGAGCTTTTACACAATTTGAAAACTGGAGGTGTCGAAAAGATTTTTATGGTATGAAGTGAAGGACCATTGATTGTAAAACATGAATCTCATAATTTCCATGTCTGTTCAATTAAGGTCTTTTTTTTCCTTAAAATATGGTCCAAAAATCTCAGTTTTAGCAGGAGGAGGATGAGGATTATTTAAATATTTGCAATAAGGTGAATTAGCTAAAAACTTTGGTGTTTAATTGGGGTTTATTAGGCACAATTTATTAATTCTGCATATGACTTTCTCACTGTTCCACCATAAGCCCACATTGACTTTTTTCTCTATATATTTGGGGGAATTTGAGGCATTACAATTTCCACAGAGTAGTATCATGCGTTATATTTATTTAGCAAATAGAATAGAACTGCTGCTTCTCTTTTTCCTATTGTGCCAGAAGGATTACACATGGAAGGTGTTGGATCTCCTTAAAATAAGATTACAGGCACAGCTTTTGCTTCTAACAGTTTGCAGAAGTCTGGACCCAAATGGTCTGGGATGGAAATGTGATGGGAATTTGTGAACTCAGACCCATCAAGATAGGTGGTAATGTACAACTGGGCTCCACTGAGAAATATCTCACAGCATTTACTTGATTAATTCAAAACAACTGCCTTGAGGGGCTCATTATCCTGAAATCCATCAGATGTTAAAGAATTTAGATCAGAAGGGAAGAGGGTGGTGACTCCAGCCCTCGACATGTCCCCAGTCCAACTGGTTTCATAACAGCTGCGAGTTAAACGTTATTCACACCGTTCAGACCTTGAAGCACTTCTCAGATATGTCATCTTTTCCAGCCCTTAAAAGCCAGTTCTTCTGCCATTTGGTTTCTGATTTACACTGGAGACCATTTGACTCATCACTAAATTATCTTCAGGCTGTAATACTGAGGGGATTACAAATAACTCCCTTTATAACTATTAATCCTATTGCATATTGTGTTTCGCTTTCTCAAACATATATATTTTATTGTTAAAGACACACAGATCGGTAGAAAAATGTACATGGATGTCAAACCAGATGTATTCTGTACTTGTGGACAATCCATGGATCTTGTAAGTCACCATAAGTGCAATTAAATTATCTGAGTTAGAACTCATTTTACCAGACAGAATGCAGGTTTGGATCTGGAAGGTCCATCTGGATTCATCTTAAATTCCTCTGACATTGGAATTTGTAACCATTTAATTATAATACAATACCTAGGAGTTTTTAATCTTCCTCTTGCTTCTGCTTCTTTCTCACAGTTCTGCAGCTGTGCTGAAGTTTGATAATTTTGGTTCAATAAACCATATTGTTAAAGGAAACATGGTCTGGCAGAAGACCTGCCCCTCTGTGTCATTCACTTTGACCATGTGCTGTCATTGGCTTTGCCACTGGATTTTGTGTTTTCCTGATAAACTGATGTAAACAGGTAATTGGATTCCTTTATTTGAATCGAAATTCTTCATCACTGGAGATGTTTCACTGAAACCAACTTATTCTATTTTTAATAAAGAAAAACAGATCAGGATAATTAGATACAAAAAGTTCATGACCCCTCTACCTCTTTTTCTATCCAATTTCAGGACCTGAATTCTGCCTTTTTCAATCCCTCCATGCAACTGGCCGTGTGTTCAAAGCACAAAACATCTCCTATTTTCTATTTGCTTCACTAATAACAGTCTGATTCAGAGAGCCTGGCTCTAACTCTGTCTGCACTAGACATTGATGAAGTGTCTACCAGCACTGTGTGCTTTTTTTCATGGGCACCTCATGCCCTTCTTCCTCTTACCTGCTGCTCCATAGGACAGGGATTTGCTGCTTTTCCTGCACTTGGAGCACATCTCCCATGAGGAAAAGCTGAGACATTTGGGATTGTTCTGCCTGGAGAAGAGGACCTTCAGGGTGATCTGATTGTGGCCTTCCAGGACCTGCAGGGAACTACAAGAAAGATGGAGGGAGATTATTTACAAGGGCCTGAAGTGAAGTAGCTTCTCACTGACAGAGAGTGTGTTTAGATTTTATATTAGAAAAAAATTCTTCCCTGTGAGGGTGGTGAGCCCCCGGCACAGGGTTCCCAGAGCATCTGTGGCTGCCCCTGGATCCCTGGAAGTGTCCAAGACCTGGTTGGATGGGGTTTGGAGCAGCCTGGGATAGTGGAAGGTGTCCCTGCCATGGCAGGAGGTGGAATAATAAGGGATTTAAGGTCTCTTCCAACCTAAACCTATGAATATATGATCTGACAGCCCCAGTTTGTCTCAGGCAGAGAGAGAATCCCAGAATCCTAGAATGGGTCAGTTGGGAGGGGCCCAGAGTGTTTCACCTGGTCCAACAACCCTGTTCAGGCAGGGTGATCCCAGAGCACAGGGTACAAGGCACAGGATTGTGTCCAGAGGGTTCTGGATTATCTTCACTGAGGGAGGCTCCATAAGCTGATCCATTTTCTTTGGGAGTTATCTTTTCATTCTTTAAAAGTGTCCATTTTACAGGCTTCAGCATTGCAATCTGAAATGTTATAAATGACAGCTTTGTCCCCAGATCTTGTCTCAGTATAGATTTGGAATATTTGAAAACTTTTGAGTGTGCATGTTCTGAATCGGCCAAATGATTCATTCCTTCCTTCATCAAATGGATAATTTGTCTTAATACAGAAGATAAAGTCGGGGATGAAGTAATCCTCTAAATATTGCATACTGATGAGATAGGTTTGGGGGGTTTTGAGTACTTTGTGGTGCTAGGTTGTAAATCAGAGGAACAATAACCAGCGGAAGTAACATTGCCCTTTAATTGGGGGGTAAGTCATTCCAGTGATTAAATCTGAATCAGGCATTGGATGAATGACATTATTATCCACTGCTCCCAGGGAGCAACTCCCAACGTGGAGATTGCATGGAGGCTTGGGAGGGCTGGTTGGGGTACAGCAGGATTCAGTGAGACAAAGCACACACTGTTGGGTCCAGCTGACATAATCTGTTCTCTCCAACAATCATGAAATGTTCACCTCTTTGACTGGAGAAAAGAGCAATTTGTGATTATTAAGTGAGACATTCTGGAAGTGCTCTGCTCCAAAAGACCAACTATAACTCTTGGATTTATAAGAGCTACAGAATGTCCATAGATGAGGTTGATTACCAAACAATAGATTAAATCATGCCTGTCACAAAGCTCAGTGTTGCCACATTGGTGCCTTGATTAATGGCATTTGGCAACTCTCCGAGTGGCCATTTGCCATTCATTCATGGGTACCCTCTGGAGTACAATATGAGAGTGACCTGTCGGGAAAAGGAATTTTTTTTGGTCATCTGTTCATTGTTTCTACTGTGGTAACAGAGAAAAACGGGGGGTGGGTGAAGCCAAGACCTTCAGTTAGCTGTGTCTTAGTTGGTACAAACTGAGAGACTGAGGGAAATCCAGTTGCAATTAAGATAGTAAAATGCAATCATTTAAATCACAGACGACCCAGTTGTTTCTTCCAAAGCATTTCAAATGTCATATGATTAAAAGTAACTTGGGAATTGATAATTTATTTTGCTACATTTATGTAAATTTATGATGGAAACTTTCCCACAACACTTTGCTGGTCTATTTCAGCTTTTCATTTCAGTCTTTCATTCAGAACCCCAGAGGTTCTCTGAGAGTTCATGATGTGCATTTGTGGGAAAGACTCACGCTGGAGAAGTTCATGGAGGACTGTGTCCTGTGGGAGGGACCCAGGAAGGAAGGAGGGGAGGGGAGGGGAGGGGAGGGAGGGAGGGAGGGAGGGGAGGGAGGGAGGGAGGAGGGAGGGAGGGAGGGAGGGAGGGAGGGAGGGAGGGAGGGAGGGAGGGAGGGAGGGGAGGAGGAAGGAAGGAAGGAAGGAAGGAAGGAAGGAAGGAAAAAAGGAAGGAAGGAAGGAAGGAAGGAAGGAAGGAAGGAAGGAAGGAAGGAAGGAAGGAAGGAAGGAAGGAAGGAAGGAAGGAAGGAAGGAAGGAAGGAAGGAAGGAAGGAAGGAAGGAAGGAAGGAAGGAAGGAAGTGGCGGAAGGAAGGAAGTGGCGGAAGGAAGGAAGGAAGGAAGTGGCGGAAGGAAGGAAGGAAGTGGCGGAAGGAAGGAAGGAAGTGGCGGAAGGAAGGAAGTGGCGGAAGGAAGGAAGTGGCGGAAGGAAGGAAGTGGCGGAAGGAAGGAAGGAAGGAAGGAAGGAAGGAAGGAAGGAAGGAAGGAAGGAAGGAAGGAAGGAAGGAAGGAAGGAAGGAAGGAAGGAAGGAAGGAAGGAAGGAAGGAAGGAAGGAAGGAAGGAAGGAAGGAAGGAAGGAAGGAAGGAAGGAAGGAAGTGGCGGAAGGAAGGAAGTGGCGGAAGGAAGGAAGTGGCGGAAGGAAGTGGCGGAAGGAAGTGGCGGAAGGAAGTGGCGGAAGGAAGTGGCGGAAGGAAGGAAGGAAGGAAGGAAGGAAGGAAGGAAGGAAGGAAGGAAGGAAGGAAGGAAGGAAGGAAGGAAGTGGCGGAAGGAAGTGGCGGAAGGAAGTGGCGGAAGGAAGTGGCGGAAGGAAGTGGCGGAAGGAAGTGGCGGAAGGAAGTGGCGGAAGGAAGTGGCGGAAGGAAGGAAGGAAGGAAGGAAGTGGCGGAAGGAAGGAAGGAAGGAAGGAAGGAAGTGGCGGAAGGAAGGAAGGAAGTGGCGGAAGGAAGGAAGGAAGGAAGTGGCGGAAGGAAGTGGCGGAAGGAAGTGGCGGAAGGAAGTGGCGGAAGGAAGGAAGGAAGTGGCGGAAGGAAGGAAGTGGCGGAAGGAAGGAAGTGGCGGAAGGAAGTGGCGGAAGGAAGGAAGGAAGGAAGGAAGGAAGGAAGGAAGGAAGGAAGGAAGGAAGGAAGGAAGGAAGGAAGGAAGGAAGGAAGGAAGGAAGGAAGGAAGGAAGGAAGGAAGGAAGGAAGGAAGGAAGGAAGGAAGGAAGTGGCGGAAGGAAGGAAGTGGCAGAAGGAAGGAAGGAAGGAAGGAAGGAAGGAAGGAAGGAAGGAAGGAAGGAAGGAAGGAAGGAAGGAAGGAAGGAAGGAAGGAAGGAAGGAAGGAAGGAAGGAAGGAAGGAAGGAAAATAAATCCCACAGCTTCACAGATTACTCACAGCTGGCATTTTACTTGCTAATAATTTACTGACAGGCCTGTGTGATTGATAGGATATGTAAAGATATCCAGAATATCAATAACAGTTATATCTTTCAGGGGTTTCAAAGCAATCTTCACGGACATATTCTGAAAAATGGGCCAAGCTTTAATTCACTCTGATTCCTCTGGGATATGACTGCCCACTGGTTTGAATTGTTTTACAAGATGTGGACACAGAAATTATGGCAGCAGTGAAAATCTGAAATACCTTTTCAGATTTTAGCCAATTAAGCTAAGAAATATTCAGCTGAGATGAATATATCCCAAATTTTGTTAGTGTAAGAGTGTAACTTATATCCCCAAAAAGGGATATAGTCCAGGAACTTTTAAGCCACAGGATATCTGAGGGAAATTGTGGCATTTAGGATGAGAGGCCTACCTGAACCAAAAGTGTCTTCTAACAATTGAACCACATATATGAGAAGGGACAATTTCATGGCACCCTCTGATTTATAAGCACAACTGAAAAATCAAGTATTTTGTCAAACATTTAAATACAAATTAAAAAAAAAAACAAACAAACAGAAAGCTTTTTCTTCCAAGTAGCAAGACTGTGCATATTATCATAGGTTGCGTTATCAAATAAATATAGGTATTAAAAACATAGCAGGTGGGATGACAGAATCACATTTTCAAATTTGAATAGCATGAAAAATGGAAAGGCATGTTGCTTGGTGTGAAGTACTCACCATCATGTTTAAAGAAAATGTTTTGGGTTTTTTCAGGAAACACATTCCTGAAGAAACACATTCCTGAAAAAACATGTTTCTCCAAGAATTCAGAAGAATAGTCCTATGGGCTATTTTTAATTTGTAAATTTCCTCTAAAGTTGGCTGTGTTTTCTCTACAACCTGTTCTTAAGACTGTGCAGGGATTTTGTGGCTTTTGCTATTTGGAAATTTCTTTGGCATATGCAATCTGTAGATACTCCTAGAAGTCAGGAGGCATATCCTGAATTACTGACTTTGTTTTGGGTGCTTGTTTAGGCAATCATCTAGAATTTTATCCAGTACCCTCAGAAGTCAATTCACAAACAAAATAAGGATGAAGATAAGCAGCTTTTCCTCACTGTCTATATATGCAGCCTGCAAGCCATGAGGCCAGAATTCTCATTTATGCTCTCACAAAATATGTTGTAGCTGGACAATGGTTGTGCCTGCAGACTGTAGGAGATGTGTTAATATGGAATATTTTATCTCATTAAAATCAGATGCTTTTAGGATCCTGCTGCACCTATGGGAGCATGCAGAGTTATGACATGAATTCTGCAAAATCCAGCTATTTTCATGGGATGTGGACACAGAAACAATTCCATCTTCTTAAAAGATAACTCCATTGAAGCATTTAAGATGTGCACCTCTCCGCCAAGTAGATTTTTGTTTTCATTTTCCAGGCCTGGCTGTATCCCAGTTCATTTACTTCCAACTGGGTTCAATTTCCAGGGGAAGGCAACTTCCTGTGGTATTTTTTGTCCAATAAAGGTGAAAATAATGTTCTGCAACCAGCACTATTTAAACTGGCATGCACATGTGGCTAAACAGTTTATTTCAAGCAAAAATGCACACTGGCTGGAAATAGAATGAAAACTGGTATTCCAAATGGGGGGAAAATGCTAAGTGTTCAGTGAAATGTAGGTTTTACATTGTCTCTATTATCAAGAATCTTTTCCAGCTCTGATTTTTTGCCTAGGGGGGCAAATCTTCTAGCATGAATTAAGAACAGAAATATGAATTCTGAAAGAAGTGAACCAGAATTTAAATCCATTCTCAAGGAATCAAGCAGGCTCCTTCCTCAGAGAAGGCCCTCACTTGAAATTAAAAACTCAATCTTCCTATTATCATGAGTCTAAGAAAAGCATATTTTTTTTTTATTGGATAACAAATCATATGCACCAGAACTGAGGATCTCATTATTCTTTCCCTTGTCCTGATTTAAATAATTTAATTCTGGTACTCTGGCAGTTTATTTTGCATACATAGTGATAGGTAAGAGAAGAAAGAAAAAAGCCTTTCTTATATTGATTATGGTGGCTTAAACATAAAAAAAAAATTAAGTTTTTCCCCTTGTGACTTTGAAGGCTGTTTGGCACAGCTGTGAGGAGATGGAGTGCTCCTGTGACAAATTTGTTCCTGGTATGGAGTCTTTAAAAAGCCTCTGAAGCATCTCTGGGGAGTTAGAGGGTGTCTTTGGTTTGGTCTTTTGGAGGATTCGGCTTTCAGATTTCAGAGAAAGCCTCCTCAGAGACATAAAATTCTGTAAAATATTGTGTCATCCTTCTTTTCTTTGTTCCTGGTGGTTCTAGATTGCCTTAATACTGAAAAACCGCGTGGAATTTGACCATTTTGTGGGATTACAAGGTCTGAGGACAAGCACCCCTCAATATTCAGTTATTGTGGCTTCAGGTCCTGCAGGTTCTCTGGCCAAATGGATCACCATGGCTTTTTTGTCATACTTTTCTGAATGGTGCATGAAAAGACAGGGAATGTTTATCCACTTTATCCTAATGGTTTTAAAGTAACATTTCAATTAAAAATAATATTCAAGCATTGAACTTTCCCCCATGCGATAACAAATCTGTGTATTGTTTTCAAACAGAGGAAAGTAATTTACCCCTCCTTTTTAAAACAGTGAAAAGTCTAGAGATTTTCATGTCCCTCATTTTTCCTCTCTGTCTTTGGATGAGTCCTCAGACACAGTCCAGAGTTTCTAGATCTCAGCAATAGAATTAAAATACAGCAACATAAAGTTTGGCTGCAAAAAGAAAAAAAAATCTGGTTTAATTGTAGTGAAATCTTGACCAGCTCTTTCCTTGTGCTTGCTATCAGTTAATGTTGCACAGCTCTGCAGGACACTGATCCTTTTGACCTTTCTCCTTCTGAAGCAGAAAATATTTAGATCTTCCTTGCATTTCCTGTTCACATAATAACTATTTTATTTAATTGTGTTGTTATGTTAGACTACACTACTCTGCACATTTGTATATTCAGTGTGGCGTCCCTGAATCATCCATGACCAAGAAGTGTGAGGTCAGTTGTAAAAATATTTGGCTTGAACTGGGCTGGCAGCCACAGGAATCTTTGCCTGTGTTTTATTTACTCTTAAAGTAGTTTCTGTTTATTTCCTGTGGTTAATGGATATTGTACTTGACCTCCTTTTGATAACAACCACCAAGAGCCCTCTTTGCAGTGATATCATTCTCATTCAACCATGGATTTAAATGGTCCTTTTTCTTTTTAAGCAAAAAAAGTATTCTCAAGGTCAGACTCTACTGAGGTGTTCAAAATTCTGCCCTAAAGGCTCCCTCTGTGTAGGTGAGAAGCTACTTGGGGAAGTGTAGAATGATGTTAGAATTTCCAACCCAAATATATTCATATAAAAATTCAAATTTACTAACTGAGGGTATTGTACATCTGGAACACTCAAAGAATTTTTCCTGTAAAGGCAAAAATTTACACTATTTGTGAGGAAAAGAAGAACAGCATTGCACAGATTTTGTTTTCACTAGTTCTGATATGAGAAGTAACCCAGCATACAGAAGTGGCTAGATGTATTTGTTAACTTTTTTAGCAAACTCCAGTATTTGGTGATTGAATTGAGTCTGCCCAATTTTCACTTATACAGCCATGCTTCACAGGACAGATATAACATTGTAGTTCAAGCTTTAGGTGATTCCAAACATGTTCAAAAAGCTTGGGGTGGAATTAACTTCATATTTCACAGAAAAGGCAAAAACAGGTAAGAGGGAAATCAATGAAAAAATCCTACAAGCTTCTCTGCGGATAACATTTCAAACAGAGAAATGTTGACTGCTACTTGTCCTTCCAATTACTGATTGTATTTAGAGTTCCTGTCACTTTTGTTTGCAAAAATAACTCACAGAATAAATCTAGTTCCAAAAAAATCAATGTATAAGTTCATACATTACACAGTTACTGCATGCCACGTGCTGTAGGCTGAAAAACAGCACTGTAGAAATTACACTTCCATTGAACACTACCAGCTTAGAAATAACAGAAAATACCCCCTGTAACAGTCCTGTAGTTTTGGCAGGGCATGTCACCAGCCTCTGGGTACTGTTCCATCTGTCCCTGAAAGGAATTATTTTAAAAAACTGCACAGAAATTGATTATTTTCTGCTGTGGGCTTAGGAGTGGGCCATAGTGTGTGAAATGCAAGCACAGAACAAGAAACTTTGTCCCTCCTGTCTTAGTTTCCACAGGATGGATCTGAAGATTGGACAGTGGTTGAAGAGAGGGTGAAGGAGGATACAGGGCACTAATTCTGTGAGTAATATTAGAGCTGTTCTACCTAGAAAGTTGTTTATCTGGGACCATTTATTCAACTTAAAACCAAGCAAAATTTCTCAAAGTTGATGGGGCCCAATGCTCCTTTTGTTCTGTCAGTGGCATGCAAAACACTCTGTACTGCTGATGTAATTCTTATGTAACTCACATGTGCAACAGCATCTCCCACCCATTTTTAAATGAGCATCCTGTTAGTGTGGAATGCTCTAACACAGCATAAGGAGCTGTCATTAGAGCATATTTTCACACTTCGATGTGCAGAAACCCCTTCAGCAGAGAGCAAGAGCTTCTCAAAATGTTATCTCACAAACAAAATCGAATCAGGGACAGATTTAGAAATCATGTGAAGAAACACTGAGGGCTTGTCTCTCACTCAGTCCTTGGCAGATTGTAAATTAGGATGTCGTTAAAATCTGTGCAGAATATTGTGTATAGATCTGTTGGTTGAGAACCATGCCAGCTCCTCCAAAGTTAAGAATCACTGAAGAAAAATGTTCAGCATCCTTTACTGGCGTGTGTGTATCTGTCTCTCATCACCTCCTCAGATATCTAAATTGTGAGCAGTTCTGTTTTCCAACCCCTGTTCAGGAACCAGTTTTTGCAACTCTGGCAGAGAATTTTGTAGCTAAACTGAGATCACTGGCAAAGTAGAAAGGAAAGAATTATTAAAAATCTTGGCCTCTACCTTTAACTAAACACAGCCTCATAAATGTGTGATTGGTGTCCTTCTGGTGGGATATAGAGGGGCTTTTTTAATATGTCCTCCTGCAAGCTATTTCTATATAACTGCAGATCCTTTTCTGTGGAGGCTGGAGCATCAGTTGTTCTATCAGAAGCTTCCTGCAGCAGCTGCAACAAAATATGGAAAGTCTTGCAAGAGCATCTGCTGCTTTTGTCTCCTTTTTTGTGCCGAGATGAATGTATACTTCAGCAAAATATAAGTATAGCATGCAGGAACTGGAATGGGATCCAGGGAAATATTTAAGTGCACATATCTGGTGTTCTGTTTCAGGCTTAGCACAAATTTTCTTTTAAAATGTTTATGAGATTACCATTGGTATCAGATGACCCGGTAAATATAACCCAACGTTTTAAAATAATATTTAGGAAGGCACTGAAAGAAATAATTAAAGGAAACTGGATTGTAAATATGTCAGCCCAGAGCTGAAAGACTTTCAAGTCTCGCGCACAGCAAGATGAATTGATGCTAAATCTCAAAATGACATCTTTCACTCTGTCATGTGGCAAAAAAGTACAGAATGTGAAATGTTCAAAGCATCCTGGAAATGTTGTGTACTGTAAGAATTGCAATATAGGCTTAAAGACAACCAGCTGGTAGCAGATTCCCTAATTCACGCTGAAGTTATCATTACTTTTAGAACACCTTGGCCAGTTACTGGTGTTCTGTGGTAAGAAACGCTTCCAGTACCATTTCTACAATATTTTAAAGAGAGGTTCTCAAGAAGACCTGGAAATCCAGAATGGTTGGAGGGTGGAGTATGACTTATCTTGAGTTAAAGTTTTTGGGATAAAGCTAACTGGAGAACTTTAAATATGGATTTTTTAAAATTTATTTATTCATTGACTAGTGCAGTGAAAATGTCATTAACAAAATAAGTGTGTAATATTGACTCAGGAGCATGATCCAAGCCTTTCTGAGCAGTTGTTGAAGGACAAGAGATGGCACAAATGGCTAAATTTGAAAACAATTATCCATTTTTCTATTTTTCCCAAGGAGACAAGCATCACCTCCAATGAAGTAGGACTGTACTGTGCCTACGCTCTCACCCAGAGCCAGGAGTGAAGTTGTTGTAGGCTTCCTTTTCCCTAAACAGACCTGAAGGGAAGCGTAAGAAATGCTGAGAAAAATAATTATGAGCATGATAATTGATGCCTTAGACAGTCGTGTAGGCTTTGTTTCACTTCCAGCCCTTGTGATGAAATTGTTGAGGGGTTTAAATGTCCAGTCAAATTTAGAGTCTGAGCCACAGCATGGGATCATGTGGACAGACACCCTAGGACTGATGGGTAGCACAGGAATTTCTGTTTTCTTCCCATGTTTCATACTTTTATATTGCAAACTGTGGGTAGCAAGAAGCTCATGTACACTCTTATGTACCCCAGAAACACTCCTGTGTCAAAGGCTGAATTTATTTATTCATTCTTCACTTACCCATCTGTGTTCAAATGGAAAGAAATCCAGTATGTGCTAGTATGTGAGGAGAATTTTTGTTTTATATAAAAGTATTTGGAACAGTTTGTAGGCACTCATTCTGGCACCTGTGACCATTTGTACACAATTCCTCTGTATTTAGCTTGGACACAGCATGGGTGTGAAACATCCTGCAGGCTGCACACAACCATGACATCATCTAATATTCCATTTTGGGTCAGATGCAGCATTGCTGGGTCCCCTCTGGAGCCAGGGCACGTTGAATGCAATTCATTGTAGGACTGTCCATTATTTAATGCTGCAAGGCTTGTCCCAGGGCAGTACTAGTGAGGATCTGAATGTTCCATCTCCTCCCCTGATCTGGCAAGAACGGTGCTGCATCCCTTATCTAGCCTAAGCCATGACCTGTGCTTTGCTAGGCAATACTGAATCCCTCTTCATTCATGCCTAAATGTGAGGACAGAGGATATGAAATGTGAAGGAATCACTTCTGTTACCAGCTGTGAAAATATGTCGGGACTAAAACTAAAGGAGCAGATTTTTTAGACATGTGCCTTAGTCTATATGAGGTATTGCAGTGACAATCAACCTCCATGTTGGGTGCATTGGTTTTTTTAAGTATATGAGCAAAATGTGCAATGTCCAGTAAAATTCAGACTGAGTCACAGCGTGGGACCATGTGGAAAGACATCTTAGAACTGCTGGGTAGCACTGTCATTTTGGGAGTAATATAACTTACAAGGACTCTATTAAGTACATAGAAATTTCCTGGACAAGTTGTATCAATACTATTTTATACTCTCACTTGTCCTGAGCACCTTCACCACATTTCTTTGCTACTGATATCCTGCACAGAGGCTCTGGTTCGGAAGTGGGAGCAAAAAAAATAAACACTCAACTCAGGAAAAGGGTCCCTACTACTCTGGGTTTGCCAGTGTGGAAAGAGAAAAGATTGAAGGTTGAAATTGGATGAAATGGTTGAATTGGTTTAAATACCTAGGGACGAAATAATTCTTGTAAACTGTAAAAATGTCTGAAAAGATGCTTTAGAAGCCAGTGGCATATCACATATCTACTGATATATCACAACTGATGGAGGAAACTCTTGAGAGAACATGCAGCTCTGAGAAGATAAAAAATCAGAGTTGGTTGTGAAATATATTTCTAATTTGCCAGCTAAAACAGCAAGAAAGAAATTAGTTAAGCAGCTCTGATTATATTGATTAAAAAAAACAACAACAAACAAATCCTGAAAAAGTAGGCCCTAAGTCTGTATGTGTGTATATACATTGTTAGCATTCAGTGATGATTCATTTGCTGCATGTGATGAATATTTCCTCTGAAAGATATTTCTTTGGAAAAAATGCATTAATGTGATGGCAACAAGCTGTGAGATGGAATAAAGTTGACTCCATCTGTATCATTACATGTTGAGGAGAGTATCCAACACCAGAGTGTTAAACAGCATCGTTCTCAGGCATTCATTAACATCATAACATCTGTGGCTGAAGCTGCTATCAAAGCCAAAGTAAATTAAAAATGTGTGACTCTAGATGCTGTGGTTAAGATCTAAAACAAGTTTTGCTCTAACTGTCAGTGATGAGTTTCACTACACTCTCGGCTCAATAACTGCACGTGACACGTTTTTAGTGTATTCCTCTGCTTCCACCGTGCTTTGCTTCATCTGGGAAAAGTGGCTTCATCCTTACAGCAGCAGTGTGTCTTTGCCAGGCATTCTTCCTCATTCACACCCACAAAAGAAAGAGTTAAAAGGGATGTTCCCAACCTGTGATCTGCAGGAGAGACTTCCTAGGATCTTAGTCAGTAGCTGGATGTGAGGGTGCAAAGAAGGCCTGGCAAAAACCTTGGTCAAAGGTTCTGTTCATAATGTTCTAACACAAGAGCAGGAAAAAAATAGAAAAATAAACAAATCACTGCCTCAGCTTAGTTACAAAAAAACCCAAAAACCAAAAAACAACAAACCAACAACTAAACCCTGTTTGCTCACATCTGCATCTCATGGTTTGGATCCAGAGTGAAGGCAAAAGTGTAAAGGTGTTGAAATACCATTTGAGTGGCTGTCAGTCAGGAGGAGAAGGGTTTGTTTCCAGTACCTCTGGGTCCTTGAGCCAAACCCAAAACTTTCTGTTCCTCTCTGTCTGGTCTGGCTCAGGGTGTCACACCCAGCAGCTCTGCTGGGTCCCTGCTCCACCACAGGAGCACAGGTCAGCAACTTTTGGAGCTGTGGCAAATTCAAAGTGACATCAGTAGGGAGATCAACCTCTGGGCTTCAGCCATTTCCATTCTGGTTTCATTTATTATGTTCTGCTATGGCAGGCAAAGCAGCACAAAGTTCTTTGAGGACTTTTTAATTAAAAGATAGGTGTGACAAAAATCATCCTTCATGTTGGGGGTGGGCATACACTGATTTTCCTCCACAATCTGCAGCCCAGCAAACCTGGCAGGTGCTGCTCTGGAGAGGTTTGGGATGCAATGGTTGGGTCTGGCCCTCACAACATGATTCAACACATACAAATCAATCAGTTTGAGCCCATCTAAATGTTCAGATATAAACCAAAGCTTGTCTGAAAGCAGTAAAAGTATCTTTTCCAACTCAGCCTCTGACCTGCATGACAGAGCTGGCAGCTATAAGTGAACTGGCATTGTGCACCATTGTTGCAAATTTTATTGTGAAGCATCCTCTTGTATTCCTTGGTCAGTTTTAGATCCTAAATGCAACAGAAGAATTGTGAAATTGAGTTAAATGAAGCAGGTACTGCAGTAGAGAGAAAAAATCAATTTTAGAAAAATAATCATCCAATCTTCAAGATATGGAAACTTTTTAAAAGTGTTCTATTGCCAAATACACACTGCCATCAATATGTGAAATCTAGAGAAAGGAATACAATGAGTGCAAAAATCCTGTCTTGTGAACAGCTTTATCAGTTTGAGTCTGTGATGGAAGAGCAATGAAAATCCAGACTATTTGCATTATTCAATGTTTCCATTTTGTACACGTCTCATCATAGTATTTCTTCTTCAAAACCTGCCTCAGGTTTGAGTTTTTATGTCTCTTTGTTTTGATTTTGAATGCTCAAAGGATATACATATATATTTTAATTTAAAATATCTGTTTTCTTTAAATACTAGCAAAACAGTGGTTTTTTTTTTAATATATATGGAGATACCTGAATTCAAGCTGACCAAAGGATTCTGTTTCCCAGAAAAAAATCACCAACATTCTGTTAAAATCACCACATTTATTAAAAAAAAAATAATAAAAAGAAAAAGTTAACAACAAAACCCTAAACAAAATCTCTCCCTTTTCTTGTACTAGTGATGGTGGTCATGAATTAAAAACACACTTCATTTTACAGCAGCTGAAGGGAGTTCACTTGGAAAAGTTTCTAAGCCTTGCTGAGTTCTGAGGTAACATTTTCAATTCTTAATATAATTATATTTTGGTATTTACGAGAAATACTGCCAGCATTAATTATCGGACAGTGTCTTTCAGCAAGGAAACTCTAGAAACCTCGAAATTTCCCTGTACTTTATTGAAGTATTACGTAATATTTTGCTTTGTTTTGTTTCTTTTTCTTCTAAAAAGATGAAAGTCATGCTGAGTTTGAGATCCAAATATAACAAATTTACTCAGAGAGCAGGAAACAAAATACAGTTATTACATCCATGAAATTAGAATTTTTCCCCATCAGGGTGTATATTTTGAATTACTTGTGTATTAGTTTGCTTTCAGTGATGAACAGTTCACATTATGATTTATTGGCCACATATGTTTAATGTAGATTTCAACTTCATTGTTTTGGGGCTGGATTTTTTGGCTTTAGTAACATCCTTGTGCCAGTCATCTTTCCTGTGTAATATGCTTCAGAATTCAAGGTTTGGGTATCCATGTGGGTGGCACAACTAGAAGAACATTTGTGGTTTCAGTGTGGCGAACTTCTGTATCATCCAGTAAATCAGTATTTATCGAATCTGATGTGTGATTCTAATTACATTCATACCAAGTTAAGCTTCACTGATCCCACAGAATCACAGAACTGTTGGGGTTGGAAGGAGCCTCTGGAGATCGTCTGACCCAACCTCCCTGTCCAGGCAGGATCTCTGATAATAAAAAAATTCTCATAATTATTAATCTCATAAGAGCCTTAGACTAAAGTAGTGACCCCACTGAATTTAGTAGTAAAACTGTGAGTGAAACCAGGAGTTGAAAGAGAAAAAAAAACTATCTCCCTAACTGGAAACATTTAAAATTTGGTTCCAGCCTGAATGTGCTCCAGAATAATCCCACAGTGCTGCCTGTGGTGTCTTGTGCTTAACCAAGTGTCTGGAAACGCTGGGGCCATCAGCCTCCTTTCCACGAGCTGTGTCAGAGCTCCGTGGCTGGGACAGCTGGGGCTTCCCAGCTCTGTGGGGCTGAGGATGGGCCCTGGAGCCTCTGGATTGCTGTGGCCTCGGGAAACCCAAGCTCCAGGTCTGGGTATCCCGCAAGTGCTGAGAGAAAACCCTGGCAGCTTTCCACCAGCGGGTACAGAACTTAATGGACACGCTTCCCAAATGTGTGAACTTTAAAAAAGAAATCAGGATTATTAAATGTATTCCTGTTTCACTCAAAAAAATGTTACATTTTCAGGTTGGGCATCAGGACGCACTTCTTCATGGAGAGGGTTGTTAAACATGGGAATAGGATGGAGGTGATGGAGGTCATGGAGGTGTTTTCAAGAAATGACTGGATGTGGCACTCAGTGCTTTGGTGGGGATTGCTGAGGGGCTGGACTTCATGCTCTTTTCCAGCCTAAATAGTCCTGAGGTAAAGCCAGCAAAAATCTCAAGCAAAAACCCCTGATGATATTACAATTGTCAAAGCAGAGCATATTAAACACCCACATCTTCTACAGGCTAAAAAAGGAAGTTCTGATGTGTTCATCCTCTAGATTTAAAAATATTTCTCATTTTTTTCTTCTTTGAGACAAAGAGATTGTGAGGATTCAGTGTTTCAAGTTGTATGGTTAGAGTTCAGATACTGGAATCTAGTTTTGAGGAGGGATATGGGGTGTTAGTTTGGACCAGTCCTTCAGAAGGCAAAAAATCTGGATTTCCCTCAGAACTTTATCAAGTATTTTAACCTCAGGGCACTGCCTGAAAACTGGTTAGAGAAAATCTTTTATATTCTCTTTTTTATAGGACCATCACTGTCGGGTGCTGAGTCCCTCTTGGTACTTCTAAGAATGATTACAATATAAGTTGTATTTTTTAAAACAGCTCAAAATCTTTGTTTGTATTGCTTCTTGCAAATTAATACCCCAAGCAGCCTTTACTTTTACAACTTTTAAAGGCTTTCTCCTGTAAACAGTGCAAAAATGCTCATGGTACAATTTCCAGTGAAGAGCAAAGGCACATTGTAAATATTTAATAATTTATTATTCAATTAGCACATCTTGGAAAGTGATGCCTTCCTTAAAAGTTCAGTCGAACTTTTTTCCTTTCCTCCTTCTCTTCTCCCCTTCTTTTTTGAGAACTGCATAATTTATCCGAATTCAGTTGCTAAGATGAAGAACTTGAGATTTTGTGAAAGTCTGCTCTGGTGAGCTGTGACTTTGCACAGGAACAAAAAGACAGTTATTAGTGTAAAAGAATTTTTATCCTTGTGCTCATTTCAACAAAAATGAGGGTGTTGTCCTCAGCAGGGTAAAAAAGTTCATTTCTTACTCAAATAAGACTTATTTCTCACTCATAATGGGTGACAATAATGAAAGAAGCCAACAAAATAAGAAGTCTTGAACACTGAATTTATAAGACCACTTGGGACTGGGATCAACGCCACAGATATTTCTGAGAAATGCGGAGTCCTAAATGCCTTTTTTTTTTATTGACTAAAAGAGACAGCTCCTGAATTTTTAAAAAGGCATTAAAATATGCAAAAACATGCAATGCTTGGGCCAAATAAAGCATTAAAGGTGTATATTAATGTCTACACTCTTTAAAGGTGTTTCTGGGCTTTGTTCTGATGTTCTTAGGGTACCACTGAATGCATCTACATCCCTTATTTTTCATCTTTTCTCTTGAATCTACAAATATCAGATTATGTAAAACCATCCATCAAGTGTTTTAAAGGGAATCCAGAGTATTTGGGAGGAATGTAGATGAAACATTTCCTTACTATTTAAGGCAGAAGAAATTTACATCATTCATTCACTGATACCTGAAAAAAATAATTGAAACCTTTTCTCCCTGGCTTCTTTAATTCCAGCAGATTTTGCTGTTCAATGTGAGATTTCTATAAAAGAAGTGCTCCAAATATAGTGACTGTACTAATAATTAACTCAACCTCATTAAAACAGAGGTTTAGTAGTCTCAAATATTCACCTTTCATCTAGGTGACTAAAATGGGCAAGCTGGAAACTGCAGTACATTATTAGAATTTAATATATCTCTTTCTCTTTTTCACCTTCCTCTAAAAATTTCAAATTTTTAACACATATGATTTTTTTTCTTGAACTTTCGTCTATTTAAAACATTTACAGTATCTCTCTCTGATAGTTTCTCTGTCTTTGTTTTGCTGGGCTGATAATAAATTTTTTGTTGTAGTTTTTATGACAGATGAAATCACATAGCCTTAATGTTATCTGGTACCATAGGAATTGCAAAAACCTGGTTTTCCATTTTTTTCTGTATTTGTTGCAAGTGAGAACCAGTTCTTTGCCAGAAAGTGTGACAGTTTATAACATAAATATGGAAAGAACCTGATTTCTGTGCTGAGTTACATTTTAAAAATATAAAAACTATGAGATTTTGTGGGGTGTCATTTTGCTATAATGCATTGCTCTATAAATTTGCTGTTACAAATATATGAATTATGGGCATACTTCACAAAAGCAGAGAAGCATAAGGAAATAGAAATGTGATTCATTTAAAAATGGAAACTTCAGTGCTCAGGATACTTTCACAAGTTTGTAAATTGTTACAGTATTTACTAAAGCCACTGGCTAGTTTGAAATTTAGAATCATTAAACATCCTGAGCTGGAAGGGACCCAGAAGGATCATTAACTTAGAAATGCCATTTGTATGTTGTCTAATGTATATTATATAATTGATCCTTAAGCTTCCCTCAAGTTTACAATTCTAGTTACTATTTGTAGAAGTAAGAAATTGCTGAGTCTTAATAAAAAGCTTCCAATAAGGAGCCTTTTATGGAGAAAAAGGAGAGATCTTAAATCCCAAAGAATACAGAAAACAAGAGAACAGTTGGTAATATAATGAAAACTTGGAAAAATCTTGAAGCCTTTGTGGAGGTTGGTAAATAGTAGACAAACTGTCCTCAGTTAAGTTCTTGAATGTGCTTTGTTCCCCTTTCAACTGAAGAAAAGTATCTGCCTGCTTGTAACTCGATTATTTATAGAATTTTGTTTTCTGGTCAGGCTGGAAGTTGCACCAGAAATTAAGATTGCGACTCATTAGGGCTTGGTGAGTCACAGATAGCAAACAGGATGCTGCTAGAATTGGACAGTATTTAATCTCAAGGTGCTTGTGTTTGGGTGTTTGTTTATTTAAAGCCACAATTTTCAAAGAGAGATTTATACATATTTTTTTAAAAAAAGGAGGTAACGATTCCCATAAAATCAGGGTTTTTTTCCTGCTATCCTGAGGGTGATTTGAAAAATTCCACATCTCAAAACAGAGTGAAAATCAGACAGCTTTGGCAGACAGGGCCACAGGTTATTCTAGGCAATCAGTATTGTTGCTACCTAACAGTTCTGTGAGATCTTCAGATTATTTTGGCGCTCTTAATTTCACGGGCAACAAAAATACTCACTCTCCAAGTTGTTCAGATCCATTCCATTTAGAAGGTTTCACCTTGCATTGGTAATAAACAGAGAAAGGGGGATTAAAGCTCTTTCAGCTGGATGTAAAAGGTGGCAAGTTGACAAATGATGTGTTCACACTTTGAAATGTATATTAAACTCAAAAACTAGAACTTTATACCTCCAGAAATACATTAATTTTTAGAATTAATTCTGGATGAATTAAAACCAAGGGGGAAAGTTTCTTTCCTCCCATGAAAGAATGATTAAAACCCAGTTGTTTACACCACCTTTTGTCTGCTCTGTAGGTGCTCTAATGACAGGATTTTATTCCTCCAAAATGCCTGTACCAAGACTGGTAAATTTTGAGATACACAGTAATGGTTTGATGCCTATTTTAACAACTCTTTGTGCACTAAATGTCCTTCTTTTACCTTCTGGGAGTTTTCTATAAGAAGCAGACAATGAGAAATGATTGGATTTTTCAGAGAACTGGTTTAAAGATTTACCTAGCTTTGAAAAATAAAGCAAATGCAATGATAAAAGCTTCTAATGTAGCAGTTTGAACCATAAAATCCAACCTTTCTCAGAGACTTTTTACCTCAAAGTGACTGATGATTGTTAGTGTTGCACATTTTGTGAACATTTTACAGGTAAGATGGGAGACATTGTGTTTAGAAATTTTTAAAGTGTGTGATCAGATGCTTCCTCCCTCTCAGATGATGAACTGGATATAGCACAACACCTTTTCTTGGTTTATTTTCCTTAGAGAAGAACAAGCCTATGATGAAATAAACACAGAGAGAGAGATTAGTACCACACTCTTGAAAGAGATGGTGTTCAGCAGAGTTTATTTTTTATGGGTTTGATTTACACACAAAATATTCCACAAAGAAATTGACATCAAAAAATAGTTTGAAGATATACAGGAATCATCTCATCTTTATATTCTGGAACAAAGAAAGTCTGTGCTTAAAGCAGCTGAGCTCATGAGCTGTTTTGCATAGAACTGGTAAACTTTAAGTTTGTGATTTTCTGAGGCTTCCAGTGATGACAATAACATTTAACATTTTTGTGTTCTTTTGAACCAAAAGTAAACTTGCAAAGTTTATTTATTCGAGTTTGGGTCACTATACCTGAGAAAGGGAAAAGTTTAAAAATCTGTTGGGTTTTTTTAGTATTAATAAGCACTGTATCAAATTTGGTAACTATTCTGACGATAGAAAATGTCTGTCAACATAAAAATACTTTTTCTTGGAATTAAGCTGTTATACATTTGGAAATCTAGACATTGTTCCTTAAATATTCTATAGTAATACTGATTCTAGTAGAAGCTGGTATTTTGAAATAAGCTGACTTGATATAAATTGTCCAGACCATATTTTCTATTATCTTCACAGTTCTTTCATTTTCCTAGGACTAGGGAGCGTCCAAAGCTTATTAAACATACCTAAAGGATGTGATATTTAATTTATTTTTTTTCAAATGTAGGGGCAGCTCTAGTAGAAAATGAGTAAGAGTACGCATAAAATAATGTTTTCATCAGTATTTGACAGCACAGAAAAAGATTCATGAAGCTTTCAGACTGTTTACTCAGCTGACAATAATGGCACGTGCAGCATTTTCCAGCTTCTCCACAGATAATCTCTGCTCAGGGTACATACAAACTTTCTCCCAAATTCCTTTGGGATTTTGATGAAACTGCTTCATGCATTCACCACATTTTCTCTTAAATTCATCCCTTGAGCTTCACAGCTCTGAAATCCTTAGTGGCATCTCCTTTAACCTAAACAGAAACACAGCAATTGAGCCTCTTAAAGGTTATATATTGCATTTGTAGATGTGGAAGGAACAAACACCCCAAGTGTCCCCAAACTGCACTTGAAATAACAAGCAGCAGTGTTCTATAGTGTGAAAATTATTTATTTTCTTATTTTACACTCCTTTTCTTCTCCAGTAGTTCAGGGTAAGTGCAGCATAAAATCAGAAAGGCAATGTAAGACCAGGACTCCTTGCTGTATCCCACAGCCCCTTTCCCACCTCAGAAGGAAGAATAGCCAAGAATTTGGTATTTGGCAGAGAGTTAAAGCAGTGTTGTGATCACACTTGGGGTAGTGCACTCTGTAACAGCTCTGGCCTCAAAAATCTTATCCAGAATATCCTCAGAGTGATGTTTTCAATCTCATGTACAAGCCAGGAGTGCATAGCACATCTCATTACATTGGTTTCTGTAAGGCAAATAACTGCTTCTTTTAATAATATAAAAAATTATATCAGTCTCCAATCGGACTTCACTTCTACAAGCATAACGCGATTCTGGAAAGAGATCAGATTCTGACCCAAAAGCCAATAGATTGCAATCATTCTCTCAGTTACAGCTGATAACCCAAACCCATAAGCACATAAATACAGATCTCAGCTGCCTTTGGGATGCTCGTATTTGTATGGATGTTTCAGCCTTTGACAGAAAGGGAAGCAAATAATTTATCTGGACTTCGAGGTCACATGTAGGACACAATTTCCTTCTACTGGAGTGGATCAGTGTACAAATCAGAAAAATGTGAACAGGGTAGGGGGAAAAGATTCTCTACTGTTTCTGCACTGGGACGTGTGAGTGCACCACTTTTAAACCTCAGGAAATTGTGTCGGGTGAGGAGGAGGGGGGAGCAAGAGTGGCTTCATCTGTTTTTCAGTGGTAAACTGCAGAAATGCTTTCCAGAGGTCAAGGACTAAAAGAATTTTGCTCACATAGTAATGCTTAAAACCAGTGAAAGGATTTACTAAGGGCAAAACCTGCGCATTTTAACTTAAATTTTAAATAGTAATATGGCAACAAAAGTATCCAACATTCAGAGGTGCCTTAAATGACAACCTTTTAGGTTGAATGTAGTCTTTCAACCATTTTTTAACCTAAAGTTGTTAAGAGTTGGGGTTGGTAGGCATTGCCAAACCTTTATCTTGAAATAGGACAACCTGTTAAATGTTTCAGTATGCCCTGAGGTTTTGCTTGTAGCAGTAAATGTGTGTGAGTTGGCTACAAAATTTACAACTAACCTTAGATCCTGAAACCTACACCTTGCCTAAAAATACTTGGCATTGAATTCTTTCATTCATTTCTTTCTTGGTTCCTATTCATACATAAATATATATGTTTTTGGAATGGTGGTTGAAAAGTGTTTTAACTTAGTCCAGTTTCATGCCCAAAAAGCTTAAAGGACAGTAGTATTAGTAAGTGTCCCCATGTAAAAACAATTTGCTTATGTGGCAACATTTTTATTTGTTTTTTTACATTTTTGTCTTCAACTTATTTTTCATTCTGCATATCCAAAGATGAACCCTGTGCTAACTTTTAGAACATGTGACAGAAATTTGACTTTGAATTCAGAATGAATGTGTGAAGGAGATGCATGTCCATGTACGTCAGAGCATAGGATTTGGGTCATCATTCAGTCTGAGGGGAAATTGATTGGCAACAGCCACTGGGAGATGTTTAATTAGTGAAAAATTAAAGTGGGACACAAGGCTATGCGGAGAGGATGCTATTTTTCATTTTTAAAATGGGAAGTATCAGCAAGTGTTCTGAAAAACATTAAATTGCAGCACAAGAAGGGATATCAAGGTGCCTTCTGGACCATCCCATTGCCTTGAGCAATGGTGGGGTTAACAGGTGGGGTTAAGATGTATTTAGTTTATATTTAAAGATATTATTTTAAAAAAACCCAAAATTTACACCGTGTCCAGGGAGTCTGTTCAACTGCTTCCTAATAAACACTGTTAAAATGGTGGAATTTTACATTTCCTTCCTTTGGGTCCCTATTGAATACTCTTGCTACAATTTATGTTTGTCACCCCAAATCTTTTAGACATGGAGGATACCTTATTCTCTTTCTCCTTGCAGTGTCACTTTACATGTTTGGAAAACAGTTGTTACAACATCCCTCATCACTGTAGTCTTTTCTCACGTCCCTCGTTCTTGCTCTTTCCATGCCAGTGTATTTTTTATTCTGTAGTTGGTTTTGCACAGAAATACACAGACTCTTCCATCACTAATGATGGGAAACAGAATTTATATTCTATTTCTTGTAACTTCTTTACAGGCCACTCTGTACATAGTTTTTTTGATATTTGGCAGCCAGGAAAGCAGTAAAACAACAATGTTCCCAATACTTACCCTATTATCTAGAATAGTTGTTCTCTTTGGGTTTAATTGCAAATGAATAATTGTAAATATGTGTTTAGCAGAGTGGTCTGCTCTTTGAGAACATGAAGAGCAAGATGTTCGCACCATTTTCAATGCAAAACCCAGGGAAAGGCCTTCATTGGGTCAGCTCCATCTCTTGATCCAAAGGCCCAAGAGAGAGGGCCACAGCTAGGTCAGGTGATGGAATGTGCACAGGAACTCCAGTGTGCTCATTCATTTCAAAGTGTGAGTTCCTAAATATCCATCCCATTTCCAGAGCCAGAACTCTTAAAATTCAGGAACAAAGCTGCATGAAAACACTGTGTACACAGACAGGTCTTTCCTCCTACTCATTTTCCCTCCCTATGGCAAAACCACTCCTGATGTGGCCTGGCCTCTACCACAGTTTCTCCTACTTTCGTTTTTCCAGCACTTGTTTAGACTTGGATCGGTCCTTTCAGTTCCACATGTGTTTAATACAGTCCCAACCACCTTCCTGCCCTCTCTGTAGTTTTCTTTTCTACTTAATTGTGCTCTAAAAGAATTTTTCTTGTTTTACTATCAGTTCGAAATGTAACCAAACCCAAGAGGGCCACCTACATAGTTTATAGCATATGTATATATGTATGTAGGATGTTCAGAATTTAAGTTCTGGCACTGAATTGTATGATTTCATCTGAAGTGGGATTCACTCAAAGGAAATCAGAGGAAACAGGAAGCTGGGAGAGCTGTGGTTTCTATTGACTCACTGCAACAAGAGTGACACAGATTTTGCGTCACTCGTTTCCTGCAATGAAGAACTTTTCTTGATGAAAACCTGCCATTTCTAAGGAAGAGAGGGATGTAATGTATTATTCACCTCTAGACCTTTCCTAAAACTTGCACATGGGCCAGATGAAGAATTTAACTAGCACTGATCCTGCTGTGGTTATACACAAGCATCTTTTGTTGTGTCACCTGAGGTTTGCGTTGTGTTCTTTTGATGCTGAGTTTTCCTGACTTCAGGGCCTTCTGCACAGTAACAAACCTGCAGCTGAGCTTCCACCAACCGTGTATCTGTGACCCACTGGTCATAGAAAAATGTGTCTGGAGCTCACTTCCTTTCCCTCTGGGACAGTTTCTCCAGAAATCTCCACACAGTTCCCTTTGGCAACCCTCTGCTGGACAGGGTTTGGGCCTGACTGCCAAATTTACTCCACTTTTGGAGCCTTTCACACGCAGTTACTCTTGGGAAACTTCAATTAAACAACTGGCATTTAATGTTCTTGGCAATCATGGGCTCTATAATCTTAGACAGACTTTACTACTTTATGAAAGGTTAAGTGAAGTGTGTTCTTCTTTCTTTTTTTCCCAGAATGTAATTTATTTAATAGATAAAGGAAAAGTGCCACAAAAGCTGTCATATGTCACTTCCTTCTGTTAGATTTGGATTCATTTCGGCCTCTAATGTGTCCAATCAAAAGCCATGGAGGTGCAACACAACATTTTATCCTCTCTGTGGTTATCTCAAGCCCAGCATTTCTATCTATGCAAACAGTTTTCCTCCCTTCCAATCTACTCCCTCAAAACCAATTAATGGGCTAGCCCATAATTATATGTACTTCCTTTTCCAGTAAAGAGGAAGGAAGCCTCCAAATCAGATGGACGTCACTTGGTCCACAAATTCTGCAGAATAAATGTGTATTTAGAGCAGGAAAATGTCTTCTGTTGCCAAAACATGGATAGGAAGTGATCTTCCTCTCTTTAATGGGCAATCTAAAGGTCAAGAGCCTGGATGGAGACAAACGGTGACTTTATGCCTGGTGTGTGCTTTGTTGATTTGAAATGTAATCCAGGAAGTCACTGAAAGCTGCCTGCAAGTTGATTATTGCCATTTCATTGCCTCCCTCTCAACAAAAATCAGCAATAAAACTGAAATAGTCACCTGGAAAATAATAGTTATAATGGAAAAGTTCTCAAAAACAGTTTTCCTAACCCATTCAGCAGATAAATGATTTTCCTTTCCATACAGCATTATACGTAAATCTATAAAGTTTTAGAGTAGATGTTAGAAAAAAAATTATAATGGCCCTTAAATTTGGATAATACTCATGCAAATCTGAGAGAGATAGTAGATGAAGTGATCACATGGGTTAGAATATTTTAAAAAATAAGTGTTCTAAAGTGTTTCCTTAGGCTAATATATTTGTAAAAGAGAATAATTTATTCACAGCATTTAAACACATTTTACTTTAATATAAACAAAAAAAGATAATTTGGTATCAAGCCCTTTCCAGACTTCATCTCTCTTTATTCTCTATAGTCTCTTGGCCATATTTAGCTTTTGTGGGAGTTGGGCCCATCATTTTCATTGCACAGAGGAGCACCACAGAAATTCTTGTAAATTTTTCACTTCTACATTTATCACATCAGCACCACTTCTGTGCCCACTTGCTTCTGGCTGGCACTGGGTTTTTAAAATGAGCAACACAATTACTCTGGTGAGCGGCAGGGTGATTAAAAGAGGGCTCTAGGGAGCGCAGTGAAGGAGCGTGGCACGGCAGTTTGCACAGGCAGGGCAAGCAGGCAGAGTTTCAGGTTTCCTCCTGCTAGTGGGGTTTCTACTTTGTTGTTGTGTTCTGGTTGGTTGGTTGGTTTTGGGTTTTTTTTGTCAGGAATGGTTTTTACATGATCAAAAGCTGCATTTAGTAAAAGTGTACGTAGCCAAGTAGAACCCTCCAAAAAGGATGTGTCAGTCCAGGCCCCTTCCTGAGCTTATCAGGTACCAGGGGCATTGCAGAAGAAGCCTGACTGCAGTGTCAACTGCAGTGAATGATCTCCTTCAGCTGGTGGCCGAGCTTAGGGAGGAAGCTGAAAGACTGAGCAGTATCAGGGAAAGTGAAAAGGAATAGATTGGTGGAGTTCTGCCTTTCCATCCTCGCAGGAGGCTCACCAGGAGTCAGAGGACTCCCATGCCTCCCACTGTCAGGCAACAGGAGGACATCTGGGGGGTGAAGGGGAGTGGAGGTGGGTTCATCCTCAGAGAGGCAATAAAAGTTCCTCCTGACCCCCATCATCTATCCAGGTACCACTTCAGAATAGATTTGAGGCCCTGGATCTAGAGGATCAGCCAGAGGATGTAGAGGAAATCGCTGTGTCCAGTGAGCATCCCAATTACCCTTCAGAGGTTAGAGGATCACCACCTCTAACTTCAAAAAAAAAAGAAGGGTGATCATAGTGGGTGACTCCTTTCTGAGGGGAGCAGAGGGCCCCACATGTCAACCAACCCCATCCCACAGGGGGCTCTGGTGCCTCCCTGGGGCCCGGGTATGGGATATCACTGAGAGACTCCCTGGGCTGATCCATCCCTGTGATCATTACCCACTCCTGATACTCCAGGCTGGCAGTGACAAGACTGAAAGAGGAACATCAGGGCAATTAAAAGGATTTTAGGGAGGTGGGTCAAGTGGTTGATAGGGCAGGGGCACAGATAGTCTTTTCCTCAGTCCCTTTGGTGGCTGAGAAAAATTATTAAAGGAATAGGAGAGCCCACATTATCAACAAGTGGCTCAAGGGTGGGTCTCATCAGCAGAATTTTGGGTTCTTTGATCATGGGGCAACTTTTATGTCATCTGGCCTGCAGGAATTGGATGATCTTGAGGGTCTCTTCCAACCTAGTGATTCTGTGATTTGTGCTTGGGATGGTGATACAGCACATACAAGATGTGCATGGAACTCATCTGCATCCCTGGTCTTTCCACCCAAATGAAAAGCTAGGTGTTTAATTATTTTTATGATTAATGTGAGAATTCCACAATATCACCTCTTTTGCATGGCCAGCTTGGGAAAAGCTGTCATGTGCACACCACTGCTCATTCTCCCCCACCACACCCCCTTCCCCCCCAAGCCACCAAATTAGCTCTATATTTCAAGCTCCAGTTCAGCACAGATTAAGATTTATGTTTAAAACTCTACTCCTAGCAGCAAAGCTAAGAAGCTTCCCCATTTTGCATCTATTTGATTATCTCATAATAGGTTTTATTAATTTTCAGATGTGTGGGTTAGGTGTGTTTATAAAGGCTCCTCAGTTTGTTTTTGAGGCGATTAAAAGAAATTAGGTCATACAGATTTGAGACCTCCCACCTTCACTTTTATATTACAGAGTCCTTCAGTTAAATCTGATATTGAGCCTAAGTGATGAACAGTGTAATGAACAAGTGAAAAAGCTTGGCTCAGTGGGACACATGCTATACACCAAAAAAGTAGAGTTTCTTTCTGCAGGGAAGGCAGCAAAGGAGAGAAAGTTCTGTAGCTGTGAATTCAAGGTAGCTGTGTCCTTTCTGCACTTGGTTCCAATTCTGCTCCTGCGTGATTTGATGGGCAATAGTAATTTGAAACACAGAGAAGAAGGTCCTAAACAATATCCTTCTCCCTAGAAGCTCAGGAGGATGGAATGCTGTAAGCTCTTACTCTCTGTAGAACAAATGCCAGCATGCTCAAAGTTTCCCTGTAGTGGAGCTCTCAGGATTCATATTTTGGCTGATCATGAAAGACCAGCAGTTCTCAGAAAGAAAAGTGAGTTAATAAATCCACAGCCCACATTTATCTTCCCGAGCATTTCACAGCCTCTCAAATTGCTTGTCTCCCTCTCTGCATGGATTAAACACTGGGAACCAGCACGGGCCAAAGGACTGGGGCTGGCACAGTGCCCTGGCCTCTTCTCTGAAAAGGCAGCTCTGTCTGGAGGGCAGAGGGCAATGTAGCACAACCAGAAGAGTGGTTTTAACAACTGGGCAATGTTTTCCTGCTCTTTCCCTTTCTGCAGCCAGCACTCACCGTCTGGGGGCTGTGTGAAATACAGACTGTAATTATAGTTGGATACTATTTCCCACGATTTGGGGCTGCAGGAGCAGCCATCATTTTGCATGCTTGTTTGGCACTGAGGAGCTGTTAATTAAAGGTGAGTGCTGCTGCTTTCAGGCAGCCTTGACATTTGAAGGACCTGCTGGTGCTTTTAGCACCTGTGCACTCACAATAATGCAGGGCCTGCTGATGCCCACACAGGGAGATTTATGGGTCTGGGTACAGTAGTCTCAGGGCTTCTGACTGGTGGCCACGTGAGCTCCAGGGTACTGGGACCTTATCTGCACTTGGACACTGCAGCTGGAAGTCCCAAATTGATTTCTCTCCTCCCTTTGCCATCCCTCTGTTGCTGTGGAGTTTCCTTGGTTTTATATATTAGATGGTATTTGCCAAAAAAAATTGTCTTGCATTCATATCTGTCGCGTCCAGAGCTGGCACATCATTTGGGATTTTTATTTTTTATTAATTGATAATTGATTTTAGTTGGTATTAATACTCATTCAGTGGTAGTAAGAACTGCTAGCTCATCTAATTTCAACACCCATCAATTATTAACCACTTGCTTCTGTGGCTATAATTTCTAAGATTGGTTGTGTTTTGTTATACAAATGGCTATTAATCCTACTTATTCCTGAAAAGTATTTTTATAGCTTATATTTCAGATATTATTTAATTACAGTCTGCCACTAAGGAAACAATGCTTGAGAGGGATGAATATGTAACTGGGCTGAACAACTACAGACTCCTCAGAACAGCTGTGAGAGAAGTCCACCTGCTGCTGGGGCTTTCTTGAGGATTTTTGTTTTCTTACCTTTTCCTGTGAAGTGTGTATGACTCACTCCTTCTAAGCAAGTAACCTGATTTAGAATCAGAAACCCAATCTGTCTCTTCCTAGCAAAATTACAAAACCCAGAAGAGGAAGCTGAGTCAAGACTTGTAAAACTCTAAATAAATGTTCATCTAGATGTCACTGGAGACACTTGGACTAGGACTCACCTAACAGAACCCAGGCATCCAAAGTGAGGATAAATTCCTCTCTGAAAAAAAAAAAAATGATTGTATTTAGTTACTCTACAGTTTCCCAGCTGAGATAAACTGATTTTTTTACAGCCCAGCATTAATATTTCAGAGCATTTTCACCCAAGGGCTGCAGGGTCAGTGAAACAGAGAATTCTCAATCACCATCAGCCTGGGCCTAAATGGAGAATTTGTTGTGCTTGTGGTGTCATTAGAAGGGAGAGGAGTGCCAGGGGCTGTTGGGACCTGTTGAGGTAAATCCTGTCCCTAGGAAGCACTGCCTGCCTTTCCTGCTCGGTCTGAGGAGAGATCCTGTCCCAGGGGAAAGGGTTTTTCAAGACTCTCTGCTGTACATTCAGCAGCAGAACAGGTTTAAAGGTACCATTCAAAGGCTGAGGCAAAAAATACGGAGAACTCATGTTATAAGGGATCTTTTCATTGAACTTGGGAGGTTAATTAAAGTTGTTATTGTTAGAGAGTTAATTGATATGTTTAATTATGTTGTAAGATTGTTAAGATAATTGTTAAGTATTTTGGGAATGTTCGGGGTTGATATTGGATTGGGGTCGGGCGGATAGAACAGGGGACTGGTAAGAGATGTAAGAGGGCTTATGGGGACATGGCATGGAACATTCAAGAACATGATGTCATCAGCAGCGCGAGTAAGGATTGGAAGAAACATGCACCAATCATTCGACGCCCTGGGAAAATGATTGGACCCGGATGAACATAGTTATGGACCAATCAGAACCCAAGAAAGCAGCCAATCCTGAAACGGATCCAAAACGGACCAATCCAAGCCTAAGGGAGGGTATAAAGCAGGGTGTTACATGTCAGCGGGGGCTTTTTCTGTTGAGCTTTTCTGTTCGTGGGTTTGTTTGATACGTTGTTGCTGTCCCGGTCTGTAGAGTGGAGCACACAGGACTAGCCTGTGTCTCCCTTCGGCTGCAGCTCAGTATTAATAAACAGGCCAGGCTTTAATTACACCAAAAAGTCTCGAGCCTAGTTTATAACACTCAGCTTGGCTATAAACAACCCAAGTTTATCCCAACAAAGTGTTCTTATCTAAAGAGAATGGCTGCATCTAGGGGTAATGGTCTCTGTCACCTTCTCAATATCTAGCTCTGCAGCTCTGTTCTGGTTCCCAGGCAGGTCATGGACACTCCTGAATTTGCTGGCCATTGCGAGTGGCGGGAGGGGAAGATGAATCTGTGAGATTTAGGAACGTAGGGCTGCTTTAGGACATTGGTGCAAACAGAAAAACCTCATTTTTCACATTTCAGTGTGGTCTGGTGAGTATTTACACACTGGACAACCATCCAGAAAGGCTTGCTGGAGGCCAGATTTGTGTTTCAGTGGGCTCAGATGGCTGGGGTTTTGGATAGGAGGGGGTTTGTATGGTCCAGTTGCAGTGTAACTCGGAGAACAGCTTTCCATCCGTGGGACTGCTGCCTGCTGAGGGGGGCAGCAAGGTTAGGCCTGCAGAAATCTCCCAACTTTAATAAACTTGAAGGGAACCAGATCAGCTTCTTTCCCGAGGTAAGAACTTCACTGTTCTAGAATTTTTAATGGTGAAGATATTTGTAACCTCTGCATGCCAGTTTTTCCATTCTGAAGATCATTAGATGAGAAATCCTGAGTCTCCTACCTTCAGAGTTTTTCCTTTAGTCTTTAGGGGGGTTTAGGCTAAAAATGTAAGAAGTGTATTTAGTATCTAGATAGCTAGATTCAATATTATATTTATAAAGCATATCTAGAAATGATTTATAAGTTTAAGAAATACTTGAATGATCCTCTGTAGTCATGTGGTTTAGTTTTGGGCAGTCCTGTGAGGAACAGAGGGTTGGACCCAGTGATCATTTTTAGTGTCTCCCAACTTGAGATACTTTATTATTCCAACTGATTAGCATCAGTCCCCTTCTCCCAGTATACTAAAATAGTGTGAATGTGTTCTAAATATGAGAGGGCACTACATAAACTACACTAACAGATAATTAATATGATTAACTGTCTGGTTAATTGTTTTTTACCCTCAAAATCATTGGTTAGGAATGATACTCTTTCCTGATCGGATAGATTTTCATCACATTGGGGATAGGAGAGAGAAAAATTTCCCTACTTCCCAGTACTTCAGAATTCAATTTTTCTTTTTTTTTTTCTTTTTTTTAATTTTAATATTAATGGGCTTTGGAAACAGTGCACAGGTGCTGGGAGTGGTTTTCAAGCAAACACAGCCACTCCCAAGAGGAATAAAGAGCATTTGGTGTGGGTTTTTTGGGGGAGGGTTTGTTTGTTTGTAGGTTTGTTTTTGTTTTGCTGTTGTTTTGTTTGTTGGTGTTCTTTTAGTTTGTTTTGGGATTTTTTGTAATACTTTCTCTTGCTTCCAGAAGTGATGGTACAGAAAATGTTGCCCATAAAGAGAACTTTAGTGAAGGATTTTAGTTTTTCTCCCATTTCCCCTCTGTGATTTAGAGCACTTGCTGGCTTCTTTAAGTGCCTATTAAATACTGAAAAAAGTGAAGGCAGGGGGCAACTCAGATAAAGTGTGACTGGTACTTAATTACATTTCCTTGAAATGAAATCACTACAATTAAAAAAAACATCAGCACAGCCAACATTAACATCCTGAATAAGCTCAGCTCATGTGGGTTTCTGACTAAACATAAACCTCCAACTCTCTCAGATTAGGGAAGAAGCTTTACTCCTTCACTATTCCCCTTATCTCTCCAATTCCAGTACAGAGGCACTAATATTTCAGCATCTCAGAAGTTAATCAATAATCTCACGCTCAATTTCAGATCCCAGATGAAATCTTACCACTGGCTAATTATTTCCATGTTACCTTCACCTTGGAAAACAGGAGATTGAAGCCAATATTTTGTGTGGCTATTTTTGTTTTCCCTTAGTCGTTGTGCAGAGATTTCATCATTTCTCTTTTGAACCTCCGTGGATAATTTTTCTCTTCCTCATGTAAGATAGTGCAGAATAAAATCACTTTGAAAAAAGTATTTAAGTGTACCTGGAGAGCTGTTGAAATCAATAAGTGCTCAGATAGGTAAATTCAGGCAAACACTTCAATTTTAAATGAACCTTTTGGGACATTTTGGGGGTTTTAGTGAAATTATCAAGAATATTCCCAGGGTGGGGAAAAGGTGAAAGAGGGCCTGGGGTTAGGTTCTAAGGAGGAAAGGAATAGAATTGGAGTCAGAATTTCCACCCAAAAAATTAAATAAAGGAAATTCTAGAGTGAGGTATCTTTCATAGAAGTTACAGAGGAATTAAATACATTATAAATTTAAAAACATAGCACCTTCTTGTTCTTCTGTATACTGGCTTCTTTTTGTTTTGTTGGTGGGTTGTGTTTTTCTTAATATTACAATCCTTTAGAGGTGTCAGTAAAAATAAATTAGTTTACTCTTACATTAATGTCTATATTTATAACTAAATATATTTTTCAGCTTAAGCATAATTAAGTAGATGAGACAAGAAATAAACTGGTCCAAACAGGTTCTACTATATTTGCATGACCTTTCTCTAAGAAAGAAACATTCTTCCCTCAGTTTTGTTGCTTGTGGAATAACTATTAATTCTAAAATTTCTGCACAGAGTAGATGATTGAGCTATAGTAAAAAGTATATTTTCTGTATTGGTGAAGAAGGGCTGTAGCTGCTAGTAATTGCCACCTAAAGGAGATTTTCAGATAAAATTAAGAAATGTAATTTTTAATGTATTCTATAATAGCTTTCTCCCCAGGGGTAGAACCAGGATTTTGCAATTGGGAGAAAAACAATTTCAATTCTGAGTCGAAAAATGTTTGACTCCTACTCCTACTTTGACTCCTGAGTGTTCCAGGTAATTTCTGAGTTTGAAAAAGTTTGTTTAGGGCTTAAAAACCACCACAATATATATATGACAGAAGAATGTCTTTGAATATTGAAAATACCTTCTGTTACTCTTCATTAATTTTCATTAATATCCATCTAAACCAACATATTAAACAGGCACAGCTTGATAAGGAAATCTCTCATTTTGCACAGTGGGTAATGTTTACATGTTTGTACCTTTCTTTAAACAAGAGAGGTTTCCTGGCATTGACACAGCACCATCTTCCTGCTTGTCATGGAAAAGTGTGGAAATACACCCAGCTGAAACATTAAACCTCTCCTGGTGCTTCTGCATCTTGCTAAATTGAATAAAAATATTTCCCTAACAATATTTTTTTTGTTTGTTTAGACTTTATTTAGCTTTATAGATTGCAGAATTAGGTATTTTCTTCCCATACCCCTCCTCAATTTCAACTGCTTGATTGTCCAGACATGCCCAGTGGAGACAGCTAAGCATCATCGGTATTCTGTAAAGCTGTGGCAGGAATTATTGGTGTGTTTTTTTCAGACAATTCATATGTGATTCCCATTCTAATTAATTCAGGTACTGAATTAATCCAACGTTTTGAGGGAGAATAAGGTGAAAAAAAAGAAAGTACTGTGAGACAAGAAGCCCAGAAGAATCTGAGTGGTATTAAAATATAATCCCACACACATTATGTGACAGAATTCTGTGTAGATGAGGCTTTATTCCCGAGAGATAAAATCTTCTGGCTCTTTGTCAACACATCCTTCCCCTTCTCTGTGATGCACAACAGAGGGAATCTGCTCTCATGGGCCTTGGAAGGTGAACAGGAAGCAAAACTATTGTGTATCCCATATTCACAAAGCATTTTAGTGAAGATCAACTTGAAATATTTGGCAATCTGTGAGTCATTACCAAAGCAAGAGAAGGTTAATCATAACCAAGTTTTTATAGTGGTAAATAAGAAATTCAGCATGGGAGCTTGCTTTGAAAATAACAAGTAAAACCGAGTTTGCAACACTGGGTGTAGATGTTGGGGTCATAACATATCTCACTTATGTTCAAACAAACAATATCTGTTTAGCAGAAATGTCTAAGTGCTTATTGACTGATTAATTTGGGAATAATAAAACCTGTTAACAAATACAAGAGATGTCAAAAGGACAAGTAGGAGAAAATCTTTATGGCAACACAAGCTGGTATATTTAATTTTCACAATGCTTTAAAGGAATATGTTTCTATTTTTCTGTTTCCTTGCTTGCTGCCACCTGGGTTGTTGTTCTTTTTTTCAGAAGCAGTTATTTTGTAACCTGGTGAAAAACAGAGGGTGAATATTTTAACATTGAAACTACTTAATGTGCCAACCAGATCCTATGTATAGAAATACCTTTGCAGAGTGATTACAAGAAAAAATCTTCATTGAAGGGAGATCAAATAGAAAATTGTATGGGAAGATTTTAAAAATGGGAGGGAAAGCTTATTTTCCCTTGTTGGATGATGGAATACAGCAGAACAAGCCTTAAAATCAGCCTGAAAATTAAATTGATTGCCATTAAGTGATTTGTCTCCATACAGACTATTTACCTAGAGAGAGCAGAAAGCAAGGTAAACATTGGTGGTGCAGTTAAGACACTTGGGATTATCACAACTCACATTCTCAAATAAAAGCTTCAGTGCTTCAATCTGAAAGAGAAGAAACAGGCTTGGAATCCTGTGTGCCAAAGTAATCTTGTTACTTCCTCTTTGAACTTCCAGTCTCGTTTTTATATGGGAAAAAACTGCAATTCCCTGGCTAAAACCTGACAACCTCATTTCCAGCACCTATCCAAATCTTAACGAAGCTTTTGTGGGGTTTGATATGCCAAAGAATCCTTTGCTCTGAACTGAAAAGACCTTGAGGGGATGAGATAGCAAGAAATATCTCTTTATCTGTCTAAAGCTACTGACGTCAGATATGATAGAAATGATATCCTGCTGCTCTGCATGCTTTTTATGTGATTGAGTGCAGTAATTAAAATAAATTAGGCTAGTGCCAAGTCCTTAAGCACATGCTCTGGCAGAATTTTATCTCCTGTTGCAGTTTGCATGACGCCTTGCAGTGATGCAAGGATTCATTGGCAGCACAACAGTGTCCAGCTTCTTTATTTACATTATCTTGCTCTGTCACATGTGCCTTTATTGGATGTAATTGATCAGTGGCTGTTCTTTTGCCTTTACTGAATTTTTACACTAATTAAATTGTTTGGCCTACAAAAGAGAATCTCCAGGGTGACCTAAGTGAAGTCTTGCAGTATCTGTTTTTCAAACACTTCTCAATTCAGATGAAATCAAAGTCCTTTCCATTTTATTGAGAGTTAATGATATCTTTACAAAATTTTACTTGCAGAAAAGCTCAAAACATATAATTCCTAATATTAAAGTGAGCTTCCATTCTTTCATAATTAGTAATGCACAAAAACTACCAAGCACCTCCTTTTCCATCTAAACTAAAGGTAGAAGCATGTTATAGGATAAGCCCTGGGGGCTCTCAGGTGTAGAATGAGTAAGTTTCATGGTGGTAAAATCTAATTTTACCTCCCATCACCTCACCCACAAAGAGAAATAAATAACCCAAACAAGATGCAGCATGGAAAAAAATCCATAGATTGCAGAGCTGGGAAGAAACCATGTCAGTAAAATAATTCTCTAGTCCTTCCTCTAAAACAACCATATGAATGGTAGAGGTAAGAAACTGAAAGTTTATTCTTTAAGCTGGGGGTTTTGGGACTTGTGTGTGTTCACACTCACTTTCACAGACATTATGTAGAAGAGTGTCAGGGATTTGCCCAGGTGGAAAGAATGATGTATTTGAGATAAAGTCCTGATAAGAAAGTCGGGAGCAGAATCATTCACTCTCAGATCCGTATGTTATTCTGTCAGCAGCCCCCAGCTACAAATCCTGGGACTTTATTAATAGAACTGCTGGAAAAATGCTGAGTCAAAATCATCAAAACACTCTGGGAAAAAAGTTTGTTTTTTCTTAGCTCCTCCTGGCAGGTTTCCATGGAAACTTGCCTGCCTCACCCACAGTTTCCCTGTCTGAAACCAGAATTCCAGCCATGGGATGAGCACAAACTGCTTGGCTGCTGTGGCTGTGAGGGTTCAGAGGGCTGCTGGAACATCATCTCCAGGTTATTTTGAAAAGCTGAGCAAAAATATTGCATCACTTGCTGTAAACAGCGTCTGAGGATTCTTGTCCTCAGAAATGTTGGAGTCTTTTCCCAGCAGGCAACAGTTTTTCCCTCTCTCGGGTTTTCACTCAAAAAGGAAGTTTGTGCCCTGACTAGTTTATTAAAAAGCTGCCATGGCTCATACTTCAGCCATGGACCTACAGAACGTTCCCACTGCTTTTACAGAAGCCACAAGCTGGCAGAAGCAGGTTCTGATCCTTGTCTGAGATGAACTTTAACTCCTTGGTGTGGAATGGTTTCAAAGCTCTTTTCAAAGAGGAGGAGACCTGTGCTGTGGTAAGAAAGGTGTGAAAGGAGTTATTGCTTAATAAACCTGTTGGTTTTTTTGGGTTTTTTGTGTGCTGTGAAAGAAAAATTAGCCCTTCAACTGGCTTTTAAAATCTGTATGAGAGGACCATTGTCTCTGAAAATTTGACTTTTTCAAATTTTTTCAAGAAACAAGGCAACATTTGATTTTGTTCTAATTTTAGATTTATTAAAATACAAAAAATAAAGTATCTTTTATAAACACAGCAGGTACTCAACTAACGATCAATGTGTTAAGAGATGCAGACAAAATCACTTTAACCCCCCTTGAAATTAAAGCACTGAAATAAAAAAGACAATCATACTTGTTAGCTAAAATCTCTCATCCTGGCTGAGTTAAATTTTATGGGTTTTGTGTGAGAGTTCTTTATTGGGAATGTTTTCATCCTGTCCTTCCAGATGCAGACTTTACTTCTCATTGCTGAGGGCTGTTGTCACCATTTTAGTCATCCTCCTGTTTTGTAAGCTGGGTGTTTACAGTGTGGTGAGAAGATTCAGACCTTTGCCTGTGAGGCAGAAGGCAAATGGAAAAAATCATCCTTGCAGCTGTGGAGGAAGCAAAATTAGGTCTGAAGTTACATATTTTCAACCCTGAGTAACAGCAAAGGGTTGCACATTGTGCTCAGCATCATCAGGGAGAGGCAACAATTGTGCAGGAGCAGCAAGGAGTCGGTGAAGAGCCAAACAAGGACAATTTATGTCCCTCGTTTTCAGCACACAAACACATGTGAATGTGCCCTACACATGATCTGTCACATCCTCTGGACTCACATCAATCTCTACATCGCTGCTGTCACAAATTACTTCCACATAAATTCATTTAACTAAGAGTGATCCTTGTTTTATTGCTTCCAGGTTTCCCTTCCATTCTTTTTCTGAGTTGCAACAGGGACATCCTGGCACTGGAAAATCAGGATTTCTGAACTTTCTGGGTACCTTCTCTAGCGGGTCTTTCCCAGGTCTGCCATGCCAATACCCCACCTTTACATTTACCTTTACAACTAAAAGTAAATAACCAGCACTTGATGGGTGTTTCTGTTGGAGGTGCTGAAGTACTGAGGACTGTCAACTTTCTGTTCAGGCTCTGGCCATTGCTGTTTCTCCCTGTTATATTTTCCCTAGTTTTATTCTTAAACACATGAAGTGATCACACTCCTATTTTTCAACTCTGATCATATGATTTCTTTCACAGGCCCAGCCTTTCCATGGAATTTAATAGAACTTTGTCATCAGGCATTGGTCATATTCCTTCAGCCATTGTACCTGAAGGGGCTCTCAGCTTTCTGGTCACTCTCCTAAAGCTTTCAGTGTTTGCTTTACTCTTTTCTAAACTTGCCTTTGAGGAGAAACTCTGCAATATCCTTCATTATCATTGCTTATTTTTAACAATAAAGAGATATCTTTTCATTAGGTGGTGTCTTTTCTCTTTCAGATTTTCACATTTATATTTCCTTACTGTAATAAACCCACTCCTGTTCTGTTTGTCTCATCTCCTTATTGTGTGCTGAGTAATGAGAGTGAATTTCTCAGGGCCAGGTATTATTTTCTTTTTCTTTAAGCACATCTAACTCAAAATACATCCTTTCCCAAACATTTTAACATCTAATATGATCTGACACATGATTAAGAGTCCAAAATCTTGCAAGTTATCTCAGCTTTTAAGCTTTAGATTCATTTGTGCTTTTGGGAAATCTTACCTGCATGGGAAGATAAAATGGGAAGACTCTCCTTTCCTAGGACTTTTGTGTGTGGAAAGGTTGGACATTCAAAATCCTGGTTACAAAATGGGACTGCCTTTGACAAATGAAGTGCCAATGCCCTCAGGGAAACACAATATGGGATTATATGCCAGTTATTAGCTGGCAGAAAATCTTAGGTACATTTCTATGCCCTCTATTATTTAGCTGTGCATGTGGAACGGGCCAGATTTTCTCATGTTCTTGCCTGTTCTGAAACCCTCTAGGGTGGTATCAGGAAGCCAGATCTATCCAGCAGATTATTCCCTGGATACCTGACATGCTCACACACTCTGCTTTAGCCTGGGTTGGTAAAAATTGGGGCATTTTTAGAACTGTGTCAACCTTTTACCTGCAGCTGGCTGCTCCTTTTCTGGGAGCTGCTTTCAGAGACAGAAGCATTCAGGCTCCTTCCTCCACACTGTGGGGCAGATTTTTGGAAATAAATTCTTATCTGTGAATGATTTCCTGGTGATTCCTACCCACTGCAGTGAGGTACAGGGGCTTTGCTGGTACTTTTTATCAACTTGTTCTACAGGTGTGAAATATTTCAAAAAGCAAATAAGGAAAGGCAGTGCATCAGCTGCTGACAGGATATTAGATGCTGAATGATGTGAGAATATCTGCAGCAGAGAGAAAATAATTCTTCCATGAAAACCTGTCAAAAATTATTGTCACAGTCTTCACAGTAATGCAACTTTCAGCAATTGAAAATCAAACTGTGATACCAATTCTCATATTTCTTCTGATTGACTTGTTGCCCTGATCTTAAACCAAATCTTGCAGTCTAAAGGCTGCTATCACATTTCTTGTTTTGCTTTGGAAGAAGAAAACTGATATTTTTATCAGTATTTTACAGGCAGTTTGTCAGAGCTGCAGTTTTAACTGTGGTCCCTCTCCCTGGAATAGCATCAGGGATGAATAATTTTTCCTATGTGAAGTTTATTGTTTGAGACCCAATTCTCACCTTAGATAACACCCCTTCCCTCTTCTCCTCCTGGTGAAAGCAGAAGTTTCCACCTCAGGCTTTGTCCCAGCACATCCTCTGGAATAATAAATGGAAGTCACAGGTCTTGGGCACTGCTTTTGTCACAGCAGAAAGGGCTAAGGAAGTCTGGGAGAATAAAAACGAGCAACAGTAGTAGGTGCTAAAGGTCAAAGGACGGGTTTCACTTCATTTTTGCATATTTTCTCTCCAAGATGCTGTTGGTTGATCAAACCAGTTGAGTGAGTGATCAATGCATTCATCCTCCACAACTTCAGTGGATGTTAAGGGTGGAGAAATGGGGAAAATGTGAACAGAATGGAAAGAGGCAGATAATTTGTAATTTTTAAATGGAGACTTAAGGGGATGATAAACTGTCATGTGGGAGAGCTTTATATAACACAACTGAAAACCATAAATATTAGAATTTGCCCAGCATAAATCAGTAGCTGTTTTTCCTAAGCAAGGACTGTGGTTTACAACAACAGCAAAACTGTTGTTCTTGAACAAGATCACACTTGGTTTGTATTTATTTGGGGGCCTCTGTGACTGTTTTATTGTCTAATTATCATTTTCCCCTTTGTTGCTTGGATTCTGCTTCATCACAGTATATATGTAACAGCATTTTTGGTAGCTGTGTATCCAAAATAATCCAAATGAAATTAGTAGAAGTAAAAATGAAACCATTCAGGCTTGGTTTCAGTAATCAGTCACTCACATGGAGGGGCTGGAGCGTGTCCAGGGCAGGGAACGGAGCTGGGAAGGGGCTGGAGCCCCAGGAGGGGCTGAGGGAGCTGGGAAAGGGGCTCAGCCTGGAGAAAAGGAGGCTCAGGGGACCCTTCTGGCTCTGCACAACTCCCTGCCAGGAGGGGACAGCTGGGGGGGAACAGGAGGAGAGGGAATGGCCTCAGGCTGGGCCAGGTTGGACATCAGCAGGAATTTCCTCATGGAAAGGGGTTTTACACTGTGGCAGGGGCTGCCCAGGGAGGTTTGCAGTGCCCATCCCTGGAGGTGCCCAAGGAAGGGCTGGAGGTGGCACTCAGTGCTCTGGGCTGGGGACAGGGTGGGCATCGGGCACAGCTGGGACTCGATGGGCTCAGAGGTCTTTTCCAGCCTCAGTGATTCTGTAATTCTATGGTTTAATGTGTGAGTGTTTAGGATGCTAATTTTCATCCCAGTGTTCACTGCTATTTGCTCAATTCCTGATAAGAACTTGCCATCAGTTCTCTGAGGCTTTATCACACTTTCAATTTTACAATCCAAGTTATTTCATACAACAGGGTATTTCCTCTTGGGTTTTCATAATAGTATGGGGATGGGGGAATTCATGTTTAAAAAACTAAGTGTATTGAATTCCTCAAAGAAGATTTCTCTCTGTCTTGAATCAAGCATAATTTTCAGGAAAATATTGGTCAGCTGTGCAGACTAAAGGCTAAGATGTAAATTCAAACTATAAAATGCCTGCCTATAATTTAGTTAAATTTATATCACTATATTATTATTGATTTTAAAAATGTAGAATTTGCTGTATTTTCAGTGACATAAATTTGGGTAATGTAAATTACCCAAAAATTACCCAAAAATGAAAATTTTGGGTAAATTTGGCTTTGGGTAATGTTCTCATACTCATTGCAACTGTGCTATAACTCAAATATTGTAGAAAGGTGTTTGCCCTGGAATTGAGGACAACTATTCACTTAAAAGAAATAAGCTGCTAAGAAACTCTTCAGGGGTTTTTTTGCATTCTCAGAGGTGAAATTCAGAGAAAATATATTCACATCATCCTTTCCCTTCCTGAAAAGGTATGAAATGGTTTCTTTGATAGAAACTGTGGAAAAAAAACCTCCTTTTTAAGCAGTTTCTAATCCTTCCCTACCCTGCAGGTATTCTAGAAATAGCGAAGAAATAGAAAGGGGAATGGTTGCATCAATATTGTTTTCTTTCCCCTCTGTACACTCTCCACCATGTGTTAAAACTCTTGCAGCTAGAGGAAACAGTTTTTAGAAGAAAAATCCTGTTCAAATGAAGGAAAGGCTGGTGCTTGCTTCCTAGAAATAGGAAGACTACAATATGAAACCTTCCCAGAGCACATGTCTACTGTACAGCTCAAATCCCCAGTACTTTCACTCTCAAAATAGGATTATTATATTGCAAAAATACTAGCTTTACACAGATGAATTTTACATTGGCATTCCCCCCAGTTTGTTTGTGACAACTCCACGATCTGCAGACCAAATATCAAACCACTTTAACAGCAGCTCCTGTGGAGTTTCATATGACCTAATTTATTTTCCATCTTTGCAGTGAGTGTGAGATGCTGGTGATAAATCCCAAATAGAAATAGGTGGAGTTCCCCTTGTCCACATGAAAATGTATGATATACCCTCCTGTTTTTATGGTGGGTGGCTCATATGGCTGTTTTATGGAATAAATTCTGTATTCAGGTTTCATGCAATCTGCCTGAGCTGAGTCCCTCTGAATTAAGGGGATGAATGTGCAAAGTTTAATTTAAAGCATGAAGAAACAATTGTAAGGTTTCACAATTAACTGACCTCAGTAAGGGGCAAACGTTATGCTTCTTATATCTGCTGTACATAACATGCCTGGCTACTTCCCACAGAAATCAGAGATTTATGATCAGATATCCAGGGTGGAGTTGATCCATGTGCCTGGAAAATGGTGCTTTTGGTAGAGGGCATGATTTTGAGTCCTTTTTTTTCACTTGTCCTGTGTTGAAAAGCCTGATATTGAGAAGCAGGGGTTTGCTTTCTGTGATTCAGAAGGGCGTGAGGAACAATAACAAGCAGCACTCCTTGGGATGGGAAAACTCCTCTCTTCCCTAGTGAGCGAGGAAGTCTCTCCACACCCAGCATTTCCCAGCGACCATTCACCACAGAGGGGAGCAAAAGAGGGCAGAGGAAACTGAACCCAGGATAGCGTGGGGATAAGATAAAGTGGGATAAAACACATGAAGTAATGTTTCTAAAGGTGTGTTCCTAAATCATTGGGGACTTCTTAAATGTGTATTGACTGGTGGTACTTTGTCAGGGCACAGAGTTAAATGAGCAAGAATTCAAAATTAGATTTCCCTTAATATGTCTTGTGTGTAAAATGTCTGGTTTAGGTATATTTTTATGTAATGACTGAAAAATGAGGAAGCAGAAAAAAGGTGTAAATTAAAGGGGATGGGGGAACTTGGCAGGAGTATATTTCTGCAAATTTCAGTAATTTCTGTATTTTATGAGGTGTTTCTGGTCTCATATCTTACCCCAAACCAGGGAAATTCCAACTCCTCAAAGCTCAGCCAGAAATTACACCAATGAGATGCCACCAGACCCACAATACCAAATTTTTACTTCAGGGCTCTGAGCAACACCACTGATATTTTGGTGGCTTAGCCTAATAGTATTTGTTCCCAAGCTGCTGAAACTAATTTTGAACTAATTAGCTCAGCTGCTTTTCAAGTGGCTGATGATTCAGATTCCCTACACAAAAACAACACCTGACTGACTCAAAGTTCTTGGCATTCCCAATATTTTATTGTTTCCCTTCACTGAGGCAAAACAAAGCTAGGCTGGTCACAAAGCCCAAATTATCTTGACAGATGAAGTCAAGTTCTGCCTAAGAGACTCACCAGGCTGTTTTGTCTGCCAGATATGGATCCAATACAGTGGAAAACAGTGTAAAAGAAAGCTTTTAGACTTGGGAACAAGGAGGATATTCTGGAAAAAGCATAGGTTTTCCCCAGGAACATCAGTTAGATTACCCAAGCAACTTTTCAACAAAAAGCGGTGGAATTGACCTAAAATTCACTCCTGAGGCAATAAGTGCACATTGGTATAAATGCACCAAGAGCCTCCAACCAGGAGTTGTGGGATTGTTAATTGTGGACATGTGTTTGGGGTGTCTGCCACTGCCTGGTGATCACACATGGAAGAGAGAGAAAAGAAAATATTTTCCCATAGACAGGAGC